>NW_006780611.1:6163547-6179807 GCF_000442215.2 Lipotes vexillifer | reverse complement strand
CCAGGAATGCCGGTGGTGGGCGGGCAGTGCGGTTTCCTACCCATATTCATATGTGCATTTAAACAGGCTCAGAAGGATATTAAACAGAACATGAAACGCACGCAGGTAAACCCGTGACGTGCCTGCTGAGAGAATGCCAGCCTGGCATCCGCTCTGCACGGGCCTCAGCCTTGCAGGGCCACGGATGCTCAGCTGCCCCGTGGCCAGTTCCAGTGCCTCCAACGTGGGAAAGGAGGCAGCACGGCAGGGCTTCGGCGTGCCGTCAACTGTGCAATGGCCTCTCAGAGCCTCTGGGCCCCTACCACTTGGTCCAGAGCCTGGGCAGACCACAGCGTCCACTAGCACGTGCTGACCAGGAACATACCCGCACAACCCGAGGATGTGGAGCGTCCGCGCCCAGGGAGCCGCCAAGAACTGAGCGGCACTCTCCTTCTACCCTCAGGCCTTTGCCACGGGCCCCATGTCAGCGCAGGACATAGAGGGGTGGGGAACACGGTCAGCGCCCACAGGGAGCTCCCAGGCTGCAGGGACGCAGGCAGCAGGTAAAAAACTGCCTTCGGTGGCCAGCAACGGTGTGGGGTGGGAGACAGGCAGCCGTCTGAGCACAGACGAGGCACAGCCTGACAGTGACTCCTGGGCCGGCTCAGGACAGGCTGTGCAGTGACTGGGCGCTCTCACCAGGGCTGAGTGGGGCACCAGTCAGCAGACAGGGTGGGGTGGGGCTCCCCGGGCCCGGGGAGCAGCAGGGGCAGACAGAGGCCCGATGTCCTCTTTATGCCTGGGTTCCCGACTGCCCGTGCCTAGCAGGGGCCTGGCGTGCTGCTCAAACCTCCACAGGGAGGACGGGGCTGGACGCTCCTGGAGGGCAGGGGCTGGTCTGACCTCTGCAGCCCTAGGCGGGTCAAGCAGCGAGCGAGCTAGTGCTGGATGAACGGCTGTCTTGATGGGCATGTCCTGCCCTGAGCACAGACAAACCCAGGTGCGAGGGCCACCGGCTCGCCCGTCGGAAGGGAGTTCCTTGAGGATGAGGCCTGACTCCTGATGGCCTCTTCACCCTCGGCTGACGCTCAGGCTTCAGCCAGCAGCCAGCACGCAGCAGCAGAGCCTTGCTCAGTGTGCACCCAGGCCCTGACTCCGCTGCTGGCTCGGGAAACTGGCCCAGAGGGGGTGAGGCCCTGCCCTCTCGGGGCCTGTTTCCTCATCTGTGATGAATAACGATAATAAGAGCCCACATTTATTGAGACTTTCTTTTCAGTATCTTTTTAACTCCGTGAAGTAGGGACTTTGACTATCCCCATTTCACAGACCAGGCACAGAGAGGTTAAGTGACTTGCTCAAGGTCACACAGATGACAGGTGCTGGAGCTGGGATTCCAGCCTAGGCTGTGGGGCCCTGGAACCTGTGCTCCTAGTCATGGCATAACACAGAGATGACAGGTCCCCTCTGTGCCAAAGGGCCCTTGGGGATGAACTTTGACAGGTACAGCCCCTTAAGTGCCCTTGCCAGCCCGTCCTGCTTCCTACAGCTGTGGGGACGATGTGACACTTCCTCTCACTCTGGGGCCTTCCACCACCACCACAGATTGGACCACTGCGGGCACCTGGTGAGGCTTCAGAGCCCGGCCGTGCAGGACAGCTTCCTGCGTCGGGGAGAGGGCACACGTGCCTCAAACCCACTACCATCGGCAACAGCGGTGGCCCAGGATCAGTGCCAGTGAGAGAGCAATCCTCCACCAGGCCGGCCAGGAGACCATTCTCATTACTGTCTCTGCTGTTCAGACGACCACACTGGAGTCCCTAGGTCCCTCCCTCCAGAGTGGTTTTCTCAGCTCACTATTATAAGGTAACTCCTAGGATCCTTATTTGGCATTTCATCCCCTTTCTGGATGCAAAGCTTCACAGGGATCATGCCTGCTTTTGCCCACACGGGGATCCTGGGGACCAGCCAGCACCTGGCACGTGAATGGATGGAATAGTGAGTGACCTGCCATCGCACAGCTGTCAGGGCTGTGGGAGCTCCTCCTTCTCCCTAAATCAGTTTTGCTCAAAGAAAAGACTCGCCACTGGAAGGAAAGGGAAAAGTTCATCCAGGAGTCAACACCTTCTTGGAGCACAGATACGACATAAGCCTTTTTAAAAAAAGAGCAGGCACGGGAGAGGGAGGGAGCTCGAATGTGCTATAGCTGCTTGGTGGCCCGTCTACTCTGGGACCAGGGAGGCCCCCTGCAAGCATGACTGCAATGGGGAGGCGGAGGCTGGGAGTGGCCTGGCCTGGCTTCCCCCAGGCTGTGGGGTGGAGGAGGGACTTAACGGCTTTTGCTGGACCAGAGGCTGAGCGGTAAGTGAGTGTGGGCTGTGATGGAGCCAGAACCAGCTCAAAGAAGTGCTGAGCAGAGACACACAGGCCACAGCTCTCGACAGCTGTGGGTCCCCTCCCACCCAGAGCTGGGAGAGAGGAACAGCCTGCGTCCCCAAATCAAGCATGAGTTCTAAAGGCCTAAAGAAGCTGTCTCTGTGAGTTGCCACTCCTAGGGCGGGCACTGCACTTGACCCCTTCAAAGTATTTCCCCTAACAGAGCCCTTGCTTGCCTAAGAGGGACTGCTGGTCCCAATTTATAGACAAGGGGACCCAGAGAGGCAGGAGTAACTGCAGAGGCCACGTGACCAGCGGAGGTGAGAATGGCTGAGAACCTAAAACCCGCAACCCCAGCCTGGCCAGATCCACACGCCTCCGGCCAGGGTTTGTGCCATCGCCTGGGAGGTGGGGCCGCTCCGAAGGGCTGAGCCCCGTGGCCTTGTTTCTCGGCCGGGAGCCTGGAGCAGACCCTGCTCACGTGTCTGGTCCCCTCTCATCAAACCCAGCTCAGGGGAGGCTCCAAGGGGCTGACAGGCATTAGGAAGAGTCAGGTGACATGAGGAATCTGATCTGGGGAACAGAGGCCACTTAGGTACAAAACAAGCTGGGTCTCAGCACCTTGAACATGCTCTTTTGAGCTCTAACAATCGTCACTGAAGGACAATCACGATGTGCAACTGTCCTGACAACCAACAGAGGCTCAGGAGGGAGCAGCATGTCCAGTCACCCAGGCCCGTCCCCACCCACAGGCACTACCGAGCGGCTGGCCAACGTCCTGCGCACTTGTCCTGTCCTCTTGGGACCTTCCACAGAGCCTTCGGGCGCCCTGGAAATGCTGCCGCTTCTCCTTCAGCAGGTATCCAAGAAGTTGTCTCCTGTTTTTTAGATTGATTCATTGCCCAGATTTAAAAATTAAGAGACTGACACAAAAGTCCTAATGAGAAAAGGGACTCTTCTTTAACCAATATGTCAGTTAATGTAGATTGGGGTTAGTCTCCCAAATCTGTATTCTGGTTACATCTAGATTCCTGGCTTCACCTATAAATCCAGATCTGGCCAGCCAGGCCTTTGGGTGGGGTGAGGCACATAGACTCCAGGCTCCACTGCACGATTAATTTGAGGCCCAGCCCCTGAAGCATCTGGTTTCCCTAGAAGTCCCCCGCCCTTCCCCTCCAGCATCACTTCCCCGCCTCTGCTTTCTCAGCTTCCCATGGCTGCTCCCTGCACGAAATCCAAACTCCCGCCCACATTCCACCAGCCTCATGGTCTGGCCCCTGCCAAGCTCCCCTCATCCTGGGATCACTGTGCCCACCATCCCGCCCTTCATCGTGCGTTTCCCGGGAGTCTGGTCCATTCCCACCTTGGGGCCTTTACACACACCCCACCTGGCCTCACAGTTGCTCTCCCTCCTCGTTCCATTTCAGCTCACATGTGGCTTCCGCAAAGAGGCCTTCAGCGCCTGCCTATTTCTGTCTGTTCCTCCCCCTGGTTTCTTTCCTCACCAGCCTCATCATGTCACAGCTAGTGACCTGGGCTGGAATCCTGACTGCCATGTCCCTAAGGTATGACCTTGCGCAGGTCCCCTAACTTGACTGGCCTTAAGCTTCCTCACCTGTTGCAGGGTCATAACACCCCGGCCTCGCCAGGCTGCTGTGAGGGCCCAGCTCAGAGTTAGCGTGTGACCTCACAGCAGCCACTGTCGCTGTCCCCCCCCCATCATTGTGCCCCCCACCGCCGGCCAATGCTGAGGTTTGCTTTGTAACGTCCTTAGTACAACCAATGCTCACAGGCCAAACCAGGACCTGGTTCCAAACAGGCCGCTGTCTTGCATCATACTGTTTCCCCCTTCCTGTTCACCCTCTTTTCAACGGGGGGCACAGCTTCACCTGGAGCCCTGCTCGCGGGAAAGCTGCTCTTCAAAGGAACAGGGCACACACAGCCCGGCTGACGGGGGCTCCGGCCGTCCCGGCTTCGGGGACTTTACAGCTCGCTCAAAGCAGCCGCCGCCCGGTAAACCCCTCTCCCCGATGAGAGCAGGGCTCCTGTCCCACCCCCAACACTCACTCTCTTCCTCATAAACCTGCTTTTTATAAAGCTGAGTGTGGGGCCAGGGTCCTCGCTCTGGGCATCTTCTTTTGCAGTGCCGTGGACGTCTGGACAACGCGCCCGGAGCAGGTGCCCAGGGACCTCGGAGCTCGGCCTTTCCGTCCTTCTGGGGGCCCGGCAGGGATGGGGATTATCGGGCTGTCTTGTCTTTGAGGAAACCGCCTAAACAAACACTAAGAACTCTAAGGAGTCCAGTGGAGTAGTTCTGCTTAATTACCCTGGGTTTTGTACTTCTTAAATGTTTTTTGCTTTTCTATTTCAGGAACGGTTTTCAAATAAAGATCATGCCCAGGGCCCCCAAGTCTCACCTCACAGCCTCTGTTAGCTTTAGCGCACGCCAGCACTTTACTCCCAGGATCTGGTCCTATCCTCCAAAGACCCTGCCGGGTCAACACCACGGCCCCATTTTGCAGATGAGGAAGTTGAGGTTCGGAGCTGCAGAGCCGCCTGAGGAAGGGCTCCCAGCTAGGGAGTGGCGAAGCTGGATTCACACCCTGTCGGACCCGGAGCCCAACGCCCGCCCTTTTTACTCCCTGCCTCTCAGTGTGAACCATGCCACAGACCAGAGATGAGGCCCTACAGGGCCCCTCCAGCACCTCCTCCTTGTCTAGGGCCAGCGATCGGCGAGGGGCTGAGGCTGGAACCATGGGGCTGCCTGGTCCTCCTTCCGCATCTACTCTCTTGAAGGCACAGCACAGCCAGGCCACAGGAGGGCACAGCCGCTCTGGCTGCAGCACACAGCCCGCCTGGAGATTCTGGGCCTTGCCATTATCTTAACCAAGATGTGCCTCCATGCCTTCCAGAATGCTGCTCCCTCTGCCTGGAAGCCATGTGGGTCCTGGCTTCTGGCCAGCTGTCCCATTTCACAGCCCTGCTGCTTTGGGCCCAAACTGACCACCACTGCCCTGACACCAAGGGCCTTCACTTGCTGGGCTCAGCTGGAGGCCAGGCTCTGTCCCAGCCTGGGGCTGTCCCCAGGCTCCCCAGGCACTCCAGTTGGCTGGAGTCTTCCTCCTCTGACCCTCTGCACTGCCCCGAGCTGGCCTGCCATCCCACCCGGCCTACAGAGAGCAGCCGGCTCCTGACCCCAAAGACCCTCTGCTGGCTGGTGACCCAGTGAACAAGCAAGAGACTGAGAAACGAGCCCTCGGCCCGGTCAGACCTCGAGCCCCCCTCAGGGAAAGGGGACCGTCGGGAATGGGGCCCCACTCTTCCTAGCCACATACAGCCCCCAGCCCAGAACGGAAAATAGCTTCTCCAGACACATCTGCCCATCTGCGGCCCCATCGCGTCCCCACATAAGAACACCAGAAACACCAACAGCCCTGCTGTAGGGGCAGAGGGCGGGAGCTGGGAGGTGTCCCTGCAGAACTGACACCAGAAGCACAAAACAGCCATTCAGGCCAGCACCAGAGTTCCCTGCCTTGACCCTGAGGCCCCCAGAACCAAGATGCGGAGAGGGGGCTCCCAGAGGCCACCTGTTTCCACAGGGGTGGGGGCGTGACTGGGCAGCATGAGCCAGTACTCACCATTGGAGCGGTGGATGCAGGTGTGCTGGTTGTCGCTGAGGAAAAAGCCGCTGTGGCACTGACACTCGTAGCTGCCCATGGCATTAACACAGATCTGCTGGCAGCCACCGTTATTGTCCTGACACTCGTCCACATCTGTGAGAAAAGGAAGAGAAGGGGACAAGAGAGATCACACCTGGAGCTACAAGTGAGGCGTGGTCACCTGGAAGGACACGGATGCCATCAGTTGCCCTGGCTGCAGAGCGATACCACAGAGGTACCGCTCGGTGGTACCCTCCAATGGTACCTCATGGAGTTACTCCACAGAGGTAGACACAACGGCTGGAATGCTAGCTGGCCCTGGCTTTCCTGTGGCCAGTGCTACTCTAAGCGTCTTACCTGCATTAACACCTTTAATTTTCACAGAAACCCTATACATCAGATCTAGGTCTGGGTCTATTTTACAGATGAGTAAACTGAGGCACAGAGAGGCCAAGTTACTTATCCAAGGTCCCACAGAGGCAGGATTCAAGCCTGGTGGTCTGCCTCCCAAACCTGGGCTCTCACTGATGTCACCTAACCCTCCCTCTCCAGGAAGACCTGCAACTAGCACCATCTACCCCCGACTCGAAGAGCCTCTCGAACCAAATCCCACCGTCCCCTTTCTTCAGTCACACCTCAGATTTGCAACCAGCAGTACAGACCTTGCAGCAAGGGAGAGGCTGGAGGCCAGGGCAGCCTGCTTTCTGCCTCGAAAATTGATTTCAAAAGCCCCGAGAAGGGGAGGTTTTTAAAAGGCTCTGACCTCTGGCTGCCAAGACTGCTACGGAAAGCTGCGGAGCGGTCTTTCCCACCCTCCGGGAGAGACAGACCTCAGGGCCGACACTCATTTTTGACCAGAGGCTGCTGGCACAAAGGGTGCTATTGGCTGAAAGGAGTCTTTATGAAGTTCTGGTCTTGAACAGAACAGCATGTTTCAATTACCCAAGTCATAACCCCCTACACTGTCAGCTTGTTTAATGAAAGAACGGCTTCTTAAACCTTAATGTGCCATGTCTGTATTGTCATTTTAATAGGCAAATATATGAAACCACAAAGGCAACGTGAGCTACTGGCTGCTTTGAGCCAATCCCACGACCCCCAGCACACGGGCGTGCACACACACACACACACACACACACACACACACACTCACTAGCTTTGGCACTGAACTTTTTAAACAGTTCTTTTTTTTTTGTTTTTGGCGGTACGCGGGCCTCTCACTGCTGCGGCCTCTCCCGTCGCGGGGCACAGGCTCCGGACGCGCAGGCTCAGCGGCCATGGCTCATGGGCCCAGCCGCTCCGTGGCATGTGGGATCTTCCCGGACCGGGGCACGAACCCGTGTTCCCCTGCATCGGCAGGCGGACTCCCAACCACTGCGCCACCAGGGAAGCCCCCTAAACAGTTCTTTTTAACACGGCCATCTTTTAGTACTGGCACCAGAAGGATGTGAAAAGGTACAGACTCAGGCGGACTGACCTGCACTGAAGCCGGGGAGGACTCAGCGCTGGCGCTACGTCAGCTGGATCCTTCTTTGGCTCAGGGACAACAGACCCGCTTCCCCACCCACGAGACCGCACTGCTGCCTCTGAGGCTGACGGCGAGGCAGGTCATCATCCTCCCGCAAGCTCAAATGTCAGCCCTGTGGCAGCCAGGACGGAGGGAGAGCTCTGAACTATAAAAGCCACCAACAAGTAAGAGCTAAAACGGTAAAGGTGGCTCTTGCTGAGAGGAGACTGACAGGGTGTTCCGGGGGAAGCTGGGAAGGATAGAGAGGGAGTTTTCGGAAGACCTTTCTACACTCAACGAGCCTTACTGATGGTTCCCTAAAGGCCCAGTGCCAGGGTCATCTTTGCTGGGCGCACCTCCCCTCCACACCCCAGCGGTGTCTGCCTCTGGGGGGTCTGCCCCTGCCTGCACTAGACCATGAACAGCTCTGAGCCAGGCACTGCATCCTGTTCATCCTATTAATAACATAAAGCTAACCTTCCTGGAGTGCTCGTCGTGTGTCAGGCACAGGGCCTCACTCCACCCACACGCTCAATCCTTGCAGCAACACTGAGTGATAGGTTGTGTTACCGACCCCATTTTACAGATGAAGACACTGAGGCACTGAGAGCTGAAGTAACCTGGGTGAAGCCACAGAGCTGCTTGGAGCAAAGGCAGGACTCAAACCTGCTGTCCAGCTCCGGAGCATGCGCCTTTGGAGCCCCTGATAAGCTGGCCACACCAGCAAGTGCATTCAGACTAAGGTGATGAACTGGCTACTCTTGAAACGAACTCAAGCTGGGTGTCACCTTGAAAGTATCTGCAAACACGAAGCTGGAGCCAGCCTGCATGAGTAACCAAGGAGAATCCCAGCACACCGGCTCAGCCCCATTTCTGTCCCAATAACACCCGCCAGAGGCTCCGATGCCCACGTGCCGGCACACACATAAGGATAAGATTTGAACACGGGGAGCCGCTCCTGGGACTCAGTGCAGACTGAGTCACGCTCTTTGAGGTTCTTCCCACGGCTCTCGGATTCTTTGCTCTGTACCTCGGCTTCCCCAGCCCTCGCAAAGGTTCACTCCCCGGTTCCCCTCATCTGGCCTGGCCCACCCTGTCACCTCACTGGAAGCTAGGAACCAAAGGGCACTGACTTCACACACCTACAAAGCCTCAGTGAGCTGGCAGGGTGGCTGGGCTTTGCCACTGTTTACACTAGCGGGGAACAATGACTCCAACGCTGACGAATAATTTGAAACAAATGCGGAGCCATGTAAACATCCTCCCCCCACACCCCCGCCCCCTCGCTCCCAAATGATAAAGCCCTAAGATTAAGTAGGAGGGAAGAGGGGGCTGCCCACTCTGCACCCTTTTTCCACTGTGGCCCAAACACAGGCCTCCCCCAAGTTGGGCAGGAGATCACAGTCTCAGAATTCCTTTGGGTAGCCTGCAGTCATCACCAACTTCTCTAGAGACTGGCTGAGGACTGGCCTCATACCCCTCACACCCCTGTGTCCCCAGCCCTCCAAATGGGACCCACGGTGAGGTCTGCATGGTACCAACGGAAGCTGTTGGGTCCTTGAGATGCCTGCCTGCCTGCCTAGGACAGACTGGGTTCCCCTGGAGGCCCGGAGCAGGCCTGGCAGGCACTGTGGGAAACAATTAGCTCCTTGGCCCTCCTGACTGGGGCAAGCCCGGCGCACACTGCTCCTTGGTCCCCACGGACTTGGCACATTCTGTTATACGAGGTGCCCCGTGGCAAGGAGACAGCCTACACCTGGGAGTCGAGCAACCTGAGTTCCGCCCCCGGCCTCCGGTCCGTGGAGGGTGCCCAGGTCTCGTCCACAGGAAGGACCCAGACTGTGTCCCCCAGGAAGCCCTCCTGGAGTGCTTGGGATACACGCGGTCCTCTTCCTTCTCTCCTGGGAAACTGACTGCTCCACGCACTGCTGGGCCCGCCCCTATGTGGGAGCCCCCCCACCTCCTACATGAATATTCACGTTGACTGGTGGGGCTGGCAGCCTCGTTATCATAAATAATAGCCCTCACTGCTGGCCAGGGCCCGGCTGGGGAGCTCAGGCACTGTCTTAATACATCTGCACAACAGCTCCACACAGGGGGCATTATTCTTATCAAGCCGATTCTCACATGAGAAGCTGAGAGGGGAAGAGACTTGCCCAGTGCTCCAGAACCGGTGGAGGGGGATAGGAAGCCCAGGGAGACTGCATCCAAAGCCCTTACTCTACTCTGCCATGACTTGGCTGCTCTGAGTGAGGATGCTTCGAGCCCAATCGTAGAGGCAAGTGTAAGTTCCCTGGGCATCTGTTCTTACGGTCGTCCCCCGGCCCACGTGCTCACGCCTCTAAAACCCAGGGCAAGAGCTCCCTCCTCCCCAGTCTTCCTGGTGACGGACAGAATTTGCTGACCCCTGGCTCCCAGACCAAGCAGACCTTTGTTCACAAACTTCTTCCTCTGCCCCGGACCTCGGGCTGGGCCATCCTGTCCCTGCTCTGGGCTGGTGTCAGCCCAGAGTCTCCTGCACAGCCCTGCACCCAGCAGAGGGTCGGGCTGAGTGGGTGCTCAGGATTGAGCAGGATAGACTGAAGGGCACACGTGTGCTGCACATACCAGTGACAGGGAGCTCTATCATACAAGGCCAGTCCCCTGGAGCAGGGCGCTGTTGCGGTTCCTTCTGGGCAGGCCGAGGGGCTCATCCACGGCTCTCCACAGCCTGCCCACCTCTCCGCCCGCCCCACCGACACCCGCTGTTCTCTGAAAACGCCCCGTCAATCACACATGCCTTCACGCACACATGTGCACCTCTCCCTGGGATGCCCTCTCCCTCCTGGTCCAGACAGAAGTTCTTCTTGCCTTTGAAATCCACTGGAAGCACTTTTGCTCATTCCCTCCGCAGACACTGAGTACCTGCTATGTGCTCCACTCCCCGAAGTGAATACCACTGGTTAAGCCCCTGCTCGATGAGCCGGCGGCGGCGTGTGGGACCCAAGCGTGGAGGCAGAGGCTTGTGGAGGAAGTGATGGGAGCTGAGGCTGGAGAACAAGAAGTGAGAGTTGCGGAAGCAAAGTCTCGTGGAAGGTGCAGAGCGGGGCACAGGTGGGGAAGGGCCCGCAGCTACTTGGGCAGGAGAGGGGTTCTGGAAGCTTTGTGGCCTGCACATCCCTCCTCAAGAAGATTCCCCCAGGGCTCTCGCAAAGCCAGCCCTGTCTGGGTCCTCCTGGCCCACTCCCACCAGTCCTGCTGGCAGAGGGGACAGTCCCTGGGGAAGACAACAAGCCAGAGTGTCACCAACCACCAAGGCCTCGGGTGGAGGCTGAGCCTGTTTCCGATCCATGATCCACGCTCCCTGAGCGAGCTCTGGGTGGGATGGGACGGGGGAGCGCTCCACCTCTGAATCCTGCTGGCAGCTCGTGGTCCTTCGTCATTATTTATGACCACAGCTGAACGTTCCCAAAAGGCAGGGAGCTCCTCGGCACGGGGACTTGGCTACAAAGCAGAGAGGAGGCCCCGTGGGTTCTGGGGCAGACTCTAGGAGGCTCCTCTCGGGAAATCCTTTTAACGGGCAGCAGAAGAGCTGAAGGACAGAGTGTGGAGAAAGGACCCCAAAGGCTCCAGCGCTGTGAGGGTCTGGCACAGAGCTCATCGTGGGCTGCCTGGTCCAGCCAGGTCACCCTCTGGGAAGGTCCCGGCCTGCAGCCTCCCCGGGAGAACGTTCTCCCTCCCACGTCTCCCACAGACCTGTCTTCAGCTGCGTCCGGGACTGCTGGAGCCCCCGCCCTTCTGGGTCGGGGTGTCGGTGGCAGGCCAGGGTGCTGGCAGGGGGAGGAAGCTGAACGGCAGCCAGTCGCTGCCTTGGGGGCCCCAGCTGGTGGCGCTGGGGACACCCTCTGAAACAGATTGTCCCGTGGGGTCTGGGGTGAAGATATATGGCCTGGGCTCCTGGGAGGTGCACAGTGAGGACACAGAAGGTGGGAGGGAGGGGGACAAGGGCACCCAGGAGGGCCAAAGAGGGGCCTCGCTCTGGCTCTGCCCACCCCCCTCCCAGCCACCCTGGCCCGAGAAGCCCCCTCCCTCCGGGGGTTTACCCCACACCCTAGCAGTCACCAAGCCTGGTGACTCTCCCTATCCACCTTGCCCGTCTGTCCTGCCTCTACTCCCAGGGCACAACCTTGCCTTGGGCCTCAGCCTCTCCCTACAGGCGTCCACATGCTCCTGGATCGCCCAGCCTCTCGTCTCTCCCTTGCAATCCCAGGGCCCACTGTGACGACTCTAGTCAGAACGAGACACAGCACCCGGCACCAGAAATCAAGTCCAAACAAGGGGTCTGGGGTCAGGTGCCCCCGCCTCACTCTGCCCTGCACGAGCACAGGTCCGGGCACTGGGGTCGGGAGAGACAGACCTCAGCTGTGGTTTCTGCCCACTTCTGTTCAGTGTGCCCACCACTCACAGGGAGAAGGCCGCCCCCACTCCCGCCAGCTGCTGAAGGGTCCTATCTGGGATGGGCCCGTGTGTGGGACGGACGCGGCTGTTTTCCAGCAAGAAGGCATTCCAGAGCTGGCACCAACGGGCTGCGGGTCAGCCTGCTTCTGAAAGGCCTCTGCAGGCAGGCCTGTGGTTTGCCCAGGAGGTCTGCTTCTTGGCCCAAGGTGCCGGTGTTTGTTTTTATTAATAGCTGTCTGTCCTATTTTGGACCCAGAATCCAGGTTTGCAGCTATTTATAATAACTAAAAATTACTTCTGGATACAGCTTTGGTTGCTTTGTGCTTCCCATGAACGCCTCACAATTTGAAACAGAGACTCTATGTTTTGCCTGAACCCCACCCATGTTCTCCTGGCTGCCAAGAGCCTACTGTGTGTCAGGCCCTGTGCCCGGCCCCAGAACCCCAGCTCCCAGCACGGGTCCGGGAACAGAGGCAGAGGCCCTGGCCCATCTCAGAAACCAAACTCAACCTCCAACCCTGAGAACGCCCTCCCGGTCCCTGAGGGCTGAGGCCCCAGCCCTCCCCCTTCTGAGGCTCCTTTCAGAAGGGAGGCTTAGGCAGAAAGTCCTCTTGGCTATCGAGCGGCTCTTGCAAAATTGCATTTGATGGGTTAAGTGTAAATAAATGAGAACCAGATGGATTAGATTTCGGGTAAAATACACATGGGTCTTAGAGCTTTGGGGCCTGGGTTCTGCCAGATCCAGGACGCTCCCCGAGCTGTCAGAGGTGCTGGCACGGCAGGCAGGAGGTGTGACTTGAGTCTCCTGGGACCCGCCTACCTCTTGGTCCGGGCATCAGCTGGGGCCTTCGCTGGGGCTCCTGGCTCCCCAGCAGGTCGGCTGTGTGTGGGAGACACAGGGTCTCCCGTTGTAGCCCTGCTCTGACGCCGAGCCCCTTGGGCTGGGCCTGAGTCCAAGCTCAGCGCTGGAAGATGAGGCACATGACTGGTGAGGTCAGCTTTCCAGACCAGCAAGCCCATTGCTCACACCCAGACCCAAGGAGCCAGCCCAGGGCGGGCCAGAGCTCTGTTGAGGCTGCTGTGCTGGCCTTCGGGGTCTGGTCACTGCATCCCTCATCTGGGCCTCACCTTCAATCCCAGCTGCTGCCTGTGGTCTCCCAGTGATGGCTGAGCAGCAATGAACATCTAAGGACCAGGAGTTTGCTGCCTCCACCTTATAATAGCCTACATGGTGTCCCCCTGTGACCACTACCTACGGGTCCTGGCTCTTGGCCCCCAGGTCACACCAGCTGGGGTACAAGATTCAGTAAGTAACTTGCTGTGTGACCTTCGGCACGGTGCTTAACCATTCTGGGCCCTGGTTTCCTTCTCTATAAAACAGGGATAATAGTAACTGGAGTTGCTTTGGGAATTAAGAAAATAACGGAGGTAAAGCACTTAGCACAGTGTCTGGTGCACACAGACCACCGATACGTGTTAACAACTGTTGAACAAAGCCAGCGCAAGTGCTCCAGGGGTCACAGGCGGGAACACCCTCTGGGGGGTGGCAAAGTCCTCCCCAAGTTGGAAAACCGACAACAAAGCGCATCCGAAGGGAGCGCTCAGTCTTCTTTTTTTTTTCTTTTTGAATTGAATTGAATTTATTTATTTATACAGCAGGTCAGTCTTGCCTCGGCCTTCTGGCCTCCCAGCAGAGCAGCCTCAGCTCCTGGCGTTTCTCCCTCCTGATGTAGGTTCTGGCCTGCTCACCGCCTGAGTCGCCCTTCTTGGGGGAACAGGCCTATCAGCTGCTTAACAGCGGAGAGATGACTATTCAAATCTTCTGCCCACTTTTAAACTGGGTTGTTTGCCTTTTTACTGTTGCGTTGTAAGAGTTCTAAATAAGATATATAATTCTCTATACTAGACCCTCGTGGGATCACTTTTTCCGATTTCATGGACAATCCCTCCTTTAAAGGAGCCTTGGGTGGCACCAGGCCCCAGGAGGTCAGTGCACCTATGGGGGCCACATCCATAAGGCCTGGGCTCCTCTTGGGCTCCGTTCCTGGAAGATGTCACCCTGTCCCATGGCTTTTCCAGCCACTTAACGTGCCAACACTGCCCAAACCTCTAGGCCTGTCTACTCCACCACCCTCCAGACTCAGAGATCAGCGCCTGTACTTGGTTGTCCAACAGGCAGGACAAACCGAACACGGCCCGTGGGGAACTCCTAACTCCACTTCCCACAACAGAAAACAGAGCAGAACAAAGCACAGCCCGGTCCCACCCTCAGCCTTCTCCATCTCAGCAAATGGCAGCGCAACCCACAGTTGCTTCAGCCAAAGCACCTGGTAGTCACCGGGTGCATCCACGCACTGGTGTCTGCCTTGTGCTTGTTTCTCTGTCTCCCCGGAGAATACAGAGTCTTTGAGAACAGGGACATCTTGAGTGTGGCTGTACCTCAGGGTTTTAAACAGTGCACGGGGCACATGATCCATGTTTGCGGACCGAGTGACTGACTGAGAACTGGTTGGGAGAGGCAGCTCTGGCCCCGAGGCCCTGGCTGCAGGCCTGTCCCATCAGGGATGGGCTGCGTGGCCCTGGAGAGGCTGCCCAGTGACGCAGCTCTAGATGACGGACGGGAGTGAGTGCCGGCTGGTGGGTCCTCGGGGCGTAGAGTGAGAGCTGGTGGAAGAGCTGTGCTCATGTGCCTGCCTGCCTCTGCCTCGCCCAGCGGTAAGCCCCATCGTGGCGGCGGGCACAGCCCCGCCTGTGGGCAGCTTGTGGCGGGCTCAGGATGGAGCGGGAACAGATGCCCTCAAACACGGCCAGCCCGTGAGCTTTGGTGCTCAACGAACGAACGGAGCCATGTGGGACTCCTGGTAAGTCAGCACAGCCCCAAGTGTCTTGCTGCCTTGTGGGTGCTTTCACCAGTATGAGGACCAACGTCTTCAGCTGAAGAAAAGCCGTTCTGCCTGGGCAGTGCTTCAGGAGCGGGTGGAGGGGGCAGGGGTTTGAAGACAGTGGGATGCCCTGCTGAATGACGCTTCATTGCCCTTGGTCTATGGCAAGACCAGCTCCTCCTTTAATGTCTCTAGCATGGGCAGGAGAGGAGGCTGCAGGAGATGGAAGGGAACCCCCGTTCCTGGAGCCCCTGCTCTGTGCAGGCTCTCTCATTACAGTGTCCCATTTGGCCTCAGCCCGGGGCAGCAGCAGCAGTGTTATAACCAGGAGCGCCAAGCAGTGAGCGGCCTGCCCTCGGTCACCAGCGCGTGGGTGACGGAGCCACCATGGGAACTGGACGCTTTTGTCCGCCTACCCTCGGGCCTCTGACAGCACAGCTGTAAACACGATCCTGGTTGGACATTTATGGGAGGCACTGGAGTTTTTAAAAATTTCTTTTGATGGGGATAAGAATGCAGGACTGGAAAGAGGGAAGGGGACAAAAGCCAACCAACCAACCAAACCCTGGAACCAAAGCAAGACGCCCTAAGAAAAGAAGGGGAAATGCTCTGACAGGATTCTTAGAGAACATCCTCAGAAATGAAACAGGCCCAGCTGGCTGTGATGACCTCCGCGGGCCTGTGGATGGGGCAGGCAGAGGGAGTCCCATCGCCTTGGGAAAAACGCCACAGAATCAAGATGGGCCCAGGAGCTCCCCATGCCGCCCCGATGGACACAGGTCCTCTGGCTGGTCCATCACGCCTGACTCTGGCCAGGTCAAATGCCTTGCTCCCAGCACAAATTTCTCACCACTGGTTCTGCCTGGAATTCCGAATACCTTCAAGCATCAAATCTTCCCAATTAAACTCAGCATTTTCTTCCACCTTCCAAAGCTGTTGAGTATAAAATCCGGGCCTTTCCACTTATCCACTTACCCACTACTGTGGGTGCTTCCTGGAGGCCCGTTCCCGTCCTCCTTCCCGCCAGTGGCCTCCACTTGTGGCTCTGGGAGCTCTCTGTGAGTGGCAGGGCTCCCGCCCCAGCCTGCCATGGCTCCTTCACTTGGCTGTCTGCGAGCCGGCCTGTTCCTTCCCACGCTCAGCAGTCCCTCATTGCCAGGCACTGGGTTGGTCATGCAGCCACAGCAAGACTGCGAAATGATTTTATGCCAATAGAGTTGACACGTTTAAGAAAGTAGCAGGCAGAGGGGCTGGAAGAGGGCAGAGGTGGAGGCTGACGTGGGCACCAGGGAGCTTCATGGAAAAGGCAGCACCGGGCTTGGCTAAAGCCCCGGAAGGACCGTGTGCCTCCCCATGGCTAGCCCCACCCTACCCCGCCCCTTTCCAGCCCAGGTTGTGGCATGACCTTTCCATAGCATTCCTG
>NW_006780611.1:6150611-6163198 GCF_000442215.2 Lipotes vexillifer | reverse complement strand
CATTCCTGCCCTCGAGAACTTAGCATGGGTCCCTATCACTTGTCCAATAAGACTTTTATTATTCCAAAATTTGAGTTTACAAGGAATTTTGAAAAACAGCGGAAAACAAAAGATCAACACATTTACACTCTAGCTTACAACCCCAATCATGAGCATATTTTATTTCGGCCTTTTTTCACGTCCTGAGTTTCTGCTAGTGCTAACAAATCACTGTGGACGTGACTGTCCCACCCTTCTCACTGAAAGCTGAGTTAGTGCCCTTGTCATGCTGGGGATCAGTCCTGGCCGCCCTTCTCACCTGCCGCTGTCCAGGCCCTCCCACCTCGGTGCGCTGTCTCTCTTCCACCCCATTAGTAAACTCCCCTGTGAGGGACACGTCTGGGTAGCCGTAGCCCTTTTTATTTTAGGGATATTTCCTCCAGATGGATTCCCAGAAGTGGTATTCCGGGGCAAAGACCACAAGCTTTTTTACTTCTCATCATTCCCCGTCAGACCCCTGTGACTCTGCACATGGTTTGCTGATTTCCCACCCTACAGTGTATCTGCATGAGCAGTCACCTCACCTGAAGTCATCTTTCTAACGCCCACGTCTTCCCCGAGAGAACTGGGATTAGCCACATGTGTCTGTCCATTCATTCACTCACTCAACAAGGCAGGGAACAGGCAGTGGGCATGAGGTCAAGGCCTGCCCTCAGGGAGCCGCCCGACCAGGGGGAGAGAAGTGGTAAGACCGGGTAAGACGAGGGATCGGGAACCAAGCTGAGAGGCAGGGGAGCCTCTCCCTAAACTGCACGAGGACCAGCGCAGGGAGAGGTGTGTCTGGGCGTGGGATGCCTGCTGTGTGTGTGTGTGTGTGTGTGTGCGTGCGTGCACATGCCCGCACGGGTTTGGTGAAGCTGGAGTAGCACGTAGGGCCCTGGTGGCTGTCAAAGGAGGGGCTAGGAACCAGGCTTGCATCTGACGTGCCCAAGATGCAGCCAAAGGTGATTCCCTGCCACTCCTACACCTGCAAGTTTAAATCTCCAGATCTCAGACTCAGAAAGCAATCGGCACGTGTGGCTCTGCTGACAGGCCACCATCTTCCACACCGCTGTCCACGCCTGAGCCCACTCTCCCGCCTGACCGAGGCTTTTCACCTGTAGGCCTTGCGTCTGCTGTTCCCTGCTGCCCTTGCCCCACCTCCGCCCCCACCTGGTGACGTTCCACTTATTGCTGGCAGGGTGAGACGGCCCCCTCCCTCCCCCCTCCCCCCGGTACTCCGTGCAGTGCTCATTACACCAAGGATGCCACCCTGGCAGTATTTCTGCACAGAACCTAGAACTCCCCGAGAGTGCCAGGCACATCGAAATAATCTCTGGACCCCCTGACCTGGCAGGTACGGGCACTCAGGGGGTCAGCTGCTGACCCAGAGGTTACAAATCATTTCTCCCAACCAGACGGCCACAGCAGCAGCAGCAGCTCTCACTCAGCGCCCACAGGCCGCCAGGCCCTCCACATCCTGGACTCTGACTCCAGTCCCACACCCCAGCCACGTGATTACACACCAAGAGTGAAAACAGTCTTCTGGGGCAGGGGGAAGCGGCATACAGACATCAGTGCACGATCATAACCATGTATAGTCGGTGCTACACACACCGATGGTGTCAGACAAGAGCATTAGGACATGAAAGCTGTTGACCTGTTGCGGTGGCGAGCTAATGGGGGAATCATTCTCTGTCTTTTCTATCGATTTCTCTGAGTGTTTCTGTGTGATCATTACACTTGTGGAAGATGGATACGTAAACAGACCTTTTCAACTCTGCGTGACGAGCACCGTGACTCTGGTCGGTCCAAGGGCGGGGTGCGGGGGACCCAGTCAGGCTGCCAGGAAGGCCGGGGAAGAGGTGCAGAAGGATGGACTAGAGCACTCGGGACAGGCAAGGGAAGACGTTCTCCAGGTGGGAGGAAGCAGAGAGCGCAGGGGGACAGGCTTCGTATTCACATGGAGAGAAGGCAAGGCTGGAGTGGCAGGCGGAGCCCGGAGCCCGAGAAGCCAGCTGCCAGGCTGAGGACCCCAGACTCCTCCAATGGCAAGAGGGGCCCCAGGAGGATCCCACTCAGAGAGGCCTCCACCAAGGCTCATCCAGATGACTTCACTGGCATCTGACCCCTTGGTGGCCAGCACGTAAGCCAGGGCAGGGCAAGTCGGCCTGTGGGATCCTCTCTCACCATTAAGGTAACACCTGAGGGGTTACTAAAGACCCCAGACCGGGGCTTCCCTGGTGGCGCAGTGGTTGAGAGTCCGCCTGCCGATGCAGGGGACACGGGTTCGTGCCCCGGTCCGGGAGGATCCCACATGCCGCGGAGCGGCTGGGCCCGTGAGCCATGGCCGCTGAGCCTGCGCGTCCGGAGCCTGTGCTCCGCAATGGGAGAGGCCACAACAGTGAGAGGCCCGCGTACCGCAAAAAAAAAAAAACCAAAACAAACAAACAAAACAAAACAAAACAAAACAAAAGACCCCAGACCAAGCAGCTGGGAGGCTGCCACCATGGCTACCTACTTCCCACAAACAAGGAGTGCCAGCCGGGTGCAAGCCCTCACTGCCGGCTAGTCTATTTCCAGCTGCATGTGGTTGGGATGAGGCAGATCCAGGGAGGGGGCTGGAGCAGGCGAGGCGTGGGGGTGGCGAATGGCCACTATAAACAGCCTGTCGGTGCTGGGAAAGGATGGTCGCTGCAGCATCTGTGCAGAGGCAGCCGGGCCCAGCAAATGTCCAGGGTGACGCCATCACCAGCCAGGGCACAGAATGCTCCAAAGTAAGCAAGGTTACTGGCAGAGGAAGAACCGTATTGGATACGCTGGGACACACTTATTCGCTGATAATGCCCCATTATCAACTTATTCGCTGATAATGTTTAGCCGGGCCAAACAGGGGTTCCACACAGTGCTCCTGGCCCCAGTTCTGGTTTGGGGCATATGTTTGGGTGGTGGAGTATTTTTAAAGAGCCTTCACAAGACACTTATTTTCTGTTTATTTCTCTGAGTTCTGACCCGGCCCTTGGCATAGGAACTGCAAACAAAGATGAAGGAACGTGTCTGCTCGCCTGGCCCGTCCTCTGCAACGGGGCGTTTTTCTTTGCTGTTTATGGACTTGGCATATTCTCTGCCCTGGGACAGAGCAGGGCTTCTTTCCCAGGTCACCAAACTGAGGCCTATTCAAAGGTGGGGCTGCCACAGGGCGACTGACAGCAGATTTCAACACAGTCCTATACCAGTGGGAAGGGCCGCCTTGTATTGTGATGTGGTCTCTGACCTGAACATGCAACCAGAGGGAGAGCAGGAAGGAGAGGCTCCTGACACCCGCTGGGTGCCTCCCTGCCGCCACACGGGCCACCTTGCTTGATGCCTACAGCTCCCTCCCAGGAACATCATCACTTCTCTTTTTGGGGTAAGAACAGTGAAGTGCTGGCCCCAAAGCACTGCCAGGAAGGGAGCTGGGAGCCAAGGCTGATGCGTCTGCTTCCAAGTCCCTGCTCTCCCCTCATCTACAGCAGAGGCTAGAAGGAGCTGGGCCTGGACGTGAGGACAGGGACAGGGGAGTCCTAAGCTCAGCCAGCCACAGGAGGCTGCAGTCACGCGGGCTGCTAAGGGCCCCCCACCGCCCGCCCCTGCTATGGCCACGCAGATCTCAGAAGTTCTGAGGGCGCTGAAGCTCTGCCCCCGTGCCGGGCTTGTGCACGCCCCACTGTCAAACCGTGCTCTCCTGGAGAGTCAGAATCCAACCTTCTGCCCCCTTCACCGGCCAACCGCCCATCCCTCCATCACACAAAGCAGCCTGCACTGGGCCCAGGAACGCAGGGCTAAGTCACTCTGGAGCATGGCTCTCCGGGACCTCCCGGGGCAGGAGAGACCCACCCCTGGTGTCCAGGGACAAGCCAGGAGCTCAGTGCTGAGGCAGAGGGCAGCCTGAGGGGGCTGTCGGCCTCCAGGGGAAGGGTATGCAACTCAGGGAAAGCTTTCTGGAGGGGCTGATGCCCGAGCTGAGTCGTGACAAGTAGGCGTCAGCCAAAGGAAGCATTAATGAAGAGCACGGGGAAGGGTGATTCGGGCAGAAGGAGGAGCAGGTGTAAGGATGCGCCAGAGCAGGAAAGCGGGGTACCATTTAAGGAAATGCAAGCTGTCTGCCATGCTGGAGATTACAGTTCTGAGAAAGAAGGAGAAAGACGTAGACAGGGACTGCAGCTGGTAGGGGCGAGGAGCTTGGCCATTGTCCCTGAGGACACTCCAGGCCACCAAGTCATCGAATCCCAAGATGTTGGAGGGAGGAGGGCTCTGACACAGCAGCTGGGCCAAACAGGGGTTCCACACAGTGCTCCTGGCCCCAGGGACCTTGTGGAGGTGGCGAGGGGCTCCATGGAGAGCAGGGCTCTCATCCCTGCCAGTCCTGCCTCCCATTTCAGCCAGAGTAGTGTGACCACCGTATGATTCTGCTTGAAACAAATGGAAACAAAACCCCATGAAATCTCAAAACCATTGGTCGAATCCCATCCCTTATTTCACAGATGATGGGGAAACTGAGGCACAGAGAGGTAGGGAGTTCCCCAAGGTCCCCCAGCAAGTCCATGGCCCGAAGAGCCTGATTCCTGGCCCACTGCCCTTTTCCCCCAGCACTCGCCTGCCCCTTCTGTAAGAAGCAACCCGCTGCTCTGCCCCACCCCTTCGCCCTGGCCCCCGGTCCTGAGCTGGCTGCAGGCATGAGGCTGGAGAAGGCCACTCCACCCCTCAAAACAAAACCTGGGTCTCCATCAATACACCTCCCTCCCTGCTCCAGGATCTCCCTGGCTCTGTGGTGATTTGGGGAAAGAAGGAAGCCCATTTACTAAGATGCACACTGTTGTCCTGTGTGTTTCTTTTCTTCAAGCCAGGGAACTTCCATCAGATCAACAGTTGTAAAGAGCTGGGAGGAGAAGCAAGTCTGAATCCAACTTGTCCTCTGACAGCAGATCCCTCCAACCAGGCGTGTTTAGACCACCTGAATGTGGGCCAGACTAGGGAACAGCAGGGAGGGGAGGGCGTAAATAGAACAGGAAGAAACCTCTCCAGCTTACCTTGAAAAACACTGGTGTTTATGGAGTAAGTATATGACTGTCCGAAACTGTTTAGTTTTACATTAAAATGTTCAGCATTTTTTTTTTTTTTTTTCCCCAGCAAGAAATGCATTTGAGCTGTTGGAGTATGAAGACAAATAAACAGAGGCAACTCGAGCCTTCGTTAGGGGTTCAAGGGAGCAACACATTGTCTCCAGCTGTCCTCCAGGATGAGAGAGGGCGCCTTCAAAAGGGCTGGAGCCCGCGCGGCCCTTTCATCCTGCCAGGGACCAGCCCGGCGCAGGGAGAGCTGTGACCGCTGCGCCGACGCGGAGCATCTGGGCCTCTGCGGTGCTTCCCTCCCACGTGTGCAGCTCGGCTCCTGGGCCCGGCTGCCGCCTCCCAGGCTCCTCTCCTGGTGCCCTGTGGTGTCACCTGCGCATCTGATCCTACCAGACAGGGATCATGTTCATTTTGTAGAAAACAAAACTGAGACTGAGAAAGAGGCGGCAAGGGTCCAAGGTCACAAAATGAGTATGTGGCAGAGCTGGGATTGGAAGCCCTGATGCCACGTGACCCATGCCGATGGATGAGCATAGGAACCAGTGCAGGAGGAAGGAGAGGTTTCTGACCCGGGGGAGGGTGGTGAGCAGTGGCTCACTTGGCAGGAGCACCGTGTGGAACACAAGGAACAGTCCCCAACAGTCCCCTGAGCTTCACCCCCAGCTCAGGGACAAGGCTCGTCCCCCTGCCTCTTGGCCAGCTCAGAAAGGACATCCATTTTCTTTAAAAAGTATTCTGACTTGGCACACCAGGAATGAGTGACACTTAGGTAATTCACATCTGCTGAGCCCTCGTCGTGTGCCAGGCACGTGCCTTGCAAAGCTTATCTCATTTGGTCTCTGCATCACCCCCGTCAAATAAGCACTGCTATTAGCCACACCGTACAGATGAGGATACAGAGGCCCAGAGACGTGACGTTACCTGCTCACGGTCACACAGTTAAGTGATGGATCCAGGATTCAAAGCTGGGGAGGCTGAGTCCCGATGCTTCCTGAGGGCCGGGACTACGTCATCCATCTCCCAACTGCGAGCTCCCAGCCCAGGACATGGCACCGGGCAGGTGCTCGTGGAATCTTATGAAACAAATGAACGTTAAGAGCTGTGGATTTTGACGCTGTTTAGAAGCTCTAGGCTCTCACATTCTCCCCGAACCCCAGGCCTGACTATCCCACTTGTATACCATTTCCATTCAGATGGCTACTGATTATCTCAAATTAAACTTGGCCAAACAGATTCTTAGCCCACCCCGCTCCTCATCCCAAAATCTGTCCTACCCCCCAGTCTTCCCCATCTCAGCCGCAGCAGCACAGCTACACGGTAACTCTGAGCAAAAAACTAGTAGTCCAGGGCTTCCCTGGTGGCGCAGCGGTTGGGAGTCCGCCTGCCGATGCAGGGGACACGGGTTCCCGGTCCGGGAAGATCCCACATGCCGCGGAGCGGCCGGGCCCGTGAGTCATGGCCGCTGAGCCTGCGCGTCTGGAGCCTGTGCTCCGCAACGGGAGAGGCCACAACACTGAGAGGCCCGCGTACCGCAAAAACAAAACAAACAAACAAACAAAAACGAGTAAGTCCGTCTCGATTCCTCTTTTCCCTCACTTCTTACATCTAGTCCGTCATCAATTCATTTTGGCCCTGTTTTCAAAACATACATGAATTCAACCACTTCTCATTACTGCCACCACTGTCACCTGGCCAGCCAACATCTCTGACCCAAATCGCCACAGGGGTCTCTACCCCTTATTCCAGGTAACACATTGAGCAGCCAGAAAGCAAATCTCTTAATTAAAGTGTCAATCCCTGGTTCAAATGTCCCGTGGTTTCCCAACTAATTTAGAACAAAATCCCAACTCCCTTCTAGGGCCCACAAGGCTGCACATGACCTGGCCCTGCCCGCTCCCGACCTCGTCTCCAGACCCTCTCCCTCCTTCCAGACCCTCCAGGCACAGTGACCTGTGCCCAAACTCACAGCAGCTTGTCCCCACCTCGGGCCACCGCCTTTGTCCTCCCCTTCTGCCTGGAGGGAAGGTCTTCCCTAGATCTTCACAGGGCAGCTTCCTCCTCCTCTCTGAGGTCCCCTTCCCCAAGTGCCCGCCCCCTCAGGAACGTGGATGGACCTTTGTAACTGCCTTGACAGGAAGAGTTGGGTGAAAGCGACTTCTGAGACTAGACTGGAAAACTTCCACGCACTTGTGTCTTATTCTCTTGGGGCCCAGCAGCCATGCTGTGAGGAAGCCCACACCAGCCCATGTGGAAAGACCGCACCGAGAGGCTGCCCGTAAGTGTTCTGGCTGACAACCAACATCAACCGTTAGACGTCAGCAGAGAAGCCTCCAGATGAGTCCAGCCCCCATCAAGTCATCTCTGGCCTCACGTCTTCCCAGCTGAGGCCCCAAACACCGTGCAGCTCAGACAGCCATCCCTGCTGAGTCCTGTCTGAATTCCTGACCCACGGAATCTGCAAGCAGAGTCAAAGGGTGTTTTATGCCACTAAGTGTGGGGTGGTTTTTATGCAGCAACAGTAGCAGGAAAGCCACCCTTTCCAAAACTGTCATCCTGCCTCCATCACTTTCTATCACCTTATTTTATTATTTTTCACTGGAATTGACCTGACTGAGCTTACTTTACTGAGTTATGAGTTTACTTGTGCACCGTCTCCCCTGCTCCCTAGTGCGGGCGCTTGGTTGCTTTTGGCCACCACTCACTGTATCTTCAGCACTTAAAACCAGGTCTGGCACACAGCACGTGTTCAGAACAATGTTTCTGAATAAACAGATGGATGAATACTAGGTTGGAGGCTTGTGTCACTGCGAATATAGCCCTTTCTACCTGTCAGTAGAAGCGTGAACGTTTCTGTGTTTCTCGTGAACCTGGGAGTCCTGCGACACATGCTCCATCTAACTCACCTGGATCTCTGCTATGTGCCCAGTACAGACGTGTGCTGAGCTTGAGGACCCTCTTCAAACTCATTCATTCATTCATTCTACAAATGTTTATTATGTGCCTGTGATATGCCAGATGCCACACTCGGCTCAGAGGAGGAAGACGAGATAAACAAGATAGCTTCTGCCTGCGGGAGAAGGGAGGACCCCAGCGCAGAGCCACAGTGCAGGTGTGTACGACGTGGTCACAGAAGACTCTGGAGCAAAGGGAGATGGAGGTTGGGTCTCGAATGACAAGTAGGACCTCACCAGGTCATGCTGGGGGAGGGGTCTCAGGGAGCAGCCCTGAACAGCAGGGAAGGGTAGAAGGGCCCTGTGGATTTAAGGAAGGCTGGGCCAGGGGGCGCAGGTGGGCAAGGATGAGAGGTGAGGAGAGGAGGCTGGCAGCAAGCACCCTGGCCTGAGGGCTTCGTGAGCCGGCGGGCAGAAGAGCTGGGTGCTCCTGTGAAAGTGATGGGGGCCACACGAGCGGGTTCAGTAATAACAGGGCTCTGCTCGTTCACACGGGCTAATACAATGCCCCAAAGAAGCTCAAGGGTGACACAAGGCTCCTGCGTGGGCGGCAAGATCCTGTCTTGGCCTGGGAGGCAGGACAGATCTGGGGGAAGTCTCTGGAGCAGGCGCCGCCCTCACGTCCTTCAGCACGCCACCCACCAGCCTGGCTTGGCAGACGCCAGGGTTTCTCAGTGACTCTCAGACTCAGAGCAGGGCATATCTAACCCCCAGTGAAGGAGGCCCCTCCCTGATCCGGACCAGCCTCCCAGAGCTGGTTCTGTTCTGGGTGCCATGAGGCAAGGGGCGGGCAGTAGCTTACAGGCTTGAACTGACAAATGCACAGACCTGGGCTCTGGTCCCAGCCCTACCACTTACTGGCTGTGTGACCTTACACAGGTCACTTTCCCTCTCTGAGCCTCAGTTTCCTCATTTGTAAAGAGGGGATACTAATGGCTTCTGCCTATGGATGCTGTGAGAACTAAACGACAGAACGTGAGCATGACATCCTGGGCGACTCCAGGTGCACGGCAGAGGTGCGGCCGAAGTTCCTCATCTCACCTAAGAGAAACTGACTACCTAGCACAAGGCCGGGAATACGGTAGGTGCTCCATAAGTGTTCACGGGAATGTAGCGATCTGGTTAACAGAACAACTGTTCTGTTGAACCTGGCTCCAGATGACTCCTCTTCAACAGGGGAAAAAGTGCTGAGAAGCAAGTCCAAAATTCAGGCTGTGGGCAACTTGAGAACCATGTTTTTCAGTAAGTCAAGATAAAGACTGGGGTCGCAGAAAACATCTGGCTAAGTGAACTAATGGCTTTAGGGAGAAAGGAGCCTTGCTTTGTGGAGTCGGGAAAAAATTATCCACTGCTGGTTTTAATTTAAGATGAAAAAAATCTTATTCTATTAGCCTAAATATTGCTCTTATGTCCAATTGCATGGAGTTTGGAATAATATTTTTCAAACAGAACTACTGCTATTTCAAGTAATTACAATGCTAAAAGCAGTGATTTGGGGTTGAGCAAGGATCTCATCATGGTTTCAATTCCCTCTGGTGTCATTTTCTGTTATATTTGAGAAATTCCTCAATAAAGATGTCAAATAGAAACAGGGTTTTACTCCCCAGAGGACAGATTTGGCCATCCTCCAGGACGCAGTCCCAGGCAAGCCATCTCCACAAGAAAATAACCTCATTTGCTCAAAAAAAGAGAAAAGGTTCAACTGTGAAAACCCAGGCAAGAAAATAACCCTTCAGCCATCAGCCTCATTTCTCCTAGTTAGCTCAGAATGCTTTTCAAACTGTGCTGAGCAGGCTCGATTCCAGCCACCATCCTGAAGGAATTCAGTGGTGGTTGAGAGTGGAATGTTACAACCGGACGAGACTTTTGACCCAGACTTGGAGACAAAACAACAGGAGACGCAAACAGGCCTAACTGTCCCTGACGGGTGATGGGTTGTGGAGTGGGGCTCAGAGTGACTGACCAGAGACGGTCAGGACCACGCAAAGCAGCGAGAATGCAGAACACAGAACCTTCCAACCACTCAGTCAGCTTCTCACCCCTACCAAACACCCACTGAGGGCAGGCCCTGTGCTGGAAGCTTCATCAGGCAGGGTGAACACAATTCCTACTGAGACAGAGCAGGCAGTTAAATGACCAACAGGTTGTGAGCAATAGGGAATGGTGGGGAGTGCAGCAATCGGGAACGTACACACACCTTCCAAAGGGGGCAGCCACAGTGCGGCTGCTGCCGGTTGCTGCTGGTACCACACTGAGACGTGGGCAAGAGGTGCCTTTGCTCTTGGCTCAATGCCTTGAGGGTCCCTGTGCTGCCCCTCCTGTGGCTGCAGCCCTGTCAATACAGTAAGGAGTCCACAGGGGGTCATGGCACCTGGAACACATACCCATCCTTCTAGACCACATTCTGGGTGTTTGAGACCCCAAAATTCCCTGTCCAAATGGCCCAAGCCTGTCTCTTCTCAGAGGGACAAATAACAGGACCAAGCCAAAGGGAAGATGGTCTGGGGGCAATTGGCCAGAGCTTTCAGGTTAGGGTATCCTCGGGCTCCCTGTGGTGTAGGATGGAGCCAGGGGTGAGAAGAAAGGGCGGAGAGCAGGCACTGCCCACGCTACCACTTTCTGGCACAAAACTCCAAGGAGTCCTAGATTTCTAAATTCCAGTCTAGCCTTCCAAGTCATTAGGAACACTTGTCAAGGTAGAGAAGATTGAACATATTCTAGTTTGAAGCTTCGTGACGGCTTCCACATCTGACCACATGGGATATGCACCCCTGCCCAAGTTCCACAAAGTCAGGGGCTGGGTGACTATAGCCAAGCAGGAACAATGCTGGAAATATTGATTTTTATGTGACACCCCTTGATTTATAAATGTTGACAAATAATTCAATCACCACCACCATCGTCACGGTCATATCATCAACATGGCGGGGAGAGACCAAACACTTTTACAGGCTGGAGGAGGGCCGTGGGCTGCCAGCTTGAAACCTCTGCAACACCCAGCACCCGCGGAGAATTTCACATCAGTACGTTCAGCTCTCCAGGTCTACTTTCATATTTAATTGTCACAGTGACACCGAGACAGGCATTTCTGACCCACTCTGCAGTTAGGGGCACTGACACATGGAGAGTCAGTAACTGGTCTCCAACATAGAACTCATGAGTGGTGGTGACAGAATTTGGGCCACATCTTCCAACTGCAAGTCCAGCTTCCTCGTACAGCGTTACTTGTTTCAGCCAGTGTCTATAAGCCTCCATGATCCTGACACTGTGCTGGGCACTTTTTCAGCGTTTTATGGGTGAGGGAGTTGCGCCTCTGAGAGCTTAGGCGGTCAGGCGGGGCTGGAGCCAGTGGGAGCCAAGGTCTGTCTTCTCTAGAGCCGGAGCTTTGTCTTGAGAAGGAAAAAGCCCAAACATAAGGAGGTCTGTCGGGAAGCGTCTGCCCCAGCTAAAAGCAGAGGAGCAACAGAGAGAGCCTTTTGTCGGCTGCCGTATGTGTGAGTTAGAGCCTTATGAAGTTGCAATCTGTGCTCAGAGGCGGGGGTGGGTGGAGTCTTACCCAGTTCCTTAAATTGATTAGTGTAAAAAGAATCCGCCGTGAAAATCCTGTTGAAACAAAGACCTGCACAGACTCCATTAGTCTGGAGGCGTTGGGTACACCTGCCATAGCCAAGAACAAGGGTGATGGGCTTCCCTGGTGGCGCAGTGGTTGAGAGTCCGCCTGCCGATGCAGGGGACACGGGTTCGTGCCCCGGTCCGGGAGGATCACATATGCCGCGGAGCGGCTGGGCCTGTGAGCCATGGCCGCTGAGCCTGCGCGTCCGGAGCCTGTGCTCCGCAACGGGAGAGGCCACAGCAGTGAGAGGCCCGTGTACCGAAAAAAAGAAAAAGAACAAGGGTGTTTACAAACAGGTGACCACCCGGGGGCTGCAGACGGCAGGCTGGGCCCCCACAAGGTCTCGGGGACGTCAGACCAGCCCATCGCAATACATCTGGTCTGCAAGTCGATGACCAGCCTGATGCCCATCACGTCTGTGTGCTCGGTGCCAGGCACTCTCAAGGTGCTTGACATCCACGATCCCACTCAGTCCTCGCAAGAGCCGTGCAAGACAGAGGACTGAGAATTCTGTCTTACAGGTGATGAAACTGAGGCCTGGAGGCGGGGTGGCCAAAGGTCACACAGCGGATAACTGGCAGAACCAGGATCTGAGCCCAGAACTGGCAGTTCCCAAGGTCCATCTTCCTGACCACTGGGGATATTGCCTGCTGCTCCATAAAGACCGTCAGCTTTGCCTTCATGGATTAATCACTTTCTGAAATGTGCTCTATCATCTGAAAAAAGGGGCGAGCAACTAGTAAAGTTAAATGCTTATGCTCTTGGGAGGATTAAAGGAGAGAAAACTTGAACAGCACTGAACTTGGCGTCCGGCACAATGAATGCTGTACAGCCTCTGTTCTCCGTGATCTCACCAAAGGCTCTGCCTGCCTCGGCAGCCCCGCCTCCCGCTCT
>NW_006780611.1:6145599-6150558 GCF_000442215.2 Lipotes vexillifer | reverse complement strand
CGCCCCGCCCCCCGCCCGCCCTCCCAGCAGCCCCCCCCAACCCTGCTCCCCCAGCCCAGCCTCAAGGAGCCACCCACAGCTCTCCACACAGGCTCTGCCCTCGACCCAGTAAACTGCTCGCCTACCTTTGGAGATCCTGTTTGATGCAGTCCCCCTGAGGAGTCAGGCCCCGCCTCCCCCAACCCCATGCAGGGGTAGCTCTTCGCAGACCCCTCTGGGCTTTAACAGTCCAGACCTCCGTTTTGGCACTTATTTGGGGGTGTAATTACATGTTTATGGATCTGTTTCCCATAACAAGCTCATCTGAGATCCAATATGCGTTCAACAAAAACAGGCAGAGGAACTGAAGACGAATACACCACTAACTCTGGAAACATTTCGGAGCACTTGGGATGTCAAGCTTCCTCTGCCATACACCAAACAAACTAGCTGGCACAGTGGAAGGTTTACTGAGCCCTTCCAGGGAGCACTGCATCGAAAGCCATAAAAAAAAGTCCAAATAATCCTTTTGACCCAGTAGTTCCAGGAAGACTTGCTAAGGAAACAGTTGGGGAAACAAGAAAAAAAGTTTTATGCCCAGAATCACCTCTGGATTCTGATGGTAAAAACAAACAAAATAAGCAAGCAATTTAAACGTCCAACCACAAAAGGGTGGCTGAGTCACCTTAATACTAATGCTTGTTTGTTGACTATTTATACTCACCAAGTGCCAGGCACTTCACTTCACTGTGCCATTTTATCCTCACACACAACCTAGTGAGGCAGACAGCGTGTTATCCCTGTTGCAATCATGGTGACAGGAACTGCTCTGAGGACTGAGAGCCCTGGGACAGGCACACTTCTCAGCCGTCTGGGCACGATCGCAATTTCTGCTCACAGCAGCGTGTGAGACGGCTGCTCTTCACACACTCCCTTTACCAACAAGTGCCCGAGGCTCAGAGATGTTAAGAACGGGTTCACAGCCACACCACACTCCGGCCAAGTCCACGGTCTTACCCTCTAGGCTCCAGCCATCGTTCCCCAGGTCACTCAGCAGCCGGTAGCAGAAGAGGGCTTGGGGGACCGGGGCATCTGCTTTGGGACCATGTGGTTTCTACCGGGAGATGTTCCTCCTGCCACAGGCTGCAAACCACCTCTATTATGGGTTGAATTACATCCCTCCAAAGATGGCGAAGTCCTGACTCCCAGTGCCAGTGAAAGTAACCCCTTCCGGAGATAGGTTACTGGCAGATGATCAAGTTATAAGATGAGGTCAGTAGGGTACACCCTAATCCAATATGACCGTGTCCTTAGATAAAGGGGACATTTGGCCACAGAGACAGGCATGCAGAGAGCAAAGACAATGTGAAAACAGAGGGAGAATGTGATCTACAAGCAAAGGAAAGCCTGAGGCTGCCAGAAGCTAGGAGAGAGGCATGAAACAGGTCCTCCCTCAAAGCCCCCAGAAGGAACCAACGTCGTTGACACCACTTCAGATTTTAGCCTCTAGAACTGTGACAGGATAAATTTCTGTGGCTTAAGCCACTCAGTTGTTACTTTGTTACAGCAGCCCCGGGTTGTTAGTCACTTATCAAACTATGAGGCAACTAGGAAAAGGGTGATAACAGGGGCCAGGTACCTGATCGCAACTACAGTGTAATCACACCTGGCTGCAGAGAGACGCCTGAAGGCAAACACACCAGTGTAACCAAGATACTTTCCAGTTTCTCCTTGTGCGTCTACGTTTTCCCAATTTCACCCAGAAAGTTTGCATTACTCATAAGTTTTATACAACTGTTTTAAAAGTATATGTATTTGAACCAGGAGAATCTGGAGGTGTGGAAGGATCCTTGTTATGGGCTGAACTATGGCTTCCCCCAAATTTGTATGTTGAAGGTCTAAGCCCCAGTACCTCAGAATGTGACTGTATTTAAGATGGGACCTTTAAAGAGGTAATTACGTTGAAAATGAGTTGTTAGGATAGCTTCTACTCCAATATGACTGGTGTGCTTATAGGAAGAGGAGATTAGGACAGAGAGAGAGAGACAGGCATCAGGTACCTGCACGCAGAGAGAAGACCATGTGAACATCCAGCGAGAAGGGGGCCAGCTGCAAGCCAGGGAGAGAAGCCTCAGAATAAAAAGAGACACGTCAACACCGCGACCTCGGACTGCTAGCCTCCAGGATTGTGAGAAAATAAATTCTTGTCGTTTAAGCCCCTCAAGCTGTGCTTTTTTGTTACGGCAGCCCTAGCAAACTAAGACAAGGAACCAAAAGAGGGCAATCCTTCCCATGACCCCCCGCACTGCCAGCTGGAGCTGAGAAACAGGCAGGGTGTGCCCAGCGGGCGGGGCACGGCTGCTTCACTCACCCAGGCAGTTGTGTCCATCGTGTGCCAGCATGAAGCCGTCAAAGCAGGTGCACCTGTAGTTCCCCGGGATATTGATGCACTCGTGGACACAGCCCCCATTGTAGTAGTCATTCTCACACTCGTCGATGTCTGCAAAATGAGGTGCATGAGAGGTGTCAGAGGAAGAGCCTGGGGGTCCCCTCTCCCCCCACTGCTGAAGTTACCAGGACATGAGTGGTTAGGGGGTGACTCAACAGGTGTTCACTAAAGTCCTTGCTGGGGGCGGGGACCCAAAGGTTACAAAGATGAAGATCCTGGCTCTGCCACGGGGTTGGCCACCGCCTTGGGGAGCAGGGCCACGTGCCAGGCATGTTTGGGGTGATTTTCAGATCCCCCCTACAGAGAAGCAGGCAAGATTCCCACCCATATCTCCCCCCTTTGAAGCCCTTTCAACACTAACAGTACGCAGGGACCCCATCTAAAATCCCCCCAAACTGCCTCTTTTCAGGATATCTGAAAGCTTCCCGGAGGTGGAGACCTCATTACTTGTGAGGCAGGGGCTATGAAATAAATGAACTTTGCACACCACCAAAAAATGTAGCCTCTGGAATGAGAGAAAAGTCCACATACTCCCCCCAGAGTTTCATTCCAGATCAGCGTCCGAAGTCTGAATTTCTACTGCTCCAGTTTCCTTGTCACAACAAAGCCTTCTGTCTCATAAACAATGGCCAATAGCCTTTGTAAAGGTCACCCTTTTTGCTGTTTTAAGTCTTTCTCAACATTTCCCATCAGGGGTCAAAGAGCTATCAGTTCTGAAGTTCCAGAGAGATCTGAGAGACCCTGGAGAGCAACAGAAGCGAGTCTAGTTAACATTCAATGAGCTGTTTCTATGCCCAAGTCCCGGGGGGCGACACCACGCATCATCATCGACCCAGTCCCCATGCTAACTCTGAGACACAGGCACCATCGTTGTTATTCCAATTTTACAAGGGCATCGAAGAAGCCGAGGCACAAGAAGGCCAAACCCTTGCCGACGGTCACACACCTAGAAGGGCTATAAGTGGGATTCGGCCAGTGCAACCCCCCAAGGCAGCAGAGGGGAGGGGGTGTTCAACCTGCCCACCCAGACCTCCACAGGCTCTGCGGAGAAGCAGGAAAGGGGGCAGCCAGAAGTGTCCCACAGCGGAACCAGAAGTTCCCCAGTGGAACCGGAAGTGTTCCCACAGCCCAACCAGGAGCAGTTCTGCCCCGTCTCTGCAGTACTGGAAGTGCTTTGCAAGAGGCTACCACGTGGGAAGAAGCAATCTCTCCTCTACCTGGTCGAAGAGGGATTTCTGAGGCCAGCCTCCAGCTATGAAAGCCAGGAAGGGGCCAGCCCAAAGAGAGGGAACTGAAAGCAACCCTGGCCGTTCCTGCAAATGCCTGAGGAGCTGGCACAGAGACATCCAGCTCCATGCTCTCTCCGAGCGGTCCAGAGGGCAGAGCTACTCACAGCATGGGAAAGCCAAGGGGGCCAATTAATGTTCACGGGTAGGTATGTCCATCTGGAAGACAGGGCCTGCCTCAGGAGGTAGTGAGCTCCCTGACTCTGGAGGTGATCAAGCACTGTCTGAGACACTGCCAGCAGAGGGAATAACTTCATTGAAAACTGCAGCACTGAAAGCGCTAGAATACAGGGTCTGAGCTGCGCAGCCTCCTCCTGGTACCCACCCACCCTGCCATGATGAGGGAAGAATGAAGTTGCCTGGATCCCCAAAGGTGCAAGAGACAGGAGGTTTCCTGCCTGCAGAGGCCATCAGTGTCAGCTGGGAAGCAGGCTCAATTCTGTAAGTCATTTGAATTGTTTTTAATCATTATACTTAATGCACTTAGAAGTTTTAAATAACATTAAAGCAGGATGTAAGATTTTGTGTTTGAAAGGGCACATGGATTTATAAAGACAGATATTGATTACTTCCCAATCTCTGCAGCTCCGATCTTTTGCTAGAGCCCCAGATACACCAATCCAACCACCTCTCTCCCTAGATCATCCACACTCACTCCAAAGGCAACACAGCCCAACTTTAACTCATCAATCTGCACTTCCCTGGGGTTCCCCATCCCAGTGAATACTGTTATCCTTCCACCTCTCCACTGACACCTATCAGCTACCAACACGTGAATTTTCTACACTCTTAACATGGGTACAGTCTGCTGACTGGTCACCCGTTTCCACTGCCTGTACGCGTGAGCATCATCTCTCATCTGATCCAGATCAGCAGCTCGCGAACTGCTGCCTCCCTCCTTTCCTTCATTCAAGCAGGTGACTCAAAAGAAGACGGCCTGGGCTTCCCTGGTGGCGCAGTGGTTAAGAATCTGCCTGCCAATGCAAGGGACACAGGTTCGAGCCCTGGCCCGGGGAAGATCCCACATGCCACAGAGCAACTAAGCCCGTGCACCACACTTACTGAGCCTGAGCTCTAGAGCCCGCAAGCCACAACTACTGAGCCCATGTGCCACAACTACTGAAGCCTGCGCGCCTAGAACCCGTGCTCCGCAAAAAGAGAAGCCACAGCAATGAGAAGCCTGCGCACCGCAACGAAGAGTAGCCCCTGCTCACCGCAACTAGAGAAAGCCCGCGCATAGCAACG
>NW_006780611.1:6127022-6145589 GCF_000442215.2 Lipotes vexillifer | reverse complement strand
AAAAAAAAAAAAAAAAAAAAAAAAAGAAGACGGCCTGATTCCACCTATGAGGGTGGAGCCTGATCAGTCTAACTCAGACAGTAGATGGCATAGCAACTGCTACGGGTCCCAGGGTGGGCACATGACTTAGGCTGGATCAGTCAGACCGAGGGGAAGGACTTTTATTCCATGCTTGGGCAGAATTCTCTCTCTCTCATGCTGTACCTCAGTATGCAGGTATCTACTCCTGAAACATATACCAGCTTATTTAATTTTCACAGCAACCCTCTGGAGTAGGTATTTTAACTCCATTTTATGGTTAAGCAAAGTAAAGGGCAGAGAGCTAATTGCTCAAGGTCACATAGTAAGTGGTAGGGCAAGGATCAAAACAAGTGTCTTTCAGTTTACAAAGCCCATGTCCTTTCTAGTAAGTTAGAATGTCCATGACATGCCAGGCATTGATAGGCAAAGCACTTTATATATGTTATTTCACTCTTGGCACATTTACCCTATGTACCAAGAAAGTGTAATCTAATCATCAAAACATCCATTCACACCTTCATCCTTCCACTTGCGCCACATCCATACACACACACACACACTTGTGTGTGCAACTACCCATCAACCCAAATAGCCAGCCAGTCAGTCATGCATCCACTCATCCAAACATCCATCCACCCACCCACTATCCATCCATCTAGTCACTCCAATAAGCTATTCATTCAGATACCCACCCCAACCATCCTTCCATTTGTCTATGCATGCTAAAATCTATCCATCTAAATATCCAGTCAGTTGACCATCCTTCCATTTATCCAATCACCTATTCCCCCATCCACTTATCCAGTCAAACATCCACCCATACAAACATGCATCCATCCATCTAAATATTCAGCCAGACATCCATCCTTCTATTCATCTAAGCATCTATTTATCTAAATACTTATCCATCTAAATGTCTAACCATCTATCCATCTAAATGTCTAACCATCTATCCATCTATTCATTGATCCAAACACCCACCCATCTATCCAAACACACACACACACACACACACCCCTACTTGTTCATCCATCTATCCAGCTAAACATTCACCCAACCATCCAACCAAACACCTATTCATCCATCCATCAGTGACTTCAAACATCCTCCATCTAAACAGCCTACAAAATACATACAAAAAGATTTTCAAAAAGAACAGATGTTAGGATGAAGAAAAAGAAATGAGGGTTGCAGAATAAGGGAAAGCTGGGGAATGTATGCAGAAATACATTTGGTAATTCCAGCACAATTACAAAAGGAAGGCCTCAAATATGACTTTGAGTTTCCTAGAAACCAAGGCAAGGAAGGAAACACGATCAGTTATAGAGTCACCACATCCATAAAATTCAATTGAACAAGCTGTTTTGAGGGTGATAAGGTCTGAGAAAATTGTCTTTCCCCAATTAGGATAATCATACACCCATATTTGCCTGGCATAGCTCCAGTTTATGCCTGTTGTCTGGGTATAATTTTTAACAGCAACATTTTAACTATCAAAATGATAAACTACTCGATCACCATACACAAAAGACATTATAAAGAGATTGCTGGAGAGTCCATAAAACAACTCTAGCCTTTTCCTTCCTTTGACTCCCCATAATGTAGGCCACAGTGGGTGCTGATGGGCTGAAGAGCGCAGGAACGTTTGCCGCTCACATTTCTTCCCTTAATCCAGTCCCAGAGAATTCCCCCAGATCTGAGCACCCCTTAGAATTATCGGTTCCTCTCCAGTCCCCAGGCCTGAAGTGCTCTCACAGGCTTCTGAGGCCAACCTGCTTTACCCACCCACCCAGCATCCATCCTGAATGGAGAACGTCTGCTCACAAACCAAACCTTCCCTGATTTTCTGTGTATGTGCCTTGAATTTTTGTTTTTTAAAATCATGTGAGCCTCCTCCTTTAATACATAAGAGATAAACACATAAACAAATCAACCAAAAAAAAAAAAATCCCTGCCAAAGCTAGTAGATTTATTATTGTAAAAAACATATCAAAGAGCCATCAGCCCCAGAGGAGGTCCTGCAGGCCTCCAAGATGCCCATCAGTCTCAGACCACTTAAAAAAAATTTTTTTTAATTGAAATATAGATGATTTACAATGTTGTATTAACATCTTCTGTACAACAAAGTGATTCAGTTTTATATATATATATATATATATATATTCTTTTTTAAAATATTCTTTTCCATTATGGTTTATCATAGGATACTGAATGTAGTTCTCTGAGCTATACAGTAGGATCTTGTTGTTTATCCATTCCATATACACTAGTTTACATCTGCTAACCTCTATCTCCTGCTCCATCCCTCCCCCAAACCCCGCCCCCTAGCAGCCACCAGTCTGTTCTCTATGTTGGACCACTTTTTAAGGACTGTTAAGGTCCGAGAATGAGGAACAGGCAGTTGGAGAGCGGAGAGGGTAAAGGAATGGAGGTGGGCAGAGCCAAGCTCTCTAGATATTTACTCTTTTTTTAAAGTTTGAAGTATAGCTGATTTACAATATTGTGTTAGTTTCAGCTGTACAGCAAAGTGATTGTTATATATTTTCAATTATTGGTTATAAAAGATATTGAATATAGTCCCCTGTGCTATATGGTAAAACCCTGTTGCATATCTAGTTTATGCTTAGTAGTTTGTATCTGTTAATCCCATACTCCTAATTTATTCCTCCCACACTCCTTTTCCCCTTTGATAACTATAAATTTGTTTTCTATGCATGTGAGTCTGCTTCTGCTCTGCATATAGAACCATTTGTATTATTTTTTGGATTCCACATGTAAGTGACATCATATAATATTTGTCTTTCTCTGTCTGACTCACTTCACTTAGTATGATATTCTCTAGGTCCATCCATGTTGCTGCAAATGGCATTATTTCATTCTTTTTTATGGCTGAGTAATATTCCATTGTGTGTGTGTGTGTGTGTGTGTGTGTGTGTGTGTGTGTGTATCTCACATCTTCTAAACCAACTGTCTGTTGACGGGTACCTGAGTTGTCTCCATGTCTTGGCTATTGTAAATAGTGCTGCTATGAACATTAGGGTGCATGTATCTTTTTGAATTAGAGTTTTCATCTTTTCTGGATATATGCCCAGGAGTGGGATTGCTAGATCATATAATAGCTCTATTTTTAGTTTTTTAAGGAACCTCCATACTGTTTTCCATAGTGGCTGCACCAACTTACATTCCTACCAACAGTGTAGGAGCGTCCCCTTTCTCCACACCCTCTCCAGCGTTTATTATTTTAGACTTTTTTGATGATGGCCATTCTGACTGGTGTGAGGTGCTACCTCATTGTGGTTTTGGTTTGCATTTCTGATAATTAGTGATCTTGAGCATCTTTTCATGTGCCTGTTGGCCATCTGTATGTCGTCTTTGGGGAAATGTCTATTTAGATCTTCTGCCCATTTTTTGATTGGGTATTTTGGTTTTTTGTTTTGTTTAGTTTTTTTGATACTGAGTTGTATGAGCTGTTTGTATATTTTGGAAATTAAGCCCTTGTTGGTCACATCATTTGCAAATATTTTCTCCCATTCCATACATTGTCTTTTCATTTTGTTTATGGTTTCCTTTGCTGTGTAAGAGCTTTTAAGTTGGATTAGGTCTCATTTGTTTATTTTTGCTTTTATTTCTTTTGCCTTGGGAGACTGATCTAGAGATTTACTCTTAAAGGACTGTTGTGAGTTGGATTGTGTCCCCCCAAAAGATGTGTTGATGTCCTAACCCTCAGTACTTGTGAATGTAACTTGATTTGGAAATAGGATCTTTGCAGTTGTAATCAAATTTTAGGTAAGGTTGCAGTGCAGTAGGGTGGGCCTAAACCAGTGTCTGGTGTTCTTATAAGAAGGAAATTTGGATATAGACGCACAGAGAGGATGTTAGGACAGAAAGGAGAAAACCATGTGAAAACACAGACATACAGAGGGAAGACGGCCACAGGACCATAGAAGCAGAGATCGGAGTGATGAAGCTGTGTGGAAAGCAGGTGTGACTGCTGATTCCATTTTACTGATGCCGAGAAACGAGGCCCAGCATGGCTGAGGACCTTGTCTTCAGGCCTCCAGCCAGGGGCTGCGTTCAGACGCAGGCTCTATTCCCGTTGGAGCCACATCCTCGGGGTGCATGAGATGAATACTTATAAAAAGTGCTTCATGCTCCAAAAAGTTATCAAGGAGAAAGGTGGGGAGGAGATGTCATGTGCATCATTGCTTTTATTTCCAAGGTCTGTTCTGTACCTGCTCTTGAGGTCGAGGGGCAGTGACAGAGATGGTTCATACCAGAGAAAGTGGGCAGGACAAAAAATCTGACCTGAATGCTAAGGATGAGAAGTCTCAACAGCTCGCCTTAAATATCCCTGCTCCTTCTCCAGCCTGGATTTTTTTTTTAAAATGAGAACTCAATTCCCAACAGAAAACAGCTTCCAACATCCAATAGAGCAGAGAAAAACAGCACGGGGAGCTGCTCATTATGGGATTTTAAAAGGTCAGGCAGTTCCACTTTTCCTATGGTAAAATGGCAGCAGGCACACGCGATCCCACAGCTGTGGTTATGTGCCAGCAACAGTGGTAAGGACTCGAGTGGGATGAGTGGGAAGAAAACTCGAGGGTTTTCTTCATTTAACTCAAAACTGATTCTTGCTGCCCCATAAAATATAGATCTACTCTGTAGTGCCTGTAAGAGATTCTACTACGAGTCAGAGATTCTTCTCATTTTAATACGACTTAGGGCATTTTAGTCCTAAAAACCAGACTCACCGGGAAGGTTCTCAAAATGAGGATTTTGAAAGCATCTCACTCTCCGCTCTCAGAGATCACTACCGAAGATATCTTCGCGTTTCCCCTTGAAATTGGCATTTTTCTCAAAATTCCTTGCATACAGTGGAGACCAAATGCTCTAACAAAGAAGTCTTCCCTGGCTGGGCGCTTGCATGTCTTCTCCTTTGTCTGGGGGCTTTAGGAAAAACCCTGCACTCCTTAGATCAGGCAACCATTCTGGGAGAGATGTATGGCTTAGGAAGTTGAGTCCTTATTGGTGAATAAATCTTAATCCAGTTTGTTGGCTAATTACATTCGTGGGAAGGTGGTTTCGCAGGGCCGCCTAGCAGGAAGGATTAAGCCTCCCCCCCCCCACCCCGCCGTTGCCGGTGGCACAGGGTTAAGCTCTGGGTTTGTAATGACTGAGTAATGAGACCCACTCTCGGTGGACCCCTGGCATCCATCGATCAGGTTTCCCTCCCCCCCCCCCCCCCCCCCGCCGTTGCCGGTGGCACAGGGTTAAGCTCTGGGTTTGTAATGACTGAGTAATGAGACCCACTCTCGGTGGACCCCTGGCATCCATCGATCAGGTTTCCCTTCTGCTGAGACAATGCCAGAAGTGGGCCCAGCAGTTAATTATGGGAAAGGTCAAAGGTCATGCAAAACCAACACAAATCTATATACTTTTTCATTCCTAACTGCACACAATGACCATGGCTCAGCCAGAGGGTGGGAAGGTCCTCCCCCCAGCCAACCCATGATCCAAGGTAACCGTGGGGTCTGAGCTGCTGGCTGACCTCTCCCAGTGGCCCGGACGGCTTCGGGCCTCCTCCACGCTTCTGCTTGTGCTGCCCGGAGTTCCTTCCCCTTCACAGACACCTACACCCTTCTGCAGACTGAGCCCCAGTATCAGCTCCTCCCTGAAGCTCTTGCAGATCCCCTGGCAGATGGGGCTCTTCCCCACCCTCTGGACGCCACAGCTCCTTGAATGGACACTATCGCTACTCTCACTTGCGATGTATGTGTCCCTCGAGGCTGTGAGTTCCATGGTGCACCGTGTCCTGTTCAGCTGCAGGCTCAGCAGTAGCACGGTGTCTCCTCAAAAGTCTGCTCGGCATTGAACGAATGAGTAGCCATCTTGATTGGAGCCTCCGTGGACGTGTGAGGCCGTACGCAGGCCCTTTGCTATGAGCACCCTGAGAAGTGGGTACCAGCATCTTTTTTTGACAGCAAGGGAAACCAAGGCTCATAGGTGTTACCTGCCCTGCCCAAGGTCACACAGCTAATACACGTGGAGCCAGGAAGTGAGCCAGGCTACCTGCCTTCGGAGGATGCCGTCTCAGTCACAAAGGGCCACGTTTTGTAGGATTCCATTTATATGAAGTCTCCAGAAAAGCCACAACTATTGAGACAGAAAGCAGATTAGTGGTTTCTGGGGACTGGGGGGCTGGGGAGTGATGGCTAAGGGGTACAGGGTTTCTTTCTGTTGTAATGAAAATGGTCTAAAGTTGATTTCGGTGATGGATACACAACTCTGTAAATACTGAATCAATACTTTAAGTGGGTGCATTGTATGGTATGTGGATCATATCTCAACACAGCTGTTTTTCTAAGTTACTGCTCTTGGCACTCTCATCCACAGTGCTGGCGAGTCTCTGGGGTGCATCTGCTGGGGTGCAGATGCTCACCTTGGACTGACCTCGAATGCCACCTGCCCAGCGCGGGCTCAAGGTGGGCTTTGTGGTTCCCAAGTAACAGGCAGGACTGGCCTAGCAAACCCAAAGGACCAGTTAATTACTCCTTTTCTCTCTCCAAAGCACCCTGGACCCTTCACTGGGGGCTGTCCCCAGGCTCCGACATCGGGCCTGGTGGGTACCGAAGCACCCTGGTTGGCAGAGAGCTCACCTATCCGAGTGTTCAAGATGGAAGTGAGGAGGGGCCCCAGGAGGCTGCTAGCCCAGAGCTGAGGCTCCCACCACTCTCCCACCAGTCAGAGGCATGGTCATTCTCTCACCCGCTGAGCAAACTGCAGGCTCAGAGGGGCTGTTCCACGGGCCCAACCCCCTTGGAACTCAACAAGGGGACCACTGAAAGTTGCCTGAAAGCCTGAGCTGCCACTTGGAACAGGCAAGCTGGGGTCCTAGAGCTCCACTGATGCGCCCCTGGATTTGCTGAAGGGGTAACCGAGCCCAGAGAGGGAAACGGCGGAGCTAACCTATCAGCAGGTCAAGGCCGACAGCAACTTGAACCAAGACTCCCAGCCCAGGCGTCTTCCCCTAACCTCACAGGCCGCCCTCTGTGCTCCAGCAGCAGGGGCCTGAGCTGCCCTGGTGCAGTTTGATTTCATTCTCTTTCTCTCCAAATCCCCAGTGGAGTTTCTCTCTGTCTAATGACAATAAGACCGGGAACAACTCCCCACCCCCGCCTTCTAATGACAGATGGCTAAACCCTTACTATAGGCCAAGTAGGAAGGGCTTAACTTCTCTCATCACAGAAAGAGAAACTGAGGCTCAGAGAGCTGAAGTGACTCGTGCAAGACTGCCCAGCTAGTAAGTGGCAAAGCCAAAACTGCAAGAAGCCAGGCAGGCTGGTTCCAGACTCCACCATCCTAACCTTGACACAATCACCTGAAGAATTCCCCACATCTCCGTGAACAGGGAGCCAGGGCCCACGGTCCTCGTGGAGGATCAAGCCACCTCCTCGACTTCTTCCCTCCTATACCAGCACCTTCCTCGTCCTGGCCCCTGGCCCTCAGCCCAGACCCTGGCCACGAGGAGCTGCCAGCCTAGAGGGGGAGGGTGACCCAGAGACAGATGAGCATCTCACGCGGGGACACCCTTGCTGCCAGCGCTCCGGCTGGGCCGGGCCTGCCTTTGGGGCTGTCAGTGGGAAGGGACAGGCGGTTCACAGTCCAGCTGGAGCCCACCCGGAACCGCTACAGACTTAGCCCGCACTGTGCACCACCATGGCAAGGTGCACACTGAAGACAGAGCTGCCCGCTGCAGGGGTCCAAAGGGGCCTGGGATATCCTGGCCCCAGCCCTGAACTCTGCAGTCAGCACACTAAGGCCCAAGAGGTCCACAGACCTGCCCAAGGTCACACAGGTTGGCACCCAGGCCTCCACGGACCTACACCCAGCTCTACTCCCCTCGACTCAAGGGGCAGGAGGCCCAGACAGAGGCAGGGTGGCTCCAGGAGAGAGGGTGCATCTTGGAGCCCACGGAGGGAGCGGGGCTGAGCCACAGCAGCAGCCGTAATTAACAGGCCAGAAGTCCAAGCAGGCCAGATGGGATTTTACACTCTCTCTTCCCAGGGGCTGCAGCCCTGGCGCATCTGGAGGACCCCCTCCAAGTACCCTCCGAGACCCCCTGACCTTGCCTGCACGCACAAGCCCTCTGGCACTCTGTCTCAAGGCCTTTGGGGAAGGCTGCCATCCACTTCAGTAGCATTCAAAGGCCAACAGGCCCGTGGTTTATTTTCTTAGAAATAATGGTTTTTTCTGGTTAGCATTCCTCCAGTGGAAAAACAAATCCAGCCACTGTAACAAGAAGCGGCCAAGAGGAAGCTAGAGGGCCTGGAGGAAGGGGCCGAGAGAGGCCTGCTGCCTGGGGAGCTTGGAGACGAGGGGAGGGGGTGGGGGCAGAGGCCCTCTAACCCTAGGAGAAATGGGGATTTGGAGAAGAAAGAAAGCTCGATGCGCAGCCCCTGGTGCTGTCTTCAACGCACTCTCACATATGGCGAGGTGGCTTTCCCTCCCCCAACCCCACTGCAACGCACATTCTGTGAGGCAGGTGCCATTGCTCCCGTTTGATGGGTAAGGAACCAGGTCTCAGTAAGGTTAAGTCACTTGCTGGACTTACTGAGTCGGCAAGGACAAAAACAGGCCTCTGCATCCTTGCTACAGACACTCCTGTGGAGCATCAGAGCTGGAAGGAACATCAGAGACCCGCTCTGCTTTCCTAACTTAGCCCAGATGACACCTCTCCAGGGAGCACTCTCAAACTCCCCCCTCCCCAGGCAGAGATATGCGCCCTCTCTCGCCCTCACCCCCACTGAGTCTGGTCTGTATCTCCATTGCTGTACTTTCCACGCGCTGTTATGATCACATCTTTCCCAATCTGTCTCTCCCCTAACCAGGGAGGTCAGGAAAATGTCTTGGCCCCAGCACCAAGCTTGGCACAGAGTAGGTACTCAGTGAACATTCTTGACACTAAACTGTATCTAGTCCAGTGGACACATTTTACACACGGGCAAACTGAGGCTGAGGGAGCCAAACACCTCCAATGCTTAAACGCCAACGATTCGAGCTTTCAATTTTTCCTCCCAGAAATGGACGTGGACTCCAAGAAGCCTAAACTCTGCAGCAGATCTGGGACCAGTTGTAAGCAGCGCTGCCTAATTGCTAGCTGACAGCAATTTGGAATTTTAAGTCACATCCAATTTCTTCCTGCCGGCTGGTCTGCTGGACTTGAGCGCTTTCATCTTCAGCAGGGCACACATTAGTATGTGCATAGTCGCACGTTTTAAGACTTGAAGAAAAATTTCCCCTCCTCCCGGCTCCCAGCCCACCTCCTACTGCCCTTTCCTGGACTCCCAGGAAGCAGAATTTTATCTGGAGTCTCAATAAAGTGTGTAATAATGATGATGAAAATGACTGGATAAGGTCATAGACATTATTCTCTCAGAAGGCCAGTTGGTCTTAAGATTTTTTTTCTGATGTTAAACTAAATGGATCACTGTATGCGTTACTAGGAGTTTTGTTAAAACACTTAATAGCATGCCCTGTAATCTACCTAACTTCAGTGACTGACAAGTAGACCCCGGGGATATAAAATTCAGGAAGTGACTATTTACATTCATTACATACATGCTAATTTTGTGATCTCTGATGCCCAGAAGGTTGTCATTTTTTTCCTTTTCAGAAAAAAGGGGAAATCGTAATATATTTGATATACTGTGGCCAAAACAAAAAGTTACTTCCCTCAAGAGTTTTCATTATAACATTTTGGAAAAGGCCCGAGTTGGAACATGCAAGTGGAATAAACCACTTGAATAAATGGTCTAAAAAATTAAGTACACATAGAAGGGGTGATGTGCACTGCTGGTTCAGACTAAACAGTGATTATCAAGAGGGTCTCAGTTATTTAAACAAGCCATATGAGGGTGGTTTTCTCCACGTTTGGGGTCTGGTCCTGATTATAACTGAGAGCTTTTAATTAAGATTAGTAAGACCCAATTCAGGCTATAATTTGGTCCTTTTCCTTAGCGAATGTCTATGAAAACAAAGCAATTAAGGTTAAATGAGTTGAAGCATTTAAGGGGGATGAAATGCCCCTTCCTTGTCCCCGGTCTGCCCCCTCAGCAGAAATAGTACACACAGGACCAACTAATTCAGACCAGGAGCTGGCCCTGGCGGCCCCCTAAAGGCCCATATGCACAAGGCGCCTGGTGAGGGGGGATACAGCAGCTTAGCTACATGAAGAGGGATGGGGAAACAGAATGTGCAAAGGGCCTGGGGTAGGAAGGAGCTGGCAAGTTTGAGGAGCTAGATAAAGACAGTGATGCTGGGGTGTGGTTAGAGAGGAAAGGATAGAGAATGACAGCAGTTCAAAGTGGTTAGCTGAGGGGGTATCTCCCAGCTATCAGGGCTCATAGGGCCTGGCTCAGATGAGCTGATGGCAGTGAGGGGAGGTGTGAAAGGGTCTCCCCAGCCCCCTCTAGCTAAGGAACTCCTCCCACTGCATTCAAACAGGCTTATGGGGGCCTGGACCACTGCTGGGACCCCACCGCTGACCTGGGTTGGAATCCAGGCCCTGCTGTCTCTCAGCTGGGTGACGTGGTTAGAGACTGACCTCCCTGGGCCCAATTTCCTCAACCTAATTCTGCCACTGGTCCCCACCAGATAACCTTGGACTAATCTTTTCCCCTCTCAGGCCTCAGCTTCCTCATCTATAGAACCTTCAAAGTTTGGGAGGCTTGGACTTCCCTGGTGGCACAGTGGTTAAGAATCTGCCTGCCAATGAAGGGGACACGGGTTCGAGCCCTGGTCCAGGAAGATCCCACATACCACGGAGCAACAAAGCCTGTGCGCCACAACTACTAAGCCTGTGCTCTAGAGCCCACAAGCCACAACTACAGAGTCCTCGTGCCACAACTACTGAAGCCCACACGCCTAGAGCCTGTGCTCCGCAACAAGAGAAGCCACCACAGTGAGAAGCCCCCGCATCACAACGAAGAGTAGCCCTGGGTCGCTGCAACTAGAGAAAGCCCGCGCGCAGCAACTAAGACCCAACACCGCCAAAGATAAAATTAATTAATTAATTAAAAACAAAACAAAAAGCCCCACAAAGCTTGGGAGGCTCTGGGAGGCCTTTCCTGATATCCCAGAGATTGATAAGGGTCATTCACTGCCCACCAACACCAGCTCTGGGCCCAACCCTGAGTGAAGTCACATAGGTCACCACAACCCAGTGTGACAGGAGCTCTGAAGGAAGGATGCTCACAGGTGACAGCTGACCTGTCTGGGGCATCAGGGAAGGCTTCCTGGAGGAGGTGACCGCTGGGACTCATCCATCCACCCTTTCACCCAACAGAGGTCTTCTAAGCCCTGTGCCAGGCCTGGTGCTGGGTTCTAGGGGTCAGAGCTGACAGACCCTGCCTCGGAGAAGACAACACATCGGAAACATCAACGTAGTGTGACGTGGGCTAAACGAGGGCTGTATGGGCCTGGGGAGGGCAACAAACGGGGCGGTCATCTGTAAAACCCGGGGGCTGCCCTGGAGGTCCCGTAGCGTTCACTCCAGCTCTGCACATCCATGAGTTTACCTCAAGCAACTTCAGATCCTGTCGAAATGCAGATCATCAAGAAAACACTGATTTATTCTCAGCTTTGCTCAGGGTCTTTCCCAATGTCTGAGGCACCTCACTCTGGCTACAGCAAGCCCCCTGCCAGCGTTAAGCTGACCACATGTGGCCCCAGGCTGCTCCCTGGACACACAGTGGCTGCACACGTGGAAGCCCCATCATCACCATCACACGTGAACTGGCCACATGGCAAGATGGCCTTGAAGGCGTGTGAGAAACCGTCCCCGGAAGGGGGTTCCGGCTGCTTCAGGTGCCAGGTTTGCTAAAGGGTTTTCCTCAAGCAGCAGGAGTTTCAAGGCAACACAGTGAAGGGTACGAAAGGCTCACTCAGTCCCACATGGCGGGGCCATAGGCTGATTTCATCCTGGGGAGAGCTAGGGAGGCTGTGGAAGCCACATTCTCTGGACCTGCTTTGCTGAGAATCTGTCCTCTGTGTTTACCATGGTAAACAGCAAAGTCTATCAGATCTCTAGGACAAGGCAACACATTTCCCCCCAGACTCCAACCCCAGGCTCTGCAAAACCCACACCAGCTCAGGACCTGCAGATAAAGGGGCCCAGGGAGGGAAAGCAGGTTTCATCTAAAGTAGAAATGGCTGTCTGGAGGGTCTGGTGATTGATTATTGATGTCTGCTATGGGAGAAGGTGGCAGCATAGTATTTGCCAATCCTGGAGTAGGGTTAGTAGAACAAAGGAAAACCTTCTGTCACTCGTATCTTTTATTGCACATTCTTGGTAAATGGTCATCTGTGAATGGCACACACGGCTGTATGTCTCTGTGGTGATACGGATATATGCATATGGTTTATCCGAATAGTCAATGAACCAGAACACCCCATTTCCCAGCTGGGAGTTGTTGGAAAGACAAGGCTTCAACCCTTTCATATATTGGACAACATTGTGATCATCGATATCATCAACAACTTCATCTTCATCATCAATATCACCATCATCAGCGTCATCACTGTTAACATCACCGTTAGTACCACCGTCACCGCCATCATCATCACGGTACCAGCAGCTAATGCTTATTTGGTGTGTCCTCTGTGTCAGGCTCTGTTCACATGCTTTAGATACATTAATTCACTTAATTCTCACACCATCTTTATGAGGTGGGACTATTATTATCTCTATTTCACAAATAAACAAAAGACGGTCTAGTAACTTGCCCAGGCTACACAGGCAGGATTTAAACCCAAGCAGTCTGGCTCCAAAGGCCACGCTTTAACCACTATGTTCAACTGAATACTGACCGTTCATTCCCTCTTCTCAGAACAGAGAGCCCCAGATAGCAATAATTGTGTGCAGAAATGGCAGTGTGGAGAAACGGGCCCACCAAACTTGGGCTCTAGTCCCACCCAACTCAGACAGGACCCCTGCCTTCTCAGGCCTCCATTTCTCCACCTGTGAGCCAGGAAGTGAACACCTGGATGATCCCCAAGGCCCTTTAGGCAACTACTGCCCAGGGCCTGCAAGCCTCTCCAGATTCCATAGCCTCCAGAAATCTCTGCAAGGTCCTCCTGGGGAAGCCAGCAGGGGTCTGATGGCCCACGGGTGAGCACTCCAGCAGGCTCCACCGGTTCTGACTGATGACTGTAGGTGGGTCCCCCAGCATGAGAAAACCTCAGTGCAAGTGGGACAGTGTCCACTCAGGTCCCCAGAACGCACAGCAGCGCTCATTCACAGAGCGCTTCGGGAGCAAGTGGCCAAACGGCCCCTCCTTCGGCGCCTGACGGTTGCTCTCCAGGCTGTTCACACGGCAGCTCAACAGCTGCCGAATTACCGCCCGTACAATCCTCACCTGTTCTTTAAGAATTTCCACTGACACATAATTTCAGCTCATGCACCCCAACTAGGCTTGAAGGTCCTTTAGGGGAGGGACCAGGTTGCACCATAACTATCACCTCTGAGGTATACAGCAGTGGGCGATTTTCAAAGGTCTTCACCATACATGATGTCATTTGAGCCTAAAACCACTGTGAGAGGTGATAAGAAGAGATGATGATGATGATGACAATGCACGTAATGGTACCTTCCCCTGTATGCTGAGCACGTACTGTATACTGAGTACCTACTGTGAGCCAGGCACTGAGGCTGGCAGGGCCCTGGTATGCTACACAGTGTGCTATTCAATCTGCAGGATGCTCTGAAGACTCATTAGGAACTAGCCAGGGCATAAAGGGAGGGAAAGGAGCTCGCAGAAGGGGGAAAACCTGAGCTGGGTCTCAGAAACACGGACTGGCCTGGTATATATACGTGTGGCCAGGGCACAGGGCCTCCTGTGCTTCAGGAAGTGAGGGCAGAGGCCAGAGCCAGGCTGGAGAGACAGGGCTCCTGGCAGTTCCTGAAGCACATTCACAAGCCTCATTCTCTTTTTTCCTCACACTGAGGACATCAGGCCCCCGGAGCCAGTGAGTGTGACCCCCAACCTGGGCTCAAGCAGACTGGAAAGCTGGAGCTGGACTCTGCAGGACTTCCAGGCAACAGGTAGGACACAAAGCATGGGCATCCTGGGCAGGGGACAGCAGGAGGCGACCTAAGGAGCTGGGCTGGAGAAGGAACAGGCTGGGTCAGTGGCTTAAACTGGAAGAGATGGGGGTCACCCTGGGCCCTCCCTGGCCAGAGGGCAGAGCAGAAGGTCAGAAAACAGTTGCACAGAGCCTCACATGTGTCAGTTGGAACCACCAAGCTAACGTCCAGGCCCTGCCAGCAGCCAGCTTGCTCTATCTGCCTCCAGCCTGGCCTCTTTCCAGAGGTCCGTGGGTAGGCGTCAGCTCCCCGCTCCGGCTTCTGGGCCCTAAGCAAGGCCATGGATGTGGCCAAACCAGGCACGATCCAGGATAGTGTCATCTGTCCAGCACTCAGCCTTAAGCAGATGCCAAACAAATGAGATGGATAAATGTCAGCATCCCAAGGAGGCAGAGCCGCATCTCCTACAAAACCCAGCTCCTGTAAAGCTTTGTACAGAAGGAAGAGGCACCCACCTTGTTCTCAGGTGCCACTTTCCTAACACAAATCTCACACTTTGAAAAAGGAAGCTGGCAGGGCTCAGAGAGAAGACAAGGAGATGCGAGAGAGCCTTGGGTGGGAATTAAGAGACCTGGGTTGGAGTACTGGCCATGCCACTGTGAAACGTGGGCACCCTGTAGAAGAGGCTTCTCCAATCTGAGCCTCAGTTTTCCTCATCTGTGAAGTGGGGGCAGACAGGGAAGATATGGATCCTGATTCGCACCCAGGGGTGCACAGCAGTCATGTAGAGAGCTGTCTCCAGCCCTCCAATGCTGGGCCCTGCCCCAGACCCTCGGAGGCAGAATGACCACACAGACCCTCCTGGACAAATGTTCCCAAAGGTTCTGTCCGGCTTGGAAAGTCCTGGCTCCAAAGACAGCTGAGGCTGCTCTTCCCTCCAACCTTCAGCCTGCTAGGGAGGAGGTTTCGAAGGCCACACGGTCAAACCAGCACCCCAGGTGCGGGGAAGGAAGGCTGGACAGACCGACGGACACCACACAGCCACCAGTCTCTGCCCAAGCTCTCATCCTCAAGACAGAAGACCTGAGCCAGCCCCACAGACGCTGTGGCTGCTATGGCGCAGCTCCCTCAGGGAAGCTACACAGGGTACACGGGTAGCTCCAGATTTGAAAGTAGGGGCCTTGGTGGGGTCACCCCAGGCCTTTCCCCCACACACATGCAGTCAGGGACAGATGGACAAATATATCAGTCAGTGCTCCATTTCAATTTCTTTAAAAAAAAAAACAAACCCAAAGTTTCAAACCCAGGGAGAGTTAAGCGCCCCATGACTCCAAGTATCTCCTCCACGGAAGCAGCACAGGTGCCTGGGGAAGCCCGCAGCCTCCCTCCCAAGGCTGACAGAGGCCGCCTGCCATGACTGTGGCGCCCACGGGCCTGGCTGGAGGGCTGGGCTGGGCTCACCTTCACACTGCCTGCCTTCCCCCTTGTAGCCTGGCTTGCAGAGGCATTTGTAGGACTTGGGCGTGTTCTGGCAGATGGCATCGATGTGGCAGTCGTCTGTGCCCTCCGAGCATTCGTCCACGTCGACGGCCCCTGCTGGAGGAGGAACCACGAGTGAGGTGCGGCCTGAAGAAGTGGGCAGCTAGCGCGGGGCAGGGAGTTCCTTCTGTCTCTCGCCCTTCCATCGATCACCGGGGTAATTAACAGTAACAGCCATCATATGACCACCTGGTGTGACAGGCGGTGACTGGTAGCATCTTTGGGGTGGCTACTCTGTGCCAGGCACAACGTTACCCAAATGCCGGGTCTCATTTATTGTCACAACAATTCCAGTAAGTAGAGCTATTCTTCCCACTAAAAAGATGAGAAAACGGAGGCTTAGGAACAGAGCGAGGAAAAGCCTCTCTGTATGTCTTGCTCTCCTCACAAAGCATCTCTCCATCCCTCCTCCACTCTCCTTATTCTAGAATTTAGAGCCAGAAGCGTCCTTGGAGGAATTTAAATCCATCCCCTTTGGGTTACAGATGGGGAAACGGAGGCTAGCTTGGTGCACTGAGCAGAGGCCACGAAGCAGAGGCCAGCAGGCCCATGAAGGAGATCTGAACATGGGCCCCACCCAGCCCCTAGGCTGTGGAAATAAAGGATTCTTCACCTGGCCTCCACAGACCCATACCCTCGACGGGGCCAACCGGCCTCATGGACGGTTCCGGTCTGCCCAGCCTCCCCGCCTCGGAAATCTAGGCTCAGTCCTGGTTCTCATATTCCAACTTCCAAACCCAAGTTAAAGTTCGGTTGTGAGGGTTCCTGGCACTCCCCACCTCCTGTCTGCAACACACCCGTATACACCTTCAGTCGGAACAGCTGTTGAGCAAATAACGTAGAATAGATTCTGTGTATCTGTGTATACACCTCCCCCCGCCCCCCAGCTCAGACAGGGAGAGGACCCTCAGAGCACAGAACAGCACAGCCAGAAAACCGTAGCTGTAATCTAGGTTCATTCCTCGGGTTATAAATGAGGAAACTGAGGCCCAGAGAAGTCTGTTGCAGGTCGGTAGCTCATCAGGAGCAGAGCCTGGACTCCGCCTCAGGGAAGCAGGTCCAGAGCTTTGCTACATGTCGTGTTGCTTCCAGCCAGCCAAGAATAGAATACAGATGGATGACAGACAGACAGAAGGACCCAGAGGGGAGCACAAGGAACTCTCAGTAGCCACCCCGAGGGTAGTCCCCCACGGGCAAGCCTGGGGAAGTCCTGGAATGTCCCCCTCTCTTCACGCCTCTGGCCACATCCTAGCCTGTCTGGCCCTCAAGGCTGTCCACTCTGAATTACTCCCCTGAATAGCATCTGGGTTCTAAATCTGCATGGGGGCCTCTGTGAGAGAACCACTGCCCCCGGCCCAGGACTCTTCCTCCCATGCCCTAGTCCCCAAGGCCCCAGTCTGCCCCTAAAGGAAGAGAGGCATCAAAAAGAAACACAATAGAATCACCTCCCTGCATGCTCGCGCGCGCACATACACACACACGCACACACACACACACACACACATGCACAGGGTGGCATCCCTTCTCAGGGTGGTTCTACCTGCTCAGGTGAGCAGCCCATCCCCTACAGCTGCCCAGAGGAAGGTGGAACGGGGGCCACGAGGCAGTCTGTGTAGGAGACCAGAGCCAGCCATCAGGTGGCCAGGGGCCAGCAGGAACATTGGGCCAGCAGAACATCCGCCTCTGGAGAAGTGACCACAGAGGGACCCCCGAGAGGGGTGGCACAGCCTCAAGGGCAGGAAGCCAGAGGCCAGAGAGGGTCAGTGTGCACCCTTCTAGGGGGAGAGGACTGGGGCCGCTTCTGAGACCACCAGCTGGGGCAATGGATCACAGATACAGCTCTTCCCACTTCCCAAGGGTCAGTGCACGGTGATGGGGGAGGTAAACTGCCTGCGGCTCTGGAGTCCCTTGTGCCCCCAGTCTCACACGTAGGTACGTGTCTTCGTGGGATGGAAATGGATGGATGTTAGCCAAGAGGCAGTGGGGGCAACCTCCCAACACACCTTTTAAACATGTCTTTCGGTGGGTGCTGGGGAGAGGGCACGCGAGTTTGAGGACAGAGGGAGAGGAAACACAGGCCATGGGTTCTTGCAGGTTCCCTGGCCACAGTCCTGGCCTGGACAACCCAGCCCAGTCCTCCCATCACAGGTGCTTGTTTGACATTAGTGGTTTCATAGCACCATGGGGTGGGGCTGGGGCTGGGGAGTGCAGACAGACACAGCGGAGAGACTAAGAGAGAGGGAGACAGGTGCATACAGGAACAATCAAACGGGGCTGAGGGACCTCAAAGCCCAGGAGAGACACCCACAGACATATGGGGGTGTGGCAGTAGGGCCCAGTTTCCCTTGGGGCCACAGGAAAGACAGCTCGGCTCCAATTGTGGAATAGTTTAAATGGCCCGGCATCCTCACTCAGGGAGTAACTCCCAGGAATAGACTTCCTGCCACCAAACACAGACCTCAGGGAGCCCCACGCAGCAGCCAGGGAAGCTCAGAGAAGCCAGGGAGAGCACAGCAGGGTCTCTCCCCTCCCTCCAAGGAGGGAAAGGAAGGAAGCTCCTCCATGGCACAGGGTCAGATGTGGGAGGAGAGAATATGTCTTCAGCTTTGCGGGACAGCCCCTTCCAGACACCCGAGAGAGCAGGAGGGGAAGGGGTGGAGTGCGGGGGTCTGTGCGAAATCCGTGGGGAACTCCCACCTCGCCTCTGCTGCCTGCCCCAACCATGCCCGATGCCTGATGCTCGATGCTGGTTCCCTTCTCCTGTGTCTCCTGCCTCTCTCTCCTGGACCCCCTCACCGTGTCCGATGTCTGGGCTCCCCTCCCTCTGGTTCCCATGCATCTCCTTTCATCTGTGTCTTCCCTCAGCCCTCCCCCTCCTGTCTGTCCATCTGTCCATGGCTTTCCAGCCATCCCCATCCTCCTCT
>NW_006780611.1:6125744-6126885 GCF_000442215.2 Lipotes vexillifer | reverse complement strand
CCCCATCCTCCTCGCTTTCCCTATGTCTCGCTGCCTCCTCCCTCCCTCAGTCCTCCCACCTCTTTCTCCGGTGCCTCTCCGCTTGCACCTCTCTTCTCTCCTCGTTCCCATCCCTTAGTCCTGCCCTCACACACCCCTCTTCTGAGCCTTTTCCTTCCTGCTGCTCATTTGCCGCCTTACTCCCTTCGGTCCCCTCCTTTCCCTCTCTGGTCTTTCTGGTCTCCACTCTTCCAGTCTGTCCTTCTCTGGGGTTTTTTTTTCCTGTGTCCTTTTGTGTGCCTCCTCTTCTGTCCGTCTGTCTCTCCATCTACCCCCTCCCCCTTCTCTTTCTCTCTGCGTCCGTCCTTTTCCCCTTGCTCACCTCCTCCGGGTCTCCCCTCTGGGCCTCCTGCCGCCCGCGCTCCCGTGTCCCCTGGGGGAGCGCCCGTCTGGCTCCGGGGTCCCCACTCCCTCCCGCCTTCAGGCGGGGAGCGGGGAACGGCGGGGGGCCCTCGGCGGGCCGTCGTGCTTTCTTTCTTCCTCCCGCCCTCACACTCCCCCCACCCACGGGGCTTCAGCCCACCCCGCCCCATGCTGCGGCCCCGCCGGGCTCCGGGAGCCTCGCTCCGCCCGGGCTGCGGGGAGGGGCGCCCCGCGCCGGCCGCAGAAGTTACTTTGCAAAAAGGCAGGGCGGGGCGCGGGGCCGCGCGGGCTGTGGCCCTCCCGACGGCGCGGGGCTGGGGGCCCGCCCGGGACCCTGCCGCCGCCGCCGAGCGCCCGCCGCCCACCGGCTCAGGGCTTACCTGGGAGCCCGCTGCCCCCCGCCAGCCGCCCGCGCGCGCCCAGGACGAGCAGCACACACAAGTGCCAGCGCACGGCCGCCGCGCCCATGCTCACTGCGGGCCGGGCCGTGCGTGCGGGCGTGCGGGGCGCGAGGACCCCACCGACCGGCCGCTCGGCGAGCGCTCGTAGCTGCTGGTTCCGCGGCCGACGCTCGGGCTCACAGTCTCCGAGCCGGCGCGGCTGACGAGCTGACAGCCGCGCGCTCATTGGCCCGCTGCTGCCGGGGGCAGGGCTCCGTGAGAGGCCGGCCAATGGGGGCCGGCCCCCAGACAGCGGGGGGAGGGGAAGGGAGGGGCGGGGCGGGGCGGGGGGGCGGGGC
>NW_006780611.1:6108104-6125533 GCF_000442215.2 Lipotes vexillifer | reverse complement strand
CACACACACACACACACACACACACACACACACACACACACACACACACACACACGGGAGAGGAGAGGGCCTGCCAACCCTCCCTCGGAGGTCGAGAAAGGCCCAGCGGCATCCATTTGTAGTGAAAGAAACGCAAACCGCTCAAAGCAGAATTGCCTGTTTGTCCATTTGGTAATGTTTATTGAGCACCTACTGTGTGCCAGTCTCTGGCAATGCAGCAGCGAAGAAGCCAGACAGGAAAAAGTCCTGAAGATCGTTTAAAAAATTTACGTTCAAAACATTGTAAAGCAATTATATTCCAATAAAGATGTTAAAAAAAACAAACAAAAAACCCACAAACGATTTACCACTCCCCAGAGGACAATGGCCTATAAATGTGCTTGTCATAGGACTGCCCCAGGATCCACGTCTGGAGGGGCGCCAGGAAAACTCCGTGTCTGCTTTGCGGTTAGTCCTGGCCAGCGCAGCCCATCTTGGGGCTGACCTCTTACCCAGCAAAGTTTGATGCCCACCACGGCCATTCCCCCACGCCCCAGCCGCAGAATGCAAGGCCTAGGGCCTCCGAGTGCCAGAGCCCGTGGGATGGTGGGCTGGGGGCAGGCAGAGCAAGCATCAGGTCATTCCACCCAAGAACTGCTCTGGCCTGGCCTGGCGTCTACACCTGACTCCTTTGGGACTCAGACCTGAGACCCCCGCCTGGGAGGTGAGGCTGGAAATAAATGGCCCTTCTCAGCCCCAGGCAGGACGCTTTAAGGGAAGAAAGTTCAGCAAACCCCAAGGCCCATCTCCTTGACAACCACCAATAAGAGCTCCTTTTTTCTTCTCCCGCTCTCCAGGCCTGCCTGAAAGACAAGACTTTCCTCTTTTTGTCCACTCTGCTTGCACCAGTCCACACCCAACTTTCCTCTCCCCACCAGCTCCCATCCTGCCCCAACACACACTCTTTTTGTCCACTCTGCTTGCACCAGTCCACACCCAACTTTCCTCTCCCCACCAGCTCCCATCCTGCCCCCACCACACACACACACACACACACACACACACACACACACACACTCACATACACCCTCCAACACACACCCTCAGCCTCAGGCATACATGCTCTCACTCATACACACACTCATATACATCCTCACAGACACATACCCTCACACACATTCACACACTTCAAGCACGTAGCCTCTCACACACTGACACGTGACCACACACACACTCACACAACCTTCTGTAGGCAGTCTCCGCAGCCCTGGAAAGTTGAATCTGTCCAGCCACCTTGCTCCCAATCTGACTTCATATGACAAACAGCTTGTGGCACTGGCCTGCTGGCTGAGGCAAGGGGTCCCGCACATGCAGAGAGGGCCAGCCTTACCCCCGCGATCAGACCAGACATTTCCTTCCATGTGGTTACTCCAGCTGGTGGCTTAATTTGGGAGACCCTGTTATCAGGCTTTATTTTGCCCTCCTCCCAGTGGTGTGGCTTCGGGTTTCTGGGGGAGAAAGTTCTTGTGCGTTAGGTAACAGGACAAGAAAGGTGAGCTGGGGCAGGAGGGCAGTCCTTTCAGGGGCTCTAACCGACTAGAAACAATGCCCTTTAATGTGCTTGTTCGTCAGGGGGCCCCTCACCCCAAGCCAGGTGCCTCCCAAGCTTGACGGTAGCAGGGGATTCTTATTCCAGGCTCTGTCCCCCCAGATCAAGGAGGAAATGGAAGCAGGGTGGTGGCCTGTTAGACTGTGACCCCCCAGATCCCGGAGGCAGTTCTCACTCACTCACACCAAGTCCAGTCCCTAGCCTGCGCCTTCAGGGCGTGCAGAGAAAAAGTGGTTCCTTGCAGGGGGAGATCATGGTCTGGGCTTAGGAGGAGTCAGGGAGCGGAGGAGGAGGGGGCTGGAGACACACACTCAGAAGCCCCCCAGGTATGCACTGAAGGAGGTGGCAGAGAAAGAGGTGGTCGCTTCTGCCCCAGGGGTGGTCAGGAAGGCCTCCCAGGGCACATGACCCTAGAACTGGGCACCAAGTATGAGTAGGAGATTTCCGAGATGGACAAAACCACGTGCAAGGTCTGAGAGAGAGAAGGTGGGGGCCTAGGAGTGGATATCCTCAAAGCATCTCGCAAACTGTTAAGTGCTGCACGTGGGTGATGGTGGCATGGAAGACAGCTGCTCACTGAGACTGTGGTGTCTGTGCAGCCAGGATGGGCTGGTGGGGTGAGATCCCGTTTGTCTGGACTCCAGCCAGGGGTGTCTCGCAGCCTCTGGAAACTGGGCTAGGCAAGTGGAGGCCCAGGCATGAATCAGACAGTCACTTTGGGAGGGAACATTCCATGGGTCCCCATCACTTTCCAAACAACCCGTGAACACTTTGTGGGACACCCTTTGCCCTCCCCAGCAGTCCTCTCCTTGACAAACCACTGGCAAAGATGGCCTCACAGACATCTTGCTTTCACACCTCCAAGCCTTTGCCCACGTGCATCCCTCTGCCAGGATTGTCCTTACTTTCCTTTTTCACCCCTCCTCTTGTGCCCACCCCTGCCTCCAGGCAGGGTGTAGGGTCTCCTCTGGGCTCCGACAGACCCTGGGGCTTCCCCATCGGAGTCCAGCTCACCCTGGGTTTCACATCGTTTCTTCCCAGGCTGGGGGTTCCCAAAAGTGAGGCTCACAGCTGATCCACATCTGGAGTCACAGCTCCCAGCTGGGGCCTAAGAAATGATTGTTGAATAAATGAATGAATGGAAAAAGAAGCAAGACAGACATCATTTAACTGAGAATTCATATTATTCCAGGGAGTGGATAAAGATTCTTTGGCTATTTGATGCGACCTTGGGGAATGAATCCGGCTGCCCACTCTCTCCTGGGCACCTCCATCCTCTGTGCCTCTGAGCTGACCAGCAGGACCACTGTCCTCTGGGGCCCTCTGGGGCCCCCTGCTGACACCTCGCAGAGGTCTGAGGAGCAGCAGAGGGGAGAGGAGGAAAGCAGCGCTTCTGTTCCTTCCAGGCACACAGCCTCTGCCACCCCGACTCCAGCCTGCTGACCCCAGTCTTCAGCATAAGAAGAACTTACTTTTTAAAATTTCCTCAGGAAGAATTCTCTGTTCTTTAAAAACATAAAGTTCTTTGAGAAAATAAAGTTCTCTGCAGGCATGAAATGTCATTACAGGGATGTGAAGGCTTGATCTTGATGACTTTAGATGCTTTTGTCATCCTCTCTTATTAAAAATGAACCTTCATAATAATACCGCTTTGTGTTTGCTCACAAAGACTTCCAAGGCTAGTTTTTGTGTGTGTGTGTGATCGCTGGGTGACCATGGGCCCCACAGGTCAGGTTCCCTGGCTTAAGCCCCTGCTTGTCAAATGAGGGTCTCAGTCCCCAGGAGCCCTGGACACCTCCAGCTCACGTTCCAGACTCCTCTGAAATGACGCTCCTGAGATTCAGCACTCAGGGTATTCTGACCTACCGTCTGCCTCTTTCCCCAATTATAACAACAGGTACCATGTATGGAGTGTCGTGTGTACCCAGCACTGTGCTCAGATGTTCTCTGTGTTACATCATTTATCCTGAGAGGTAGAAACTGCTACCACCCCCACCTTACACCTGAAAAAACGGAGACTCAGGCCGCTTGCTGGGACCACAGAGCCAGCCAGTGGCAGACGTGGGATCCGAACCCAGGTCTGTGCGACTCCCAAAGACATGCTCTAGGCCATTATGGCTAATAAAACCCACTTGAAGGGAGTTAGGGCGCTCCTCCCTGTAATGCACAAAGTGTTACTTTTTTGGTTTTGATATTGAGAAAAGTGGTTTTTACATAGTGGCCAAATTGTAACAGTTTGCAATTCATATGGTTGATTTGAGGTACTACCCAGTTTTATGCTCCCCGTCTTTCTAACAGGTCCGCCCCCCCCCAACCCATCTAGGATGGCAACACTTCACTCTAGGATACTGGGAGGGGCTGTGTAGAAGTGGGAAGTGGGGAGGACGTGACACACACACGTACCCCTACGCATCCACTCAGGGGTGTATGTATGGAACTGACTCAAGCAGCAAGGCCATAGACGCATCCACAGCAAAAGCTGCAAATGAATCCTGGAGACATCCCAGCTTCACAGAGGCGGAAGCCTCAGCACAGCCCTGCAGGTCTGCTGCCCCATGGGCGTGTCCACCGGAGCCCCTCAGGCACCTCAAACTCACCAACTGGGCCCCCAGCTCCTTCGGCCCAAGCCTGCTCCTCTGAGGGCCCCCTTGCCTCGGGGCTGGCATCTCGCCCTGCTCCCTTCCCCACCCACCAAGCCCTGTCAATGCCACATAAGCTCTCCTCTCCATTCCCTGGGCTGCTGACTTGGTTGAGATGACACCAGCTCTCACCCACATGACTCCACAGAGGCTCAAACCCATACCCACCAGGGTAGCTGGAGTCGGTGCTCAAAGACAGATCTGACCTCTCCCGTCCTTGCTGCCTACAGGACACAGTTCACTCGAGACTGTGCTGCTGCTCCATGCTGCCTCACACCTCTGAGCCACAGCTCACGCCGTTCCATTCTCTCACAATGCCCTTCTCCATCCCTGTGCCTGGCAGACCACACTCAAGGCTCAGGAGCTCTGTCCTCACAGCCCACCTCCTGCTCAGGGCCTTGGGGAGTGAATCCAGCTGCCCACTTTCTCCTGGACACCTCCATCCTCTGCCCCGAGGGGAAGCTGGGCCAGCCAGCAGGACTGCCATCCTCAGGTGCCCAGAATGGGTGACCTGGGGCCCTTGATCCTGCGTGATCCCCCCACCAGGGGCACTGGTTCAGCTTTGAAACCTGGAACTTAGTAGATCTTTTGGTTAGTAGATCTGTCTTTCACTTAGGTCAGATGTTGTGGTGTGCAGGTTAGTTAGACTTCCTGGTCACCTAGTCTCCCTTCCAGACCTCAACCCAAGGCTTCAGTGGTGAACAAGTGGCTCTGGCTTGGCCATTCATTGTATTTCATGCCTCTGGCCATAAACTTGGTCCAGGCAAGGGCATGTGACTAAGCCAAGCCAATCAGATGTCTTCCCTGGGATTCTCTAAGTGGGGCTGGTGGGGTGTGTCTACTTTCCTATGTGGGCATCGGGCAGTAAGGATGGATGTCAGAATTGCCTGTCGCTGTGGTTCTACCATGGCGTGGACAGCTGGCCTGAGAGAATGGATCAGTCAGAGAGAAGCAGAGGGAAGATATGGGGAAGGAAAGAGAAGAGAGAGAGGGTAGAGAAAAGGAGGGGAGGGGAAAGGAGACACCTGACAGTGTTCAAGGCCCTGGCTGCGTGATCCCTTCTGCTCTTAAGACAGTTGTGCTGGCTTCTGTCTCTTACAAACAAAATAGTCCTGCTTAATCAAAACACAGGGTTAAGGGGTGTCTCCATGATATGACACCATTTACAAATAGGTGTGCCAGGCCTTGTTCTAAACACTACATATATTAATTCATGAAATCTCACAACCACCCCATGAGGTAGGTGTTATTATCCTCATTTACAGGTGTGGAATGTAACACAGAGTGGTTAAGCGACTTGCCCAAGGTCATACAGCAGAGCCAGGAATGAATGAATGAATGAATGAATGAAAGAATGGGAAGTATTACCCTTGGTCACCCAGCCAATCAGAGTCAGGAAGAGAGCAGCTGTGTGCTCTTGATTCCCTGTCCAGGCTTCCCTGATCCTCCCTCTGTCCTATAGTTTTAGGTGTTCAGCGATGGGGTAGAGGGATAGAACAGAGACTTGGCAAATCGGGACCTAAATCCATGCTCTGCTACTTATGTGCTTTGTGGCCTTGGGCAAAGCCACTGCACCTCTCTGTGACTCAGTATGTTCACCTGTAAAATTAAGCTAAGCATGCCTACTTCACAGAGTAGGCATATGCGAATCTCATAAGATCACACGTGTATGGTGCTGGGCACAGAGTGGGCATTGCCACCCATAGCAGCCAGGCAGTTCATTCATTCAGAGGATGTTTACTGAGCAAGTGCTTCATGCCAAACTCTGTTCTAGGTGCTGGGGATACAGCAGTGAGTAGGCCAGACATTCTCTGCCTTCGGGGAGCTCACAGCCCACTTAAGGGCCCAGACAATAAGAAACAAGAAAGAAAAGCCTAAGGTGGTGAAAAAGGCAGTGCAGAGAACTAAAGAGGGCGGTAGGATCAGCTGATGGTGGGGTGCGGGGGCCATGCAGATGGGGGCGATCAGCCACGATCTCCCAGAACTGGTACCTGTATCAGGACCTGAATACCAAAGGTGCCAAGATGGGAGGCGGGGTGTGGGAGAGTGGTTGGAAGTCTGTCTTAGAGAGTCATGGAGTGGACCTGATCTCCAAAAGCTCTTAGAATCTTTATTTTTTAAGCTACAGTGGAGCTTATTCCAAGTCCTCTGCACCAGGATGACTTAACAAGCATCATGGGCACGTGGAGGTGTGTGTGTGGGGGTAGGAATGCAGGGCGTGTGCCCCAAATGCAGGTCCGAGTGTGCCCTCACCACATGCCCTGCAAAGGCTGATTTGTGCAAGAACGCCTTAGACAAAAATTAACATCTTTTCCAATTTGAAAAGTCATATCTGCTCAATACAGAAAAAAAATCCTGAAAGGATGACGATTAACTTTCTGCTGTATTTCCTTCCAGCCTTTTTTCTATGAGCATACACACAGAATTTTATCTTAAAAAGATAAAATTAAGATCATGTTACGCATACAGCACACTTTTCTGACCTCTATGTTCGTTTTTAAATTTTCCTTTAATTATTTTTATAGAGGCATACTTTACATACAACAAAATGCACCATTTTAAGCGCATGGTTCATTGAGCTTTTAAAAAAGTTTTGTTAGTGGTAAAATACACATAACATAAAATTTACCATTTTAGCCATTTTCAAGTGTGCAGTTCAGTGACATTAATTAAGTCCATTCACATTGTTGTACAGCCATCACCACCATCCATCTCCAGAATGCTTTCATCATCCCCAACTGTAACTCTGTACCCATTAAACTCTTAACTCCCAATGCTCCCCTCTCCCCAGCCCCTGGGAACCACCATTCATACTTTCTGTCTCTATGAATTTGGTACCTCATATAAGAGGGATTATACAATATCGGTCCTTTTGTGTCTAGCTTATTTCACTTAGCATAATTTTTTCAAAGTTCACCCCCTGTTGTAATATGTATCACAGTTTTATTCCTATACAAGGCTGAATGATATTCTATTCCATGTATAGATCATATTTTGTTTATCTATTCATCTGTGGATGGACATTTGGGTTTCCACTTTTGACTATTGTGAATAATGCTGCTGTGACATCAGTATAGAATTATTGGTTCGAGTCCCTAATTTCAACTCTTTGGACTATATATCTATAAGTGGAATTGCTGAATCATATTGTAATTCTATGTTTAATTTTTTGAGAAACTGCCATACTGTTTTCCACAGTTGCTGGACCATTGAATGAGTTTTGACAAATGCACACAACTGTGTAATTTCCACCACAAATCAAGGTAGAGAACATTTACAGCACTCCCCAAATTTCCACTTGCCATTCTTATCAATTGCCCCAAACCCCCCTCCAGCTCAGGCAATCACTGGTCTGATGTCTCTGACTATGGATTAATTTTTCCTATTCTAAAACTTTATATGAATGGAATCACATCTAATGACGTACTCTTTTGTCTGACTTCTTTTGTTCAGCATACTTTTCAAGTTTTATTCAACACATTCAGCTCTGCAACCTGCCTTCTCTCATCTCATTCAAATTAATAAGAATCACATCTTCTTTTAGGATTGACTTTTTAATAAGCTATGTAGTATTCCATTGCAGAGTTTCAACATAATTTATTTAACCAGTCTAAGCTGATTCTAATTTTTTGCTGTTATAAACGACACTGAGTGGAACATCCTTGTACCTAAACCTTTGCTTGCTTCTCTGATCATTGCTTTGCAATAAATCCATGGAGGTGGAGTAACGGGGTAGAAGGGAACCAACAGTTTTTGTCTTCTTATACCTATTGCCAAATTGCTTCTCAGAAAGGTGTTACCGTGTACTATCAACTTCACCTCTTAAGTATCTCTTGAACCTGTGGACCCCTCTCCATCTCCTCAATCTCCTCAGCCCTTTAGGGTCACTACCTGGCATTCTTCCCAGTGACACTGCCCACGGAGGCCACCTGCCTGAGCTGCAAACATCTCTAAAAACCTAAGCCCAACACAGTCCTCCAAGGAGGCAGAAACATCAGGAAGCCAGGCAAGGGATTCATGGCTGCAGACAGGGCAGGAGCCTTAATACTAGGTACAGAGCGGGGGCTCCGTGAATGAATTAGGGTGTCACTAGTTCTCTTCCTTCCCTTCTGTTCTCAGTGCCCAGCAAGTGTTCTGGCAGGGCAGGCACTGAAAATAGGCATGGCAGTGGAGACATTTGCCTGGAATCCCCTCACACATTTTCTCATGGGCTAATTGGTGGCGGAGATAACAGACAGTCAGGAGGCGATGATGCTGGTCAGCGACATCCCAGAGCGGGTCTCCCAGGATCCCGAAAGAAGTCAAGGGCTCTTGGCCCAGAGACCCAGGGCTTTCCCATCCTCTGGGGACTTGACCCAGTTTGCCATTTCAGTGGAACATGCCAGCCCTTCTCTGGACCTAGGCCTAGTCTAGTTCAACTCCAAGAATGTCCCCAACACAAAGGAGGAAGAGCTTGTGTCACCATGATAAAGGTCTCCTCACAGCCACCCACGCCAGGCTGCAGACGGACGCAGCTCCCACGCACAATGAGCTACTGTGGTTTTCTTGCCTGACACCCTTATTTTCTAGGACTGTTGGGGGAGTGAGGGACACTGGCCCGAGACAGAAAGAGCTTGACCAGGGAGCCTGGGCTCTCTGGCTCTGCCCCAAGGTCAGCAATGCTCTTTGACAGCTAGCATCCCTGGGCAAAGCAGGGCGGTATTGACAATGGGCATTTGTGCAGGACTTTACCAGACTCATTCACACCCATCATTTTGTTTGATCCTCAGAGGCTGAGGTCACATGTCTCATAACCTCTGTTTTGTAGGTGGAGAACCTGAGTCCAAGAAAAGAAAGTACCCCCTGCTGTAGACTTGCCTTGGTCCCACCTGAATTGTCAGAAAAAGGAAAAGAGTTGTTTAGTTGCTGTGCTATCGCCCAAAAGAGACAGAGGGGGAGTTATTTCCTTTAGAAAGACATCTACTGGGATTCCCTGGTGGTCCAGTGGTTAGGACTCCACGCTTTCACTGTTGAGGGCCTGGGTTCGATCCCTGGTTAGGGAACTAAGATCCCGCAAGTCACGTGGCATGGCCAAAACAAACAAACACACAAACAAAACAACAACAAGAAAAGACAAAAAGAAAGAACAAAATTTACTAAGCAATGACTCCTGGCGCTGGACACTAGGGACACAGGAAGAGACCTGGCCCCTGCTCATGACAAGCTCAGGCTGGAGAGGGAGACCCTGGCACACGAATTCCGCAGGAAGCAGCCAAGATTCCAGCCAGAGGGCTCTGCCTCTCATATCCACGCTTGTTCCTCTTTGCTGTACTGCAAGTCTCCTGCAACCGACCACACAAGCTGCTTTTAGATCTGAGTGGACACAACTATATAACCAGCTGTGTGTCCTCAGGGAAGTTCCTCAGTCTCTCTGAGTTTCAGCTTCCCCGTATGTAAAATGAGAATAAGAAGCTCTCGGGCTTCCCTGGTGGCGCGGTGGTTGAGAGTCCACCTGCCGATGCAGGGGACACGGGTTCATGCCCCGGTCCGGGAAGATCCCACATGCCGTGGAGCGGCTGGGCCCGTGAGCCATGGCCACTGAGCCTGCGCGTCCGGAGCCTGTGCTCTGCAATGGGAGAGGCCACAGCAGTGAGAGGCCCGCGTACCGCAAAAACAAAAAACAAAAAACAAAAAAAAATCTGATATAAACTTTAGGATAAAGTAACTGTCAAGAAACATATATAGAGCAAAGTGTAGGGAGTGCCAGCTTGGCAGAATGAGGAGCATGGCTTAGAGCTTGTTGGTTGGGACAGAAGGGGGCTCTGGATAACTTAAACCACACAAGCTCTATTGGAAAGACGTGGCTACCTTACTGAAAAAAAGAAAGGACAGCCTAAAACATAGCCTCAGAAGAAACAGGACCAAGGCAGCTTCGGGATTCAGGTAGCAAGAGCTGGGGTTATGCTCTCCAAGTCCAGGATGAATCAGCTTCAATGAGTCTCTGTCCCTGAGTCAAGGTTCAAGTTCCCAGGAGTGAGTCCAGTGGGTCAAGCTAGGGTAGTGTGCCCACCTTGGCTGGGGTGGTTTGGATGCCTGGTCTGATGAGCCCACTATACTGTAGGCTAGGAGAGGTTGGGGAGTTTCCAAAGGAGGTGCCCTAGCCAGATTGCAGGCACAGCAGATGTCTGCTCTAGGAGAGAAAGAAGAATAAAGGAAAACTCTGCTGAGCACCTCTTGTGTGTCTCCAGGAGGGCTTCTTGGAGGAGGTGACATTGACACTAGGCCTAGAAGAGCAAGAATGCCACCCTCCAAGGGCATGGGGGTTAGGGGAAGTGATGCTGTTCTCTGCCATCATGGTGTACCCAGGAAGGACTTGCTGAAGGATGCCACCTCACCTGAGCTTAAGAGACAGTGGCATTTTTGGCAGTGCTTTCCCTGCCAAACCAATGACTGGGCGTTAACTTCCTCTTTGGGATTCTGGTCCTGAATAATCAATCCCATAGAACTCAGTGAGAAGAAAGTCCTGTAATTACCATCAAACCACTGCTTTTGTTTGTGTTACATTCTGTTAGAGTGACATGCTCTCAGGCATTCAACAAACATTTACAAAGCACCCATTATATGCCGAGTGCTATTCTGGGCACAGCTTCTATGTAGCAGGAGCTTAGAGTCTAGTCGGGAATAGAAGTGAGTAGATAGTTACTTCTCAGAGAGACATCTGAGATCTGTACAAGGTGCTATTTTAAGATAAGAGGGGGGTAGACATCAACTCAGCAGGTCTGGTTGGGTGAGGCAAGGGCATGTGTGAGGGTAAAATTTCACAGAAGAGGTAAGTAGGGTTTTGTAGGATGAATAGGAGTTCAACAGGTGGCTGGCACACAAAGAGCATTCCAAATAGAGGAACAGGGGCAAAACATCCTGGGAAGCAGAGGAAACTGCAGCTAGTTTGGTGGGCCTGGAGGCAAAGGTGTGGAGCAGAGGGAGGCCAGTCAGGTTGCCCAGGCTATGAGTTTATCCTGGAGGCGGTGGGGCACCACAGGAGGGTTCAAGGCAAGGGAATGACATGGCAGATTTGTGTTCTAGAAAGATCCCTCTGGCCTGGGTGGGACGCGGTGAATAGGGTTACGGCATTTGTTTCACCGCACCCAGAGTCTTCTCTGCAGGTGGCTTTCTCTGAGAGCAAAAGCCTGCTACTCTGGGAGCCCAGGGTCAAATCCACTTGGGAACTACCTCACTGTACATACACCCCATCCTCTTGGAGAGTTGTCCCAGCTCTTAGCATATTGAAGTCTCTGGGAGATCCTGCAGCAGAGCCGTCCCATGTCTTTGCTTGGCCCGGTGTGCCCCACATTGATTTGATCGCATTCCCTCACCTCCTTTATATTAATCATGCAGCAACTGTTAAGATTCTTTGCAACACTCTTTGAGAAACAGCCTAGACCCTTTCTGATCCCAAGGATTTGAAAAAACTGGTTTCAAGTAAACCTTGGGGGCCTCACCACTGTGGACCCCAGAGCCTCTAATACCTGCTCCTCCCTTGCCTTAGGTAACAGAAATCCAATTCCAGGGGCTCCCCTTTGAAACTGGAGAAAGAGCTGGGAGAATGCAATGAGGACTAGGGTTGGTCACGCTTTCTGTGGGTACCATTCACTTAGTTCTTAAAACCAGCCATCTGTTCACAACCTTGCTTAATTCACAAAACACCCTTGCCAGGAAGGCGTGACTATCCTCATTTTACAGATGGCAAAACCGAGGCTTGGAGAGGTGAAGTGAGGAGTTCAGAAGTGGGGTGTAGGCAGGGGAAGGGGCTCAGACCAATCCCAAGCTCCCTGTGGCCAAGAGAATGAATTCTTAATGGACTAGAGTAAATGGGCAAAGGATATGAATAGGCAATTGACAGAGGAGGAACTCCTAAAGCACAGAGTATTTCCAGAAAAAAAAAAAAAAAGTGTAGCTTCACTCCTATCAAAGAGGCCAACTAGGTCAATGGGATTGGCAAAACAGACAAAGATCAGTAACACCCGTGCTGGAGAGGCTGTCGGGAGATAGCCTTGGACACTATCGTGGGAGGTAAGTTGGAGCAGAGCTGACGGAAGGCTTTTCCGTCAACATTTTCAATGCCCTTTCCTTACCTCTAGGGTGGGGGATTGAGTGGGAGGGCACACACGGGAGCATGCTGGGGGTGCTGGAAATGTTCTATATTTTGGTCTGGGTGGGACTACAGAGATATATACCTGTGTCGAATGTATTGAGCTGAATAAAGATTAGTGCATATTATGCACATTACTCCATGTATTGCATAAAAAGGAAAAACAAAATAAAATGCAAAACTACCTTTGATCAACAATTGCCCATCCAGGAATCTCTGCAGAAATATTTGCTCATGGATGGAGATAGCTATTCAAGGATGTTCAGGATACAATCATTAGTAACAAGGAAAACTTGAAAACAACCAAAATGCCTTTCAGTAGGGGAAGGGTGGAGTAAATTATGGAACAAACACAACAGAATACTAATATGCCGCCATTAAAGAGCATCTCGGAAAAAAAATGTTCCTGCTACATTGTGACAAAAGCAAGTTTTAAAACAAGATCTGTGATCCTGCGTTTGCAAAAGCACAGCAACTAAAAATCCCTTTCTGTTTGTGTGTGTACTTTTAAAGTCTCAAAAAGTGACATCCAAATGTGAACAGCAGTTTCCTCCAGGGAGTGGGATTGGGAAGTGCCACTGGGAACTTTTACTTTTTCCTGTGTATCCATCATGTGTCATGGAGTTGTTTTGCAATTGGCATTCACTGCTTTTTCAATTAAAAAAAATAATAAACCTTAAAAAGAAAATCAATCAGTAGAGGCGCCTGGCACGTAGTAGGTGCTCACTAAATATCTGTTGAAGGAAGGGCTTCAACTGTCCTTGGGCCGCGGTGCCTTCCTGCTCAGACTGTCCGCTCCCACCCGGGTGGGCCCGACATGCCTGATCCTGTCTGGGTGCCAAGCCCCCACCACGTCCCGTCCCCCCAACCCCGCCACCGGCTCTCAGGGCCTTGGGATGTTGCTGGAACGGATGTTAAGGGAACCTTAAAGCCAGTGGCCACACTTCCCTGGGGGCACTGCTCTAGGGCCAGTGCGCTGCTTGGTTGGCCCCAATTTTTATTTGTGGGGAGATTAAGAAAAAATAAAATAAAACATTTAAAGCAACCCAGCCCTCCTTTCCAAGTCCACTGCGGGTGAACGTTGGGGCTTCGGGCGCCCCGGCGCCGGCAGAGTCGCCGGCCACAAAACAAACACACGGATCACGGGGACAGAAACACTTTCTGCGCGGCCCCTCCTCCCGCGCTGTCACTCAGCTTCCGCGCCGCCCCCTCCCCTGCCAAGCGGCCGGGAGACCCTCCCCCGTCACCCCCTACCCCGCCGAAGACTTTTTGAAGTTGATCAATGAAACATGTTTTACATACAGGCCTATTCCCGGGCAGGGACTCTGCAAGGCCTTCATTAGTTCCAGATAATGAAAGAATGGGCCGATTCAACGGGCTTGGGAGAGAAAGGAGGGAAAATTAGAGTTCGGTCTGCTCACTTAAAAAAAAATAAAAAAAAAAGAAGAGGAGGGGGTGGGGTAGAAATTGTGGATTTGCTAAATAAAGCTCAGGGCCGCATTCAGAGCCTGCGGAGAGGTCCCGGCTCGATCCTCTTAGTTCAGACAATGTAGGGCCGGAGACTGGCCGGCCGGCGGCTCGCGTTCCACCCCCGGCTGGAAGGGCAATGGGCTGTTTAAATTGCTACTTAAGTTTCCAGCTGTTTTACCAGTGATTTGCCCAACCTAATAGCTCTTTAAGGCTTTAAACAAGAAAATAGCTCTTCTCACGACTCAAAGAAGCGGCCCTGGTTAGTTCAGACGGCGCCCATTGTCCGAGGCTTAAACCCTTCTCTGCGCCTGATCCTCCCCGCCACGGCGCCACACACAGCGGTGTCAGACTTTGCCCAGCTCGTGGAGACTATTTATCCTCAAGATTATGGTTTTCTAGGCCTCTGTTCAGAGGGCTCCTAAATAAGTACTTATCTGAGGGGACTGCCTGTCTGCTGCCTTTGGGCATCCCCAACAAATTAGTAACAAATAGTAATGATTAGTATGACCATAGCACCTGTGTAGTGAGCGCCTACTGTGTGCCAGACCTTGGGTTAGGCACTCTTCTGCCCTCATCCCATTTCATTCTCGTCCACAAAAGAGGTGGTACTGCTATGATGGCCATTTTACAACCGGGACACAGGCACAGAGGAAGGAGTCAAGTCGGCCAAGTTCACATGGGCGGGGGTGGGGGGCATAGAGCAGGGTCAGGGCTGTCTGATTTCCAGGGTCTAGACTCTTAACCACCACCTGCTGCCAGGTAGCCATGGAAACTTGAACAGGCCATGGGAGGGGACTCCTGGGAATGGGTTCTAGCTTGGTGCCTCTGGCCATGGGCACTTAGAGGGCCCAGTTTCCTGGGAGACTGCAGGGGTTGGGGGGAGTGAGCAGCAGAGGAGGGGGCCATGGGGAAGGGGATGGTGGGGGTCTGACCTCATCCATCTGAGTCCTGAATGGATGAAAATAATTCAACTGTATGAAACTAATTCCCTATCTATTATGACTTAACTCTAATGAGCTAAAAAACAGCAGTTGTTTTTCTGACTATAAAAGTCATACATGTCAATTGTGGAGACCTTGAAAAATATAAAAATGAATAAAGAAGGACCTGTTAAAGGTTTAGGGTGCTGCTTGGCGTGGCGTGAGCACCCAGTCTGGGTAAGCTGTCATCATCACCATCATCCGTGTTACCCTGATGAAGGTACTGGAGATGAGAGCATCATGGTGTAGTTTCCTCCCAGTCTTTTTTCCATATGTGTAAACATACCCAATCTTGATCTTAATTATACTATGATGTTTTGAATATGCATGCTTTTTTTCCTGAGATTCATCAAGCCAGAAAGCTGTGATAAAGGCTTGTGGAATTTCCCTGTTGACCCGACGCCCTTGGATTACACACTGCAGATCATGAGCAAAACAATTGTGCAAAGGAAGTCATTAGAGATGGATGGGAGAACTTTGCAGGTGAACAAAGCACAGGAGGAGGGAAAGTCCCCAGATAAGGTGTATATTCAGGGCTCAGTTTGGGAAGCGGAGACCATGTGTCTGGCCAGACCATAGAAGGAGGTGGAGCCGGAATCTGGAGCCTCAAGGCCAGACTCAGTAAGAGGCTTAGCTTTACTCCTGCAGGCAGTGGGGAGCTACTGATGGTCTTTGAGCAAGGGCTGTGACCAAGTCAATGGCCCACACCTAAGACACCAGGAAAGGCAGCCCTGAGGTCCAGCTTTCTGCATCCTGGCAGAAAAACAATGACTGCTCCAACAGAGTAGAAACTGGCTTCCCAACCTTCCTCAGCCACGGTCGGGGAATGAGACCCAGTCTTGTCTGCCTGGGCTGGGCCATGCTGGAGCCCCTGATATATCTGTGTCTCTGGTGTGTGGGAGGGAAGGGTGGGCAGGGATGGCCTCTCACCTGCTGCTGCCACCCAGACATTCACAGGTAAGACCCATTCACTCTTTGTTATTAGGTGAGTAGGTTTGAGAAGGGTCAATTCATTAAAAAAAAAAATACATTTATTTATTAATTAATTTATTTTTGGCTGCGTTGGGTCTTCCTTGCTGCGTGCGGGCTTTCTCTAGCTGCGGCGAGCAGGGGCTACTCTTCGTTGTGGTGCGCAGGCTTCTCATTGCGGTGGCTTCTCTTGTTGTGGAGCACGGGCTCTAGGCACGCAGGCCTCAGTAGTTGTGGCACACGGGCTCAGTAGTTGTGGCTCGCAGGCTGTAGAGTGCAGGCTCAGTAGTTGTGGTGCACGGGCTTAGCTGCTCCGTGGCATGTGGGATCTTCCTGGACCAGGGCTTGAACCCGTGTCCCCTGCACTGGCAGGTGGACTCATAACCACTGCGCCACCAGGGAAGCCCCAGGGTCAAATCATTTTATTCCTCTTATTTTGCAGATGGGGAAACTGAGGCTCAGAGTGGGGAAGGGATATTGCAGGTAAATGGCAAAGGCAGAACTAAGAAACATTTTTAACTTTTGTACCACAATTTGTTAATTCCTGTCCATTCCTGCCCTGTACCTTATCTTCCTTTTTTTTTTTTTTTTTAAAAAAAAAACATACTTAACAAAACAATATCACTGTTATAATTTTGCTGCTGGAAAAGGTACAGGGACACACACAAATTGATCAGAGTGTATGTAAATTGCTGTAACCTCGTGGGAAGGCCAAGAGTTTGGCCATATCTATTAAAACTTCTAATGCAAAGGTCCATTCAATGAGCAATCCCATTGCCTAGAATTACTCCTACAAATATATTCACATATATATGCAAAGATGTATGTACAAAGATGTTCACCACAGTACTGATTTTTATACCTAAAACTGTAAGAAAAAAGAACCAGCAACTCTAAATATCTGTAAATGGTGACTTGTTAACTAAACTTTTCGACATCCACACATAGAGTATTATACAGCCACGAAAAGGAATGGAGCAGATCATTTTATACTCCCACTAACAGTGTTTGAGAATGACTATTTCTCTATAAACTTAGGTATTTTCAAACTTTAAAATTTTGGCCGATCTGATAGGTAAAAAATAGGGTATTTTATTGCTTTTACTTACATTCCTTAATTATGAGTGAGGTTGAAATTTTTCATATAGTTATTGTTCATTTTAAATTCTTTTTTCTGTGAATCTCTTTTTCATATACAGCTTTTGCCTGTTTTTCTGACAGGTTTTAAGTCGTCTTCTCACTTGTATGAGCCTGTTTGGTTTCTGTCATGACTTTGCTTATACTTTTTTTTTTCACCCAGACATTTAAAAATTGTATGTAAGTCATATTTTTTAAACTTTGATTTTTTGGGGGTACAGAAGATATATTTTTTTAAAACAGTTGAATCAGCTTTCCTTTCTTTTTTGATTTCCTCAGTGATTTTAAAGCCTGGAAGGTTCTCATCCCTCCAGAGACTTGGTCAATATTACTTATATTTTTGGCCAGTCTTTCTAGGATTTGATTTGCTTTATAAACAATTTATTCTTCAGTATATGGGAATGGATTTAAGCTTGTATTTTTCCTCACATGGTCTCACATTTACTCAACATTCCTCCCATTGTTCATTCGTTGGAGAAGACACTGTCATTATGGTTTGAGTTATTTTATATAGGAAA
>NW_006780611.1:6106002-6108094 GCF_000442215.2 Lipotes vexillifer | reverse complement strand
AAAGAGTGTTTCTCTGCTCTCCATTAATCATGGATTCTAATATCAAAGAGGGATTATTCCTCATCTCTTTGGATCTCACTCATTTATTTCCTCAAATGAATTTTATTATGGCTTCTGGGTATCCTGCTTAGAAAGAGCTTTCCTTTCCAAGATTATAAATAACTTCACTTATGTTTTCTTTTAGAATTTTTATGGTTCAATATTTTTTGTTTAAATCTTGGATCCATCTGGAATTTATTTTGGTATAAGGGGTGAGGTAGGGATTCAATTTTATTTTTTCCAGATGGGTGACTACCCAGTTATCTCAATGCCCTGCTTCGACTAATAGGTCTCTTCCCTCTGATATGAAATGCCTCCTTTTTTCCATGTGCTGAATTTCCACAGATTTCTGTTCTCTGGGCTGGATTGAGTGTTGACTTCTTTTCTAGTACTAAACTTAAAAAATTATTGTACTTTCATAATACGTTTTAACATCTGGTAAAGCCAGCTCTCCTTCATTAGTTTTGTTTTTCCTTAGAATTTCCCTGGCTGGTCTCACGTGTTTATTTTTCCAGATGAAATTTGGTATCATTCTGTCAAGTTCCCAAAAAAATAAAAGAAAATAAAAACCCTGTTGGTTTAAGCCCTTCCTTACCAGTGAGTATAGTTCTTTCCCCCAACAGATTACTGTTATTAACCCTTTGTTGGTTCATTTTTCTCCCTGCTAACTTTTTCTGTGGTACAGAAGATTTTTTTTTTTGTCTTTATATAGTCCAATCCTCTCCCCTCTCCTTTTAAAAAAATATTCTCGATAATTTTAAAAGCTTGGAATCATCCCATTCCTCCAGAGATCGGGTCAATATTCATTTATATTTTTGGCCAGTCTTCCTAAGATTTGCTTTGCTTTATAAACCGTTTTTGTTGCCAGCATCTGTGAAAGATGGGAAGAATACATCTAAACTGATTTTTTAGGTGCTACCTCTTGCATTGTTCTTTGTCTGCTCAAGACAACTTTATCATATCTTAAATTCTTTTACATGAGAAAGCTTCTCTCTCTCCATTCCGTTTCATCTGTGCCTGCTCTGCTATTTAATCCAGGGCATAATCATCTATTTTAACATCCTAGAGGGCTGATTGCTTATGTTTCTCAAAATATTTTTTGGATTTCGCACCCTTCTGTTTCCCAAAATACTCCAGCCTGCATGATTCATTTGGCCCTCATAAGAGCCCTGTGAAAGAGGCTAGAAGCATTAATTCCATTAGCTGAGTGTCCCCTTGGGCCGACAGGGGCTAAGGAACAGATTAGCTGAAACATGGTTGCCACAGCTCCGAGGGAACAAAAGTGTTCCTTTAGGGTCTGAAATTCCCTGGATTTTCAGCACCTTTGGTTGTTGAGTTTGACACTTAGAAGAAGAGGTGGGGATGTGTATGCAGCAGGCGCCTAATACTCACCCTCATTGATCAGGGGGCTGCCAGCTGGGAATCTTCAGTAAAGCTGCCGCCCACAGCTATGAGTCAGTGTTGGAGCATCAGGAGAAAGGGGCAGGGAGCCCCATCTGGGCTGGGCTGGGGGCATGAGATGCGATAGAGGTTTTCCGCATGCCTGAGGCAACCTCCCGGATGCATTCTACTTTGTCCCTGTGACCTCAGGCGCTGGGAGTGTCTCTGGAGAGCCCGTGTGTCAGCCTGTGTCTGTGCCATTAGTGTGTGTGGTGACAGCCCTTGGCAGCCCGGCTTCTTTCAGGAAGCGTGGTTCTGAGATGAGATGTCAATACCAGCAGCCCCTGAATGAGCTGGAGGGATGATGCAGATGTGGGGTCTCAGCAGGAGCCTTCAACCAATCCGGGGCCATAACTCACCCGGCGGAAATGGCCCTGGTGATGGCAGAGGGCCGGGGGGTGTCTACCAGGTCAAAGGCAGAGTCACAGGGGAAACAAGACTCCCTGCCCAGGCCCTGCCCTGGCAGCACTGGCTGGCAGGTTCTGTCTAGGATCAGGGGGATGTTGTTTATTTCTTTTCTTTAGTTTTAGCTTTTATTTTGATCAGACTTATACAGGCAAATAGTTCTACAAGGTTTGTTAAGAAAAACAGCAGTTTCCTGCTGCTGTCCCCC
>NW_006780611.1:6097949-6105987 GCF_000442215.2 Lipotes vexillifer | reverse complement strand
GCTGTCCCCCCCTCTTTCCCATAGACCCTTCCCAGAGGCAACTATTTCACCTCCTTTAACTAATTATTTTGGTTTTTACCGCCCTGCCTTTGGAACTGCATCTTGATTTCTGTAGTTGTCAGCTATATTGGCTGACTTATTCTGGAAGGCGAGGAGTTCACCGTTCCCCACCTCACCCCCACTACACACACCTTCCCATGTCCTCAGACCTCTGCGTATAGTCTTAGAACGCTGGCCACCTTTGTTTTCAGTAATTAAGGGCATGGACTCTGGAGCCGCCTGCCCGGGTTCCAATCTTCCTTCCACCACTTACTAGCTGTGTGATCCTAGACAAGTTACCCAGCCTCTTGGTTGATAGCCATCCACCAGGCCTTGCTGGGCTGGAGCTTTAAATGAGTTAGTTCACCCGATTAAAAAGTGGGCAGAAGAATGGAATAGACAATTTTCCAAAGAGGAAATGCAGGTGGCCAACAGGCACATGAAAAGATGCTCAAGATCACTAGGGAAAAGCAAATCAAAACCACAGTGAGATGTCACCTCACACCTGTCAGAACAGCCATCATCAAAAAGAACACAAATAACACATGTTGGTGAGGCGGTAGAGAAAAGGGAAACTTCGTACACTGTTGGTGGGAATGTAAATTGGTGCAGCCACTGTGGAAAACAGTATGGAGGTTTCTCAAAAAACTAAAAATAGAAGTACCATATGACCCAGCAATTGCACTGCAGGGTACACATCCAAAAAAACCAAAAACACGAATTTGAAAAGATACATGCACCCCAGTGTTCATAGCAGCATCATTTACAATTGCCAAGATATGGAAGCAGCCTAAGTGTCCATCAACAGATAAGTGGATAAAGAAGATGTGGTGTGTGTACACACACACGCGCTCACACACACACACAGTGAAATATTACGCAGCCATAAAAAAGAACACAATTTTGCGTTTTGTAGCAACATGGAAGGACTTGGAGGGTATTATGCTAAGTGAAATAAGTCAGGCAGAGAAAGACAAATACTGTAGATCACTTATATGTGGAATCTAAAAAATACAACAAACTGGTGAGTATAACAAAGCACCAGGGCTTCCCTGGTGGCGCAGTGGTTGAGAGTCCGCCTGCTGATGCAGGGGACGTGGGTTCGTGCCCCGGTCCGGGAAGATCCCACATGCCGCGGAGCGGCTGGGCCCGTGAGCCATGGCCGCTGAGCCTGTGCGTCCGGAGCCTGTGCCCCGCAACGGGAGAGGCCACAACAGTGAGAGGCCTGCGTACCGCAAAAAAAACACAAAAAACAAAAAGCAGACTCACAGATATAGAGAACAAGCTAGTGGTTACCAGTGTGGGGGGGAGGGGCAACATAGGGGTGGAGAGTGGGAGGTACAAACTATTGGGTGTAAGAGAGGTTACGGGAATGTATTGTACAACATGAGGAATATAGCAAATATTTTGTAATAACTGTAAATGGAGTGTAACCTTTAAAACTTGTAGAAAAATAAAAAAAAAAATTTAAAATGAGTTCATTCATGAAAAATGCTTGCTTCAAACAGGGCTCAATAGAGCACATGCTCACAAGTGTTAAGATGAAGCAAAGGCCATACCTGTGACAACCTTTGAGGCTCAGTGGTACCCCATCCCAGCCAATAATTGTGTTGTTTCTCCTTTGCTTAGTTTTTAAAAATTAATTAATTAATTAATTAACTTTTAGCTGGGTTGGGTCTTCGTTTCTGTGCGAGGGCTCTCTTTAGTTGTGGCAAGCAGGGGGCCACTCTTTATCGCGGCGCGCGGGCCTCTCACTATTGCGGTCTCCCTTGTTGCGGAGCACAGACTCCAGACGCGCAGGCTCAGTAGTTGTGGTTCACGGGCCCAATTGCTCCACAGCATGTGGGATCTTCCCAGACCAGGGCTCGAACCCGTGTCCCCTGCATTGTCAGGCAGAGTCTCAATCACCGCGCCACCAGGGAAGCCCTCCTTTGCTTCGTTTTCTATGCAGCTGTTGCTAATTCAGTCTGGAACTTGCCTCACAGGACTGTCGGATGCACCAGGACTTCTCCACTCCTGGAGCCTGGGCTTGGTGAACTGTAGCTCCCCGGGCCTGGGGCCAGGCTGCTGTCCTGGGGATTCACCTTGCCTCTTCCAGTTTCCTGTATCCTATATTTTCCTCTTTTTTTAAAAAAAACAATTTATCTATTTGGCCTCACTGCATGGCATATGGGATCTTAGTTCTCCAACCAGGGATCGAACCTGTGCCCCCTGCAGTGGCAGCATGGAGTCTTAACCATTGGACCACCAGGGAAGTCCCTTTCCTCTTTCTTGATTTACCCCCATATTCTGGTGAAGTGTCTTGACAAGTAATGTCCTGGGAAAGAGGATAAGGAAAGTACGGTCCGTTCTCATTATTCGAGGGAGTTACAGTCTATGAAGTCACTGCAAACACTGAATTAGACAATACTGAGCTATTGCTCCCAGGGGAAATACGAGGTTAGGTTCCTGCGAGTCTGTGGTCACAGCATCCTACGCGATTTGCGGGATCTCAGCTCCCTGACCAGGGATTGAACTCAGGCCATGGCAGTGAAAGCCCGGAATCCTAACCACTAGACCACCAGGGAACTCCCACAGCATTTTCATCAACTGATCAACACCTAACCTTGCTTTCTGGGTGCTTTATCTGTATTTTCTGTTTAAAGACACCATATTTAATATGTTGCTCATTCACTAACATTGAACTCATGGCCACCAGCCCTGTGACTCATGCCTGAACGAAGCTCATCTGACACACGGATTTCCTCCGTAAGGGCACCTCCCAGTTTTCTTGCACTTGGGAACACTAGACAACCCTTAGGCACTCTGCTTGGAACCACTTTAAACAGCGAAACCACCAACAAAAAGCACAAAAAGTGAGAAATGTGGCGCTAAATAGATTGCAAAAAGGACACGTTTACAGTGTGAGCGCTGAGTCAGAGCCCCAATTATTTTGCTACTCTGTGCATGTCTGTGAATGACCATAAATGCACCACAAGTATCGATGTTGAGGTTGCAGATACATTTTAGTGAGTAGCTGAATTTGCAAACGAGGAGTCCGTGAAAAATGAGGATGGACTGTAAATGTTTCAAGACTTTGCATGTCTACAAATAGTTTCATTTTATCCTCATGTTGGATTGATAGCCTGTCTGGGTAAAGAAATCTAGCTTGGGAATAATTCTTGTTTTTCCTTTCTTTTTCTTTTTCTTTTTTGGCTGCATTGGGTCTTAGTTGCGGCACGTGGGATCTTCATTGAGGCATGCGGGCTCTTCATTGCACCGCGCAGGCTTCTCTCTAGTTGTCTCGTGTGGGTTTTTACTACCTAGTTGTGGCACGCGGGCTCCAGAGCGCACAGGCCCTGTAGTTTGTGGCATGCAGGCTCTCCCGTTGAGGCGCACGAGCTCCGTAGTTGTGGCGCGCAGGCTTAGTTGCTCTGTGGCATGTGGGATCTTAGTTCCCCGACCAGGGATCGAACCTGCGTGCCTTGCATTGGAAGGCGGATTCTTTACCACTGGACCACCAGGGAAGTCCCAGGAATATTCTCCTTCTGCATCTCGCAGGCATTGCTCCTGTGCCTGCTAGCTGCTGGTGTTGTCGAGAAGTCTAAAGCTATCTTGGACCCTCACGTGTGACCCTCTTCCTTACCTTGTATGCTTGTGGGATCTTCTGTTTGTCCAGGTATCTCAAGTTTCACGGCGATGTGCCCTGGTATGAGTCTCTTTTCACGCTTTGCCCAGGGGGCTACTTAGTGGGTCCTTTGTAATCTATACACTTAGACCCTTTTGTTTAAAAAAATTCTCCGAATTGTTGATGAGTTCCTTCCCACCATTTTCTCTGGTCTGTTTCTGGAACTTCTGTTAACTGGATGTCATTCTTCTTGGATTCCTCCACTTTTTTTTCCTCCTGTGTTAGTCAGGGTTCTCCAGAGAAAGAGAACCAAGGGGATCTACATTTATTTTATCTCTTTCTCTATATCCTATTGGTTCTGCATCTATATCTATATCTGTACATCTTATTGGTTCTATGTCTGCCTGTCTATCTATCCATCTATCTATTTATACTCATGAAATTATAGAGGCTAAGTTGCACAATCTACTGTCTGCAAGCTGGAGACCCAGGAAAGCCAGTGATGTAGCTCCAGAGGCTGATGGTGTAAGTTCCAGTCCAAGGATGGGAGAAGATTGATAACTCAGCTCCAGCACTTAGGCAGAGAGAGCAAATTCTCCCTTCCTCCACCTTTTTGTTCTATTCAGGCCCTCAGAGGATTAGATGAGACCCACCCCCATTGGGAAGAGCAATGTGCTTTAGATTCAAATACTAATCTCGTCTTGGAAACACCCTCGCAGGCACAGAAATAATGTTTAGCCAAATATTGGGCACCCTGTGATCCAGTCAAGTTGACACGTGAAATGAACCATCACACCTCCTATACTGGCTGCATCTTTGTTCTTTTGCTCTACTTTCTAGAATATTTCTTCAAATTTATAATCCACGTCTTCTCCTTGAGTGTTTAAATCTCTGCTATATTTTAATTTTCAAGAGCTCTTTTTTTAAATCGAAGTATCCTTGATTTACAACGATTAGTTTACAACGTATTAGTTTCCAGCGTCCGGCAAAGTGATTCAGTTATACATACATTCTCCTCTATGGTTTATTACAGGATATTGAATATAGTTCCCTGTGCCACACAATAGGACCTTGTTGTTTATCTATTTTATGTACAGTAGTTTAGATCTGCTAAGCCCAAGCTCCTAATTTATCCATCCCCCACTCCCTCTCCCCTTTGGTAACCATAAGTTTGTTTTCTGTGTATGTGAGTCTGTTTCTGTTTCACCAACAAGTTCATTTGTGTCATATTTTAGATTCCACATATAAGTGATATCATATGGCATTTGTCTTTCTCTTTCTGACTTACTTCTCTTAGTATAATCTCTACGTCCATCCATGTGGCTGCAAATGGTATTATTCTGTCCTTTTTTACGGCTGAGTAGTATTCCGTTGTAGACATATACCACATCTTCTTTATCCATTCATCTGCTGATGGACATTTAGGTTGCTTCCATGTCTTGGTTATTGTAAATAGTGCTGCTATGAATATTGGGTGCATGTATCTTTTGGAATTACAGTTTTCTCCAGGTATATGCCCAGGAGTGGGGTTGCTGGATCATATGACAACTCTATTTTTAGTTTTTTGAGGAGACTCCATGCTGTTTTACATAGTGGCTGTACTAATTTACATTCCCACCAACAGTGTAGGAGGGTTCCCTTTTCTCTACACCCTCTCCAGCATTTGTTATTTGTAGACTTTTTAATGATGGCCATTCTGGCCAGTGTGAGGTGATACCTCATTGTGGGTTTGATTTGCATTTCTCTAATAATTAGCAGTGTTGAATATCTTTTTTTGTGCCTATTGGCCATCTGTATGTATTCTTTGGAGAAATGTCTATTTAGGTCTTCTGCCTATCCATTTTATTTTTTTTTAAGAAGATGTTGGGGGTAGGAGTCTATTATTTATTTATTTTATTTTTGCTGTGTTGGGTCTTCGTTTCTGTGCGAGGGCTTTCTCTAGTTGTGGCAAGCAGGGGCCACTCTTCACCGCAGTGCGTGGGCCTCTCGCTATCGCAGCCTCTCTTGTTGTGGAGCACAGGCTCCAGACGCGCAGGCTCAGTAGTTGTGGCTCATGGGCCCAGTTACTCCGCGGCATGTGGGATCTTCCCGGACCAGGGCTTGAACCTGTGTCCCCTGCATTGTCAGGCAGATTCTCAACCACTGCGCCACCAGGGAAGCCCCATGCCCATCCATGTTTTGATTGGGTTGTTTGTTTTTTTTGATATTGAGTTGAATGAGCTGTTTGAATATTTTGGTAATGAATCCCTTGTCAGTCACATTGTATGCAAATATTTTCTCTCCAATTCCAGTTGTCTTTTCATTTTGTTTATGGTTTCCTTTGCTGTGCAAAAGCTTGTAAGTTTGATTAGGGCCCATTTGTTTATTCTTGCTTTTATTTCTATTGCCTTGGGAGACTGACCTAAGAAACCATTGGTACGATTTATGTCAGACAATGTTTTGCCTATGTTCTCTCCTAGGAGTTTTATGGTGTCATGTCTTATATTTAAGTCTTTAAGCCATTTTGAGTTTATTTTTGTGTATGGTGTGCGGGTGTGTTCTAACTTCAGTGATTTACATGTGGTTGTGCAGCTTTCCCACCACCAGTTGAAGAGACTGTCCAAGAGCTCTTTTTAAATTCTCTGAATGTTCATCTTTTGGTAGTGTCCTGTTCTTGTTTCATGGATACCGTATCTTCATCTCTTCTTTCTCAAAGAATGTCACTGGCAGCTTTTTTATCCAAGTTTTTCTCCCCTCAAACAGTCTCTATTTCTTCCAAGTTGCTTTTCTCTGTTTGTTGTCTGTCTTCACTGCTCATGTGCCTTGCTCTCCTTCCGTGTCTGATTATCTTTGGTTGTCTGCCTGTGGGACTAGGAGCTGGCTGGTCTCCCTGAGTGTGTGGGTGGGATCTGGTGGTGTGAGCTTCTCTGAGTCATGTGTCTGGGATATTTAGTTTGGGAAATATTAGTACCTGTATCTAAAGACTTTTCCTCTTGGTCTGGTCACATTCCGCAGAGAAGTCTCTCCCAGTCTCTTGCTTGGAGGGTGAGGGCCAGGCTGCTGGTGTTCTAGGACATGGGTGGGAAAATGCGAGGATTCTCCAAATCCTGTATATACCTGTCCAGAGGGCCTCTGTCCTACCACCCCCAGCCCCCCCCCCCATAACAAGTGTGTAAAGCCCAGGCTTCTGCCAAGGAGTGGTTGTGGAGGCTTGTCCTTGGTGGCCTAGAATTGAGGAGAAGACTCTGTTTTATTAACTATTCCTTGAACAGGTAACCGACCAGTCCTCTTCCTCGTTTTAGCCGAGCCCCACTCACTTCCTGGCACTGCCCGGGCCCCAAGTCTTCTGGGGATTCATCATGAAGTCCAGTTGGTCTTAACGTGCCTCACCACCAGCTTAGCATTCAGCTTCCTCACCTGCAAAGTCAGTCCATCTGCTCTTCGGCTTCTTAAATGTAGTTGTTGCTGTCTCCTCCCCCATCCTTTCCATTCTCTTTGGTTTCTGGCTTTCGAAAATCCCTTTGCTATATTTTTAATAGGGTTTGGGGAGGGGAAAAGTTGATGCAGCTGTTGCATCTGTCATCTCTATTGGAAGCCCCCTGTTTATTTCCTTAGTGTCTCTCTGGCCCATTAGCCTGTGAGCTTCCTCAAGAAAAGGAGTGTGTCCAATTCCTCGCTGAGTCCCCTGAGTGAGCACAGAAGCAGACCTCAGCAAATGTGAGCTTGATTATTTAGAAGAGAAAAGCAGGGTTGACTTTCCCACAAGGGAGGCAGATCTCAAGCCGGGAGGTTTGACTTCAAATCCCTACGGACTTCCTGGCATTGGACAAGTCATTTTGTTTCTCTGTGCCTCAGTTTCTTCATCTGTGCAATGGGTATACCTACATTACCTCACAAAGTCGATCTAAAACAGAAACCAGAAGGTATATATGAGGGCACTTAGTGAGCATGAGACCAGGTTAGATATTTAGCTAATAGTAAGTATTAGGAAAAGTATGACCACAGTATTAGAAATGGGCAATGTGAAAAAAATGCAGGATTGGAAATCTGTAAATTTTATAAATTTGAACTCTTCCAATCTTATAAGTTTGAAGAAATATTCTAGAAAGTAGAGCAAAAGAACAAAGGTGTAAATAAGAGGTATGAGAGTTCCTTAGCTCTCCTGGGCTGTCGTTCTGCTTCTGCCCATACATTTTTTAAAAAATTAATTTATTTTTTGGCCTCATGGCATGTGGGGATCTTATTTCCCCAACCAGGGATCAAACCCTTGCCTGCTGCAATGGAAGGGCAGAGTCTTGGGGCTTCCCTGGTGGCGCAGTGGTTGAGAGTTCGCCTGCTGATGCAGGGGACACGGGTTCGTGCCCCGGTCCGGGAAGATCCCACGTGCCGCGGAGCGGCTGGGCCCGTGAGCCA
>NW_006780611.1:6085873-6097860 GCF_000442215.2 Lipotes vexillifer | reverse complement strand
CACACATGCACACACACACACACACACACGTACACACACACTTCCCTAACAAAAACTGCCTTAAAAAAAAAAAAAAAAAAAAAAAGAAATTAGGAAGGGCAGAGTCTTATCCACTGTGCCACCAGGGAAGTCCCTGCCCCTGCTTCTAAAAATAACTTTGAACGTGTCTGTTTCCCTCTCAGTTCAATTTCTTGTCCCCCACAATCATCACCATCTCACAAGTGTCGATACACAGTAAAAATGCAGCATCTGTCATACGACGAACACTTAGTCTGCTCTGAACTCGATAAACACTGTGATTATATATAATTACGTATATACTTTTATTTGACTGTTATGACAACCTTATGAGGTAGGTTTATTAGCATCACCTCTCTCTTAGGTTCAGAAAATGGAGACTGGGGAAGTGATTAGCTCAGGGTCACGAAGCTGAGGAGAGGCCGGGAAGCCCGCAAACCTGGTTTTGTCCGACTCACAAGCTTGCCTTTTACCTCTGAACTTTGCTGTCCCTGGAGCCTCTGGGGCCTCCCTAGTGCTCGTGTTTTCGTGCTTCTTCACAAGCCCCGAGGCCACATGTTCAGGAGCAGAGAGACCGCCTCACATTACAACTTGTGAGCGTCTCCTTTCTGACCCTCATTTTCACCGGTTTTACATCGCGAGCATTTCAAGGTGTTTTTCCGTCAAGTTAAAATACACTTTCGCGAGGTTGGTGGATCCGATGTAGACTCTGAGACACTGTTTGGCTTGGCACAGCTTCCAAAAGTCTCCCAGCCACGGTTGCTCTATGTTGCTTTTTGCCAGGACCCAGATCAGAAATAGCTCAGCTGTGAAAAAAGAAAAAAATATAAGCTTGTGGCAGCCCTTGGAGAAGGTGAATTGCTGGTGGGTTATTTTTCCCCCTTGAGTCAGAAGTGTGAAGGTAGGTGGGAGAAGCAGCAAGGTTTTGAAAGACCCATGTATATTTAGGTACCAGCATTAGTTCCATTTTAAGAAAGACGAGGGCGAGGCATCCATGCTCTGTCAGACAGGCCAGCTTATTCTCTGCTAGGCTCTGATGCCCATGGGTTGGGCTTTCTGGTTAGGGTTACTGAAACCCACAGGTCCCAAATTTGGTTGGTTTGATTCCAGCTGGCAAGAAGTATTTTCATTTTGTGTCACGAAACCTTTTTTTTTTTTTTTATTGGTTAGTTTTGAAGCTTTCTGTGACCATATCCTGGTTGAAGTGCGGTTCTAAGCACCAGGGTGCAGCTGTGATGAACAGTGAGTGACGTGCACATGTCTCGCACAATTACCATCCTTCCTCCCGACACCTAAGAGAAAGTGTAAGTCAAGGCACTGGTTGGACTTGAAATTAATAGATTGTGCAGATGAAGCAGGGTGGGTGTCGTAACGAGGACTGGTTTGTTCATTCATTCATTCAACTTCCAGCACACGTTTCTTTGGTGCCTTCATTAGTCCATCCAGTGAGAACACTGGACTTCCCTTCCTCCTGGTCCTTGAGGAGCCCATGGTCTCGAGGGGAAAACAACACAACAAAAACCACAACCGCAAAAACAAGCCTACGGGTAATTACAGGATGAGGCAGTGTGTGTTAACAGTGGCACACAGGCTCAAGGCCAAAGCAAGTTCTGGAAAGTTCTCAGAGAGAACTTCTGTTCCTGGCACTCAGCCAGATTAGATCCCTTTAACAGCTCCCCTGGTTATAATTAACAGGCTGGCTAAAATATTTTTTTAACTTATTTCTTGACACATTGCTGAGTTGGCGGGAAAGTAGGGAAATGATGGATGTCTGAAATGAAGTGGAGGTGGGAGCCTTTGACCTTCTGTTTCTGTAGCTGTGTGAGATGGATGCAAGGAACAGGAGATAAACACGGGCCACCACTCAAGCGGAGGATTTCATGGGAGACTCCCTTCAAAGTTAGAGTCCAAAGGGCAATGTCCAGAGGGTGAGGAAAGAATGAAAAGTGAATCTCACCCTGCAGAAGAGAACAGAAAGGAAACCTGCCTGTTCTGACCTTGACATTGGGTTGAGAGGAAAAAAAAAAACTCCCTTGAGAATTTGCAACCACAAGCTGGTCCTCACATGCTTTTCAGTTTGAATTCACACTGCTTGTGTGGTTCAGACAAACTCAAATCGAGAATTTAAAGTGGCCCCTGCTTGGTTGTATCCCCAGTCAACTGGCAGAAGCAAACTCTATGCCTCCTTTGAAGAATTCAACTAATAAGTGTCAGCCTTATAGAACGTCCACAAATACAGTTCCAGAGAAAGGGAGCAGCTCACAGTGAAAAATAATAAACTTCACATGGAGAAAAAGAGAACCAGCAGGAACAAGAAGCAGTAGAAACAGATCCTTTAAGACTTGAGATTTGAAATTATCCTATGCAGACTAAAACAAGTTTAAACAACTATTTTTCTGTTTCTAAAGAAATAAAAGGAAATTTGACAGCATGAGCAGAGAATAAGAGACTGTCATGAGCAGCCAGATTCAAAAATGAACCCAAGAAAACTGACGGGAATGAGAAATATAAGACTTATAATTTGAAACTCAATGGACAGGTTGAACAACAGATTAGCTACAGCCAAAGACAGGAATAGTAAACCCATCGAGCCACAGGAATTATCCAGAAGAACAGAGTGCATCTATTCAGAGTTCTAGGAGATGATAGGATGGAGGGACAGGCAATATATGAGGACATAATGCCTGGTAATTTGGTAAAATTGTTATAGATACAAAACTTCAGATTCAGGAAGCCTAGTGAATCCCAAGTAAGGTAAATAAAAAGAAATTCCTATCTAGACACATGATAGTAAGACTGTGGAACATCAAAGAAAAGAGGCTAAGAGCACCAGAGAAAGAAAGATGATCGCCAAAGGATCTGTCGTTGGATTGACAGCTGACTTCTCACTGTCTTCAATGGAAGCCAGGAGACGGTGGGATTATATCTTCTATGTGCTGAGAAAAAAACGTCAGCTCAGAGCTCTATACTATCCTTCAAGAGTAAGGGAGGAATTAAGACATATGCAGACAAGTAAAAGCAGTGAGATCCTACTACTGAAAGGCCTCACTAAAGAAAATTCTAAATGTAATGTACTTCAGGCAGAATAAAAATTATTCCAGAGAAGAGGCCAGATACATAAGAAGGAAAAATGGGCAAAGATATGGGTACATATTTGGAAAGAAACTTAAAAAAAAAAAAAAAAAAAAAAAAAATAAAAATTTGAAAAAAAAAAAAAAAAAAAAAAAAAAAAAAAAAAAAGAACCGTATGACTCCACAACAATGACGTCTCATTTACGGTAGGCGAAAAACAGGCTGCTACTAAAATACTGAACAACACCGTATAATTTTGCAGGGGATGGTCAAGATTAAAGTTTTCAAATTCCTTCAAGTACTTGAGAAGACGGCAAATACATTGATTAAGTTTAGACGTTATTAGTTAAGTGCTCAGGGTTAGAATGGCTAGGGTGAGCGTGAATAAATAGTAATAGCATGTACAATTTCCAAACAATTGGAAAAATTAGAAAAAGAAAAAGATGATAAAAGTCTCAGATGATTGAAAGGAAGGTAAAGAAGAGGCTGGGGGCAGGAAGATTTGGAATGAATAGAAAATACATTGTAAGACTATAGAGTTTCATCTAGAATATAAGCTATCAGTAATACATGTAAAAGGACCAAACTCCTCAGTTAAAAGAAGATTCTCAGACTGGATTCTAAAAACATCTAGATTATGTTCTCTAACAGGAGATAAACCTCAAACAAAAGGACCCAGAACTGTTGAAAGTCCAAGTGTAGCAAAAATATACTAGGCAAATACTAACACAAAGAAAGCTGCTGTGGCTGTATTCCTAAGATAGAAATAGAGTTTTGCAGAGAAAAGCATTTTTAGAGATAAGATGGTCAGTAAATGATGGAAAGTTCAATTTGCCAGGAAGTTCAACAGTTCTCAATTTATACATAACTAATATCATAGCTACAAAAATATGAACAAACACGGAAAGGACAGGAGTAGAGACATATCCACCTCATGATGGGATATTTTTTAGGTCATCTCAGTGAAGATACAGGACATTTGAAGAACACAGTTACAAGTTCAATATAATTGACATATGTAGACTATGGTACCCCAATCACATTGTTTTCAAGGATGCACAGAAAGTTTAGAGAAGATGCTAGACTGTAAAGCTAACCTCAACAAATTTCAAAGATTAGGGAGGCAGTTTGAATCTCCTGGGAACTTGACTCTGAGAAGGAGATTAGGGTGCAGGAAATTTATTAGGGAACACTCTTGGGGTTGGCATCAGTGGGAAGGACGGGAAGAAGCAGGCTTGTACAGGAGGAGGCACTTAGCCACAGTACAGTATCATCGGAAGCCTTAACCAACTCCATGGGGAGCTCTGGGGCTGGGATGGTCATTCTGAGTTCTTGGGTTGGGGGAAGGGCCCAGGCCTTTATACGCCCACATGGATTAGATGCAGGCTGCCCCCTGAAGGAGGCATGACCTCAGTTGGGCAGGGCGATTTCTTTAGCCCATGCAACCGCTCTCCAAAGGCTGACAGCTGAGGGCCAACGTCTGGGTAGCTCCCTTAGCATCTGGGGGAGTAAGTCCTTCATTCCCGCAGGGGTCCTGAGCGGTAATCACAGCATCTGGCACAATGTGTACACAGACTCTATTCTCTGATCACGATCCGAATAAGTTAGATGTTGATAACCAAAAAGATAACTAAAAAAAGCTCATACTTTTGGAAACTTGAAAACAGACACCTAAATGACTCACAGGCCAAGAAAGAAATCATAACCAAAATTAGAAAATACTTAGTACTGACCAATAACAAAAATATTTGCATCAAGACTTGTGAGATGCCACCAAAGCGGCATATAACCTTATATGCTTGTATTGGCAAATAAAAAATGGTCAAAACTAATAAGCCAAGTATCTAATTTAAAGAGTTAGAATAAGAACAGTAGAATAAACCCAAAGGTAGTAGAAGAAATCAAATGATTATAAGCACAGAAATTAATGAAATAGAAAACAAACAGAGAGGAAGATGACTGAGGACAAAAGATGATTCTTTGAAAAGAATAAAAATGTTACACAAATCTCTTACAAGATTAATTAAAAGAAAAAGCACACATAATCAGTATTAAGAATGAAAGAAAAGGCGTGAGTATAGACAAAGCACAGACTAAATGGATAATATAAAAATATTATAAATGGGGCTTCCTTGGTGGCGCAGTGGTTGAGAGTCCGCCTGCCGATGCAGGGGACACGGGTTCGTGCCCTGGTCTAGGAGGATCCCATATGCCGCGAAGCGGCTGGACCCGTGAGCCATGGCTGCTGAGCCTGCGCATCCGGAGCCTGTGCTCCGCAACGGGAGAGGCCACAACAGTGAGAGGCCCGTGTACCATAAGAAAAAAAAAAAATATTATAAATGACCTTATTTATTTGAAGTTGTAAATGATATTGACAAATTCCTAGAAAAATACAACTTATCAAAATTGACTCAAGAAGTAATAGAAAGCCTGAATGTTTCCATAATTATTAAATAAATTAAATTAGTAGTTTAAAACCTTCCTATACAGAACACACCAGCTCCTGGTGGCTTTATAGGTGAATTCTGCTGAGCAGTCAAAGAACAGACCACTTCAAGCTTACCCAAATTTCCGCCCCAGAGGGGAGAAACACAGTCCACACTCCTCAACTTACTTTATCGGATTAGCTAAGATTGATAATCAGATAAAGGCAGTACACTAAAAAACTTCTCAAGTTAATTTCACTTATGAACATAGATCCAAAAATTCTTTTAAAATGTTAGCATAGTGAATTCAGCAATAATAATTGAAAAATATAGTATATCATCTTTAAGTAGTGTTTATCTTATGAAGGTAAGGTTGGCCTATTATTAGGAAAGTAATGAACATAATTCATCACATTAACAGTTTAAAGGAAAAATATATGATTATTTCATTAGATAAAAAAATTTTTCAATAAATACATTCATTATAAAAATTCTTTCCAAACCAGGAATTGAAAGGAATGTCCTTAACTTGATAAAGGGAAATGGATGTAAATGACATGATACATAATAATGAAATAATGGAAGTATTACCTTTAAGACCAGAAACGAATCAGTGATGCTAATTCTTTTCAGCATGAAGTTAGCTTCTAGCCAGGGTTGTAATATAAGAAGAATAAATAAAGACTGAAAAGAAATGAAACTAATACTAGAAACAGGTAATATGATCATCTACTCAGAAAATTCAAAAGAATCTACCAATAAATTATTAGAATTAAGTGTCTAGAAATTTTGTTCGGTATACAAGAACACAAAAAAGCCAACTGTATTTTTATACACCATCAACCATCAGTTAGAAAAAGCAATCTAAAAAAGTTGCCATTCGAGGATGCAGAGAAAAGGGAACCCTTGTGGACTGTTGGTGGGAATGTAAATTCGTGAGCCACTGTGCAAAACACTATGGAGGCTTATCCCCCCACCCCAACCCCAAATAAAAATAGAATTACCATATGACCCAGCAATTCCGCTCCTGGTTATATATCTGAAAAAAAACCCCAAAACACTAACTTGAAAAGATACATGCACCACAACATTCATAGCAGCAGTATTTACAATAGCCAAGGTATGGAAGCATCATAAGTGTCCATCGACAGATGAATGGATAAAGAAGATGTGGTATATATACCACATATGGCGGAATACTACTCAGCCATAAAAAAAGAACGAATTTTGCCATTTGCAGCGACATGGATGGAACTTGGAGGGCATTATGCTAAGTGAAATAAGTCAGAGAAACACAAATACTGTATATCACTTACTTGTGGAATCTAAAAAAACCCAACCAAACAAACTAGTGAATATAACAGAAAAGAAGCAGACTTGTAGATATAGAGAATGAACGAGTGGTTACCTGTTGGGGGGAATATAGGGGTGGGATGGCGGGAGGTATAAACTATTGGGTGTAAGAGAGGCTCAAGGACATACTGTACAACCCAGGGAATATAACCAATATTTTGTAATAACTGTAAATGGAAAGTAACCTTTAAAAATTGTATAAAAATTTTTAAAATTTTGAAAAAGAAAAAGATGCCATTTAGCAGTAGTTAAAAAAAAAAAAAGTAACAAACTACCTAGGAATTAATCTAGCAAAAGATGTGATAACACCTTATAGAGAAAATTATAAACTATATGGTAAGATTTTAAAGAAAATCTAAATAAATGCAGAGATATGTCATGTTCATGGATAAGAAGACTCAATATTTTAAAGACTCAATGCTCCCCAAATTACCATATGCAGGTTCAATGCAATTTCAGTCAAAATCTGAAGAAAATTTTTGCCTTTTTGAAAAGCTGTTTTTAAAATGTAGAAGCGAAAATGTCTGGGGGTAGCCAAGACTTTCCTGAAGATGAACAAGGGAAAGACCGGCTTTATCAGATATCATAATATAACATAAAAATTGAGAGGTAAGGTGCTGTTACATAGACAAACAGATCAACATAACTAACGTAGCCAGAAACAAAGCCATGCATGTGTGGAAACCTGATTTATGGCAGAGCTGGCATTTCAGAACATTGAGAAATGGCACTGGATAATTGGGTATCCATAGGAAACAGAAGTGAAATTGGGTCCCTGTCTCACACCATATCAGGTCTGACGTGTTAACACTAACATATAATAGACAGCTTACATAAGAAGACAATAAATAACAGAGGTTATCTTTATGATTTTGAGTAGAAAAGTAAAGTTTATATGTTTGACTACATTAAAATTAAAATTTTTTAAAAATCAAAAGACTATAAATAGATTGAAAAGAAAAGATATATAGTAGAATATGCTTGCAACACATATAATGAACAAAGGGTTATTATGCAGAATACATCCAGAATACCTGAGAACCAATAAGAAAAAGTAAATGGCCCAACAAAAAAAAACGGGCTCATGGTGAAGGCTAGAGCTAGCATTGCCAGACCCACCTGAGTTCTGGCTCGGGCACCAACATTTTCTTTGCTGTGTGCCCTTGGCTGCATTGCTTGGCTTCTCTGAGCTTCCGTGCTCTCATCCATAGCCTATGTCTCATTTCTTTAGGGCCGAGTGGACCTCCCCTTCTAGCCCTGGGCCGTGGGGGAGCATGTGGTCTGACCATCCATCCGTCCGTCCCCTTACCTGACACCTCAGCCATGATCGGGTCCAGGTCTTGACCTCCCAGCTGGGCCTTGGACGTGATGGCCAGGCCACTGAGTTTCCCCAGTCTGGGCCCAGCAAAGGGACCTCCCAGAACTCCTCGCCCCCTCCCACTCTTTCACTAGGGAATGTGGAGTCTGTAGCCCGGAAGACCCTAGCTGGGCTCCCAAAGGCCAGCCTTAGGCCCCAGGGGCTGGGATTTGGTGGCTTGTTGGTAGCTGTTGCTATAGGATCCAGCCCTGCACCTCTGCTGCATTCCCCTGGGGGCTAGGACCCAAGGGAAGGGCTAGAACCATGGGAGGCCAGCTCGTCCATCAGATTTATGATGTCCCCTTATGGGGGGACAGGACCCAGACTGGCCTGGAGCTCAGGGCATATGAGGGGTTTGGGGCAAGGTGCTAGGCCGTCAGTGAGCTGGAGCTGAGGGGGTCACCTGCAGTGATGGTGTGTGTGTGTGTGTGTGTGTGTGTGTGTGTGTGAGAGTGTGTGTATGTGTGTGTGTGTGTGTGTGTGTGTGTGTGTGTGTGTGTCAGGAGAAGGTTCTGGGTCAGGGAGACCACCCCCCAGAACTACCAGGGTGACTCTAGCCCACGCACATCCCTAGCTATGCTGAACAATGGGCACGTCCCTGTTGCTTCTCTCCTGTGCTCTAAGCCAGTCCCTCTGCCTGGATCATGGAACAATGGTGCTCTGGCCTCCTGCTCAGGTCAGGGGTTTGCTCACTGCCCCCCACCCCATGCCTAGTGTCCCTCTATGCCACTATTAGCCACACTCTGCTGCAATTTCTATGTGTATGTCTCTCCTACCCCCAAGGCCCCAGCTTTAGGAGGATGGAAAGGTGTTGGTCCGGCTCAATCCCTGGGATAGCCCTGCAGCTCAGGGGCCTGCCCAGAGGGGCGCTGGGAGTGTTCATTGATTGTATGTGTGTGTAGGCAACTCATGATAGCTCACAGCAGTAGCATAGGGGACATCTGGCGATGTCTGGAGATGTTTTTGGTCGTCGTAACCTGGGGGTGCTGCTGACATCCTTCCACGTGCAGGGCAGCCCGGAGACAATGAAGAATTATCTGATGCAAAATGCCAGTGGTGTGACGGTTGAGAAACCCTGCCTTGGCAGGGCACGGCTGCCAAGGAGCCCCCCTGGTCTCAAATGCAGATGTCTTCTGAGGCCCAAGGGCCGCAAAAATGTGATGGCGGAGGGGACAGTGGTGTTGAAGGAGATGAAGCCATCCAGTCCAGCAGGAAATTGAGGGCACCAGTTCTGGCTGCCTGATTTTCTGGTTTTCAAGAAAGCCTGAAACTCTGGATTTGGGTATGAAATCTGATTTCTAAATGCTGACAACTAATTATAAGTTTTTGAAAAACTCTGTAGGGTGAACAGAACTGTGTACTTCTCTCTCTGTGCTTGGCCGTGCCACAATTCCTGGGGTCCCCTTTCCACTGGCCAAGGGTCCTGGGCCAGCAAGGATGGGAGAGCAGCCCCACAGCGCAGCCCTGAGATGGCTGGGTCGCTGCTGCCCCCCTGTGGCTAAAATGGGGAGGTGCCGGCTGTGACGGGGAGAAAGGGGTCTGTGATTTTCTACAAGGACCAGGGTCCAGGGTCCAGGCTGCTGCCCTGAGGAGTTAAGGCTGACATTCCTCGGAGACCAGGGTTTGGTTCCAGACCTGCCTGGTGTGCATGCAGTGCGGCCCCAGCACAGCGTGACGCTGGGAATAGCCCTCTTTGGGCCTCCGTTTCCTCAGTTGAAAAATGGAGCTGGGGGGAGGGGTTTTCTGAGGGTAAAGTGACATAATGGGTGTAAGCGGGCCAAGTACTGGTGAGGGGATTGGTGTGTGCACAGCCAGCGTTCTTCATTCAGGGAGGCCTAGGCAACACTCACCATCAGGTCAACTCTTCTTGTGTGCCAATGGCGCCCCCGTGCTCTGCCCTCTGTGCAGAGGGTCATCTGCACTGATCCTTCCACCGTCTAGGAGACAAGGGCTGTCAGCATCCTCACTGACCGATGATGAGATGGGACACCATGGATGGGGTAGGTAACCGCCCCAGTGGCTCCTAAAACAGCGGTGCCAGAACGAGAGCTGAGTTCCAGCCCCTCTTCCACCACGTTTATAAAGAAGTGCACGATTTACCCACAAGGGGCCTTAGGATACCGGCTCCAGGAGCCGCTGCAGATACAGGAAGGGGCCAAAACTTGGAGACGGAGGGGACCCTCCCCCCCCAGGGTCTGGTCCACGGAGCCCCTCAGCTGCCAGTGTGTTGCATTGGTGTCCCCAAGGGAAGTGGGCCTGTCCTGGCTGCAGCATCCCTGAGCTGCCACGTGGCCAGGGAGTCCTGCTTGCCTTCACAGTCTCCAAACCATCTTGGTTTTGGTCTCCCAAAGACAGGTCACCTTGGGGAAACTGAGGATGCCCAGCACCGCTGAGGGGTCTGTGCATCTCTGCACTCACTAATGAGGGAGGTGGGTCTGTGCATCTCTGCACTCACTAACGAGGGAGGTGGGTCTGTAAGAGGATCCTATTACTTCAGATCAACCTAGACTGCAGGGAAACTGAGGCCGGGAGGAGACAGTAATTCCCAGGTGCCCCAGGGACCGGCATGTCTTACTGCAGGGCCCTCTTCCCTCCTGAAGGATGGTGGGCTCATTCAGTGAGAAGGGGTTTGGTAAGGGTGGGGAAGACGGTCTCTGGCAGATGCCATTTGATGATTTGGTGTTCTGTCTGCTGATCCCGTTAGATGGAGAAGGGCGGCTCTTGTAGGGGGTCTGGTCTGATTCCTAGCAATGGCGGAAGCCCACCGAAACTGGCCTTTGGAGAAATAGCTGCTCCCTGGGGCCTTGTAAGGGAGGGAGTTGGGGGTTGTTCCTGCAGCTCGGCAGTGGGTCTGCAGGGACCCTGCAGCCTCCCACCTCCTGGGGCCTGGCAGACCTGGCTCCCTATCTGAGCTCCATCTCCTCCTGCTGTGTGACGTTGGGGGAGCCCCTCCACCTCTCTGAGCCTCATTTGTAAAATATCGGTCACATCCTTCCTACGTTGCAGAACTCCTGGGAGGGCAGCTGAAGCAATGTTGCACTCTCTCCTTCCCCATTGAACATGATTATGCTTGTAATTAAATGGCTCCTGAGTAACGAATCGTTTAATCTCGGCCTCCTGCCCTCAGAGCCCACAGGTCACTATGTCACCAGTGCCGATCACAAGGGCTGGCCCTTGGTACACATTTGGGGAGTTAATGAAGATTTATAGTGTCTGACACACCTCTGCCGTGTAAAAAACGTCCCGTCTACGAAAACCACACGGAGCAGCTGTTTGGAGAACCTTGTGGGGAGGAAGATGCAGCGTCCCACCTCCCCCGCAAGGGGAGCCCAGGACACACCTGCCCCGCGCTGACCACCGCCTCGTTCTGGGACCAAGGCCAAAAGCGGGCACCGGGCGCACTTCTCACCTGTGCCCAGCAGGTGGCGCCCGCCCCTGCCCGCAGGCCCGTGGAAGTCGGGCTGCTTGCGGCGGGTTGTTAGGGCGCCCCGTGGCAGTGTATGCGCCCCGTGGCAGTGTATTCGTTTTCGGGGTGGGTCTGCTCACAGCTCCTTGCGGGGATCAGAGGACTTTTGTGCATTCTTCAAGACCCAGCTCAGGGGGCGACTCCAGGTAGAAGCGACCCTTCCTCGGCACCCAGCCCGGCGTCTGTCTGGGGAAGGTGCTCAAATGCTGTGACCTGAAGGATGGATTGAGCGGGTCAGAAAAGGAGGGCTCCGGCAGGGGTGGGGAGGCGGGGGGGGGGGGAAGAAGGAGAGGGC
>NW_006780611.1:6081586-6085665 GCF_000442215.2 Lipotes vexillifer | reverse complement strand
GGGGGGGGGGGGGGAAGAAAGGAGGAGGCCTGGGTCCCAGGTCTCGTTTGTTTAAAATGAATAAATGTTTAAATGTATAAAATCACGTGTTTGAGTAGGTAATGGGTGAATATAAAAAGAAGGAAGGAAGGAAGGAGGGGAGGGGGGAGGGAGTAAAAATTAGGTTCTTCCGTCCCACACTCCACGCCCAGTTCTCCAGCCTAGAGGCCCTCTGTGGTCTTGGCTTCCTGAAGATTCTTCCAGAGACCTCTACCCAGACCTGTGTGTGTGTGTGTGTGTGTGTGTGTGTGTGTGTGTGTGTGTGTGTGTGAGAGAGAGAGAGAGAGAGAGAGAGAGAGAGAGAGAGAGGGAGACAGAGAGAGAGAGTGGGTGGAAGGGGGATGCCAGATCCACACTGTACGGAAAGAGACAGGCTTATCTTGAAAAACCCCTTAGCCAGAAAGATTTGGGTCCAACTAGAGAAAGACCTTCTTGGTGGTTCGTGGAGGTGGGGAGGAGGATGGATATCAGACACTGAGTGGGTGCTTCAGGGTCTGACTCCCAATATCAGCACCCTTCACGAAGGACAGTGCTTCGTAGTTTGCAAAGCCCCCCCTTTAACTTCACACTCAATATTGGGTTTGGGGTTCCTGACAGCTCAGGTTGGGGAGTATTAACTTTCTCCGTTGCACAGATGGAGACCAGGGCCGGGGGGTAAAGGACAGCTGCATGCCACACAGCTGGTGACAGAAACTGGAGTGTAGAGCTGAGTGTCCTGGCTGCACTCCCCCACCCTGCTCCCACCCCGACCCCAGTGATCTTCCAGGTCCAGATAGTTAGGGAAAGGCCAGAGGACCTGGGGACTCTGACCCAGGGATGGGTGATCAGGTGGGCACCAAACCAGCTGACCTCACCCAGGCCCTTCCAGCTTAGCAGTTCCTAAAGCCCGTTAGAGACCAGCCTTCAAAATATTTTCTGTTCTCCCTCCTCCTCCTTTTCCCTCCTCCCTCTTCCCCCCCTTGTCAGGAATCTGCAAGAGGAGTGGAGAGCGGATTATAATTGCCCCCCGTGGAACTCACCTGCCATGAAAGGGTGTTAAGTAACACGCAATTTACATGTCTTCCCTGTAGGAAATTATAGAATCAGAGCTTTCAAATTAGCAATAGATTTTTCTAATTGAATCTATTTCCTGTACGGCTGTGAAGTGAGAATCTCCTGAAGAATCTTCAGGAAGCCAGTTTCCCCTGCAAATGGACCACCAGACAGTTGAAGGAATTAAATGCTTATTAAAAGTTCAGGTAAAATTGATATTATGTTTCTGGGAAATATGTCTGCAGAATGATATCATAGGTGCATTTGTGTCCATGTGATCACTTTTGTGACAAGATAAAGGGTGTCTGTATCCAAGGAGGAAAAGGGTGTGGACAAGGGATGGACCTGGGAGGAAAAAGGGACCCAGGTGGTTGCCCCTGGGCTACTCACCTTAGCACACAGCCAGGCTCTGGGATTTGGGCCTTGCTCTATCATGTTAACCTCTCTGCTTTTTCCTCTGTGAATGGTAACTATAAGATGGTTATGGTGAATGTGAGGAATAAATAAGACAATGCATGGGAAACACTTAAAATGGTGCCTGGCACATAGTAGGTGCTCAGTAAAATAAATATATCTTACTACTATTACTACTACTTATCATTATTATGTTTGCCTGATATATTAATTGTCTGTAATAAACCTTTACAATACTGAGTGGCTTAAAGCAACACACATTGATTATTTCTTGGTTTCTGTGGGTCAGGAGTCTGGGTAGAGCTTCGCTGCGTCCTCCCAGCTTCAGAGACTCTTACAAGGCTACAATCAAGCTGTCGGTCCAGCACCTGCAGTCTCACCTGAAGGTTCAGCTGGGGAAGGATTTACTCCCAGGCACACTTGGTAGTTGGTTCCACACAGTTCCTTGCTGGAGGCCACCCTCAGTTCCTTGCCACATGGGCTTCTCATGACATGACAGCAACGTCATCAGAACCAGCAGGGGTGGGGGTCTGCTAGCAAGACCAGACTCATAATCTTGGGCTTGTGTAACCTCATCATAGAAGTGACATCCATCACCTTTGCCATAGTCCATGGGTTAGAATCAAGTCCCAGGTCCCACCCCGCACTCAGGCGGATCGTGGGGGCCTTTGGAGAAACTGCCTACCACAGCGATAATCTGGGACCTGAGGCAGAGAGGACCAGCACGTCAGCTGGTCGTGGTGCCCCGCGGGTGGTGGAGTGACCCGAACCTTCATTTCTAAAGGGTCTGGATTAGTAGTCCTGCCTGGATCGGGCTGTCGTTTCCCCATCCCGATTCTGCTGTCAAGGACCAGGGCCACCTTCAGGCACAGGGCACTTTGCCCCTCAGGGTGTGTCAACCCTACCATGTGCACCCATCTCTAAAGCTTTTTGCTGCCAGGAGTCAGCACAAACCCCGAGCCCTTTAGCCCAGTGCAGGAGAAATCTCACTGGGAGAATAAACAACCCCAAATCAAACCCCAACACAGGAAAACTTATTGATTTAGGGATTGATGGAAGAATCAAACCTTCTCAACCAATTTCAGAACGTGCAACATGCGTCTTTGAAACATTGAACTTGGTGGAAAAAATTTTGCCACCAAAGGAAACCCACAGTGGCACAAGCTATGACGGGCAAAATGTGACACGGCTGAAAAACTGTTGGGAAGATGAAATTGTCAGTGCAAATGTCATATAGGAACATATTGATCCCAATGAAAATGAGTTCAATAAAATGAAAATAAAAATAATAAACTAGGGGCTTCCCTGGTGGCACAGTGGTTGGGAGTCCGCCTGCCGATGCAGGGGACACGGGTTCATGCCCCGGTCCGGGAAGATCCCACGTGCCGTGGAGTGGCTGGGCCCGTGAGCCATGGCCGCTGAGCCTGCGCGTCCGGAGCCAGTGCTCCGCAACGGGAGAGGCCACAGCAGTGAGAGGCCCGCGTACCGCAAAAACAAACAAAATAATAATAAACTAGAAACAGGTTAACCTCACTTGATAGAAACCTGGCCAAGAAACTAAATTAACATACGGCGCTTCAATCCGGAAAACCTTGCTCTTGAAAATGGCACAGCGCTGATAGAACTTGACAGAAATGTTTGTTCTTCATAGCAAGGAGTCAGAAGGCTGGACCAGACATCGCACTCTGCCCCAGCAAGCGCCGTGCTCTTCCCCCCGGCAGGCCTGGTCTCTCCATCCCACAGAGGTCCCGACCCCGCACTGTCCCCCTTCCCAGGGACGGGAAGCACACGACCAGGGCTCCCCAGGCCCTGTGGGGCAGGTGCTCCTTTGCTAGGGATCCTCAGGTAGGGTGATCATGCAGGGAGGGTGCTCAGGCCTGGGGTGATGACAGGGCCCCGAGGCAGAGGTTCCGGTGCAGAGACCAGACGGGCCGGTTCTGGGCTCGCCCGTGAGAACAAAGGTTCTTCTGGGCCCGCTTGGCCCTGAGCTCAGGAGCCCGGAGCAGGAGTTGTGCCGGGGACCTGGCCCAGCCTGGCGGCCCTGGGGGAGGGGGACTGCCAAGCTCTGGGTTCCTAGGTGAGCAGCTTGGGGGGCGGTCAGCTGAGTCCGGGAGATGGGAAGGTGAGGAATGAGGAGAGTCCAGGAAAGAGGGTGGGGGGCGATGACTGTTTATTGAGCACTTACTGTGTGCCTGCCACCTGACGGCTGGTATCCAATACAGGCCTGTAACAACCCCATGCAGGGGGCACCATGTATAAAGTTTGTCCACTTTATACATGAAGGTACAGGCCCAGGGTGAGGAGGTCCCTGGTCCAAGGCCACACAATGAGCAGGTTTCAGGCCCAGGTCTGTCTGTTTGTCTCTCTGTGTCTCCAAAGCCCCCCTCAGGCTTATGGCCTCTTAGCCCAGCCTTCCCTCGGCATCCTTTCTTATGGATTAACACCCACCACTACCACCAATTATTTCCCCTAATGAAAAGCGCCCTTGTCTTTTCCCTGGCAACCCTCTCTCTCAGGAAGGGCTTCACTCCCCTCTGGCCCTTTGTCCCAGGCCACAGGCCTACAGGCTTTCCCAACCTGGGCCCCCCCCTCCC
>NW_006780611.1:6063135-6081497 GCF_000442215.2 Lipotes vexillifer | reverse complement strand
ATAGGGCCGGGGTCTGTCTTTCTGCTGAAGAGGGAGATTTGGGGTGGGGGGGAGAGGCCGGAGCTGGCAATTACAGGTTCCACAATGGGTGCCGTCAAGGGGCCTCCGCCAATTAGAGCTGCTGCTGGGTGGGGGAGGGTGCTTGGGGGATGGCGGAGGGCGCAGAGGGCCAGGCAGGGCCCAGGGTCATCAGGGCAGGTAGGTTCCGACCTTCATTCGTTCATTCCCCATTCACACATTCACTCACATTAATAGTGTCTGAGCACCTACTGTGTGCTAAACACCAGGGACCCAGCCGTGACCCAGCAGACGAGGCCCGGCTCTAACAGCAAACACTGGTAGGTGAGACAGACGATAGACAGATAAATGCACGTGACGGATAAAACGTGCGCCACACTTTCAAATAGAGTCAAATGCCATGAGGGAAATAAACCAGCAGGAAATCGGAGAGAGTCAGGGGTGTGTGGGTCGGGCAAGGGAGCAATATTACCCAGGTGGTCAGGGCAGGCTACTTGGAGGAGGTGACATTTGAGCTGAGACTTGGAAAGCAAGACATGGCCAGCTGTGCCACAACTGGAGGAGGAACGTTCCAGGCAGAGGACACAATGATAAGTGCAAAGGCCCTGGGGCAGGAACACACCTGGTGTATGCGGAGATTAGAAACATGGCTAGTGCGGCAGAAGGGGGGGCGGGGGGAGAAGGAGATGAAAGGGAAGCTGTGGTGTCGTGACGGCTCTCATCCGCTCCCGAGGGCCGTCGGCACACAACCATTCCCATCTGGGTGTGTAGGTTAGTAGCTTGAAATGGACCACTGTGGGAGCATTTACACCACGGAAATCAGCAAAGGCTACATGTCAGGGCTTTTCCCCTGTAGACCCACTGTTAAAGGTTGGCCAGCACACGGTTGGGGTTGTGCATGAAGGGCCCCATGTATTGTGATGGAGTGTCAGGGTTTTAGTACCAGTATTTAACCTGATAACCATCCCTGGTGGCCAACCAGGGGGGGCTCTTGCTATTGCAATGAAGGAAGTCTGAGGCCCAGAAGCGGGAAAGACCCACCCAGGTCACACCCTGTGCTAGTGCGCTGGCCTCTGGCTGTGGGGTGCCCCTGGGTCCCAAGGATTTTATCTTCTAGGATCTCAGCACCTCACTCCACTCCCACCTGAACCCAAGCCTCTCCAGGGGCTCACAGGAGCCAGTATGTCCCCACCCCTCCTGCTGGGTGGATCCAGGCCTTTGTGTGGCCTCGCAGTGTCTCAGGGCCTTGGTAGTGGAAGCCACTTAATGGACACTGACCCTGTGTCTTCCCCAGCATGGAGGGAACTGGTGTGTGTGTGTGTGTGTGTGTGTGTGTGTGTGTGTGTGTGTGTGTGTGTGTGTGTTTGTGTGTGTGTGTATGAAAGAGAGGGAGAAAGAGAGAGAGGAAGGGAGCATAAATGAGTGAATGAACATCTTTTCCCAACTATTCACAAGTTCCAGGAGGGAAGTGTAAATGAGACTGACATAATTAAGCTCCTACTGTGTGCCAAGATCCTAGATACCTCCTGGACCTCTTCATGCACCTTTTCCCGTTTCATCCATGCAAAGAGGCTCAGAGAGGTTAACTGACACGACCAAGACCACCCAGCTCTATGTGATGGAGTCAGCACTTGAACCCATGTCTGCCTGACCCCTGGCTCTCAGCTCGCAGACAGGGAGCGAGGCTGGTCCTGGCCACTCCCCACCTCAGGGCAGCCTTGGCCAGCAGGTGCCTGGCTTCTACCAGGACTGTTGTTTGTTCAAGAGAAGCCATCCTGCTGGGGCCTGGGCTCCAGACATTTGAGGCGATGCAAGATGGGCCTAAGGGGGATTCTGGGCAGGAGACCCCTGGGAGGGGGCTCTGGGAGAGGACAGAAATTCCTCGAGGACGCTTCCCGCCCCACTTGCCCTGTGTGAATGATGCGGAGGTGACCTCGGCGCAGACCGCCTTCCACCAGCCTAGGAGGAAGGCCCTGGAGGGCACCCTGTGGGGCTGCAGCCTCGGGAAGGGGAAGCTTGAAGAGCTCTTTGAGGAAGAGGGGGCCGCTGGGCGGGTGGGTGGGAGGGAGGGCTGCCCTGGCCCCGCCTGAGATGTGGCTGCAGGGCTGCTGGCCTCCTGGGGCACATGGACACGGGGGTTGGCTCCTGGGGAGCCCTGGGGGTCTGACATAGCCCTGCACGCTTCTCCCCAACTCCTGCCAGTAGTTTTTTTTTTTTTTTAATATTTATTTATTTTGGCTGCGCCGGGTGTTAGTTGCCGCATGCGGGATCTTTGTTGCAGCACGAGGGATCTTTAGTTTTGGCATGTGGGATCTTTGAGTTGCAGCACGTGGACTTCTTTGTTGGGGCGTGCATGCGGGATCTAGTTCCCTGACCAGGGATCGAACCTGGGCCCCCTGCATCGGGAGCGCGGAGTCTTACCCACTGGACCACCAGGGAAGTCCCTGCTCAGTGGTTTCCATCGGGCTGCCTGGGTCAATCCAGGCTCCACACACACACACACCTGGTGGCTTTGGCATAACCTCGGTTCCCTCTTCTATTTTATGGGTCTGACAATGGCCACCTAGCAGGGGTTTCACGAGGATGGAGGTAATGAGTATAAAGAACGCTTGCCCCCTCCTCTGGACCCACAGTCCCCAGCACCGATGATGACAGCAGTGGTACCAGCGGTAACATCTGCTGAGCTCGTGCTGTGCCAGGCGCTTTCTAAACACTTTACCTGTCCTGACTCATTAAATGCTTGTGATTGTGCTACGAGGTGGAGGTTATGAGTGGCATCGTCCCATTTTACAGCCAAAGAAAGGAGGCCCAGAGCAGCGCACTGACTTGGGCGACGTCACCCAACTGGTGAGTGGCAGGGTTGAGGGTCTGAGCCAATGGGCTCCTGGCTTCTTCACCCGGTTCCTGTTTCCCCCTGGGCAGGAGCCCAGCTCAAACACAGGGCTTGGCATGAGGGCTGCCTGTTAAAGAGATGAGGGAGGGAGTGAAGTTTGCCGGGGCAGGGTGTTGACAGCGGGTTAGAGGGTTGACGCTGCAGGCAGGAGGCCACACCAGGCACAGGAAGTGGGGCCTGATGAGGCTGGGGCAGGGCTGGGTGCGGGGAGGGACAGCACACGTGGGCTGCTTCCCCAACAACGTGGAGATAGAGCGTGGTCCTCCACCCACACGTGGTGCACGCTGCACGTGGGGAAGACAAAGCGGGCTACGCCAGCCCTGGGCTGCCGGGGGCACTGAGAGCCCCTGGGACCAGGGCAAACATGCAGCTTGGCACCTGGGCGTCTGCACCTCCCTGACGCAGCCCAATCTCCCCTCAGCCTCTGTTTGCAATGTAAACACCCAGCTTCCTGCTCGTGGCTGCCCAGTCCTGCCCGCCCTCCCTCTGTGCCAGGGGAGAGTGGTAGGGGGTCCACTTGGCTTCCTCGGGCCTCCTGGGCCCACGGATGGCTGGATGTTTTGAACACGAGCTTCAAAGGGGCCGTCTGAGTGGTACCAATGACCAATGGATTTTTTTAATGTATTTATTTATTATTATTATTTTTGGCTGCACCGTGCAGCATGCAGATCTTAGTTCCCTGACCAGAGATTGAACCCACGCCCCCTGCAGTGGAAGTGTGGAGTCTTAACCACTGGACCACCAGGGAAGTCCCTCAATGACCGATGTTAAAGAGAGGGCCAATGTGACCAGCTCCAGGTTAAGACAAGTCAGGCCAGAGGATGCAGATACGGACCTAGAAGGACGGGTACGAGCCAGGCACACCAAGCAAGGGCACAGGCAAAGGCAAGGAAGTGGGAAGTGCTGGATCACATTTATCGGAAACACGGGGACCCTGGAGGTCCCACCACCCCCAGCTCACTGTTGTATCAGTGTGTGTGTGTTCCCGTGTGCTCTCTCCTGTCAGCTACGTGAGGGCAGATCCTCACTGGATCCATCTTTATCTCTCTGGCTGGGTCTTTTTGGACAACATCCAACATAAACGGGGCTCCTCCCTCTCTGTGCCGGACACCTGTTTGAAGGGCAAATCAAGCCTTACAGTGGCCCTGGGAGATGGTATATAAAGGCCATTTTACAGATGAAGAAACTAAGGCTCTGACATGGGGTTCAGACCTGCCCAAGGTCATTCAGGTAGCAAGTGACAGAGCCAGGATCTGAACCTGGCCCCAGGAAGCCATGACACCACTGGAATCTGAGAACCCATCTGCCCTCATGCCTCCTTCCTGAAGTTGCTAGTGTGTGGCGGCTATTCCCTGGAGTCTAGACACAGGTGACCGAGCAGGGTAGGCCTCAACCAGGCCATCCCAGGCCTCACAGGCCTCTTACCTATGAGGCCTCCCCGTGAGGTGGGAGTACTTTCAGGATGGGGCTTTTCCTGGCCTTACCAGGGAGATCGAGAGAAGGCATCATGGTCAAGCAGAGGCCCGGATCAGGCTCCTAGATGGAGAGGCAGAGGTCTGGGGAGGGGAAGTCTAACCAGAGCTCCCCACTCTGCCTCAGGGCCATGACCTTCACTCGTAGCATCTTTTGGAGCATAGACAGAGGCAGGAGGAGAGAGTGCTGGGCTGGGCACCCGGGTCCCTAGTCCTGGTGCCAGCTCTGCCTCTGATGTGCTGTGTGCCCTTAGGTAAGCTGCTTCCATTTGTTTTCCCATCTGTAAAATGGGGATAACCTTTGCTGGGGGTGGGGAGGAGGCTGGGAATAGAATGCAGCTATTCCCCAGCATGTTTCAGACACTGGCTCCTTCTAGCCAAAGAAATCTCTTCCCATGATGGACATTGGGGTCATTGTTCTCAACATAATGGAGAATTGCTCCCAAGTATGGAGAAGCAGGGGTTCAGTGAGATGCCCTGTCCAGAGGGGGTGTCTCGCCTTCTCACTTCCATCACCCCAGCCCCTGTGGGGGTCCTGTCCTCAGGGTCTCTTATGACTTTCTGGTTGTTGAATGCAAGTTCTCTAACTGGGGCCTCCTGACCGTCCCTCTCAGACTGGGGTTCATCCTCTGCTCTCCCACTTCCCCAGCAGCTCCTCCCCATTTTCTCTGCCAGCTCCTCTCCCTGCACTCCTCTCTTGGATGCTGGGGTCCTCAGGACTCAGCCCTGGTCTCCGTCCTTTTCTAGGTCTCTTCCAGGAGGTCCTGACCACTTTCCTGACTTCACAGGCCACATCTGTCATGCCAATGACCCCTAAGACCTGTCTGCCCTGAGGCCACCACCCTCTCCCCTGCTCTCCTGAGTGGGCCCAGAACCTCAGGCTCAAGATGTTTCAAACTGAACTCTTCGTCCTCCCCTTCGCTGGCTTCCCTCCCTCGAGGCTCCATGTGGCCCAGCAGGCACTATCATGCGTCCCGGAGCCCTGGCCAGTGGCCTCCTTTCCCTCCACCTGCCCCCAGTGACTTGGATCATGTGTTTCCCCTCTTAACTCTGTCCCTCATCCACTCTCTCCCTCTCTGGGATCACCGCCTAGCCCTCATTACCAGCCTTATTGTTCAAAATAGGGAGGTCGTCATGCTTGTCCTGCCCCATGCCCTGAAGTCTGCCCACCTTCCCTGAGGATCCTTACCACTGGGCCCCTGTCCCAGCCCTCTCCCTCCTCTTTTCCTGGAACACGCCTGTCTCCCTCCCACCACAGGGCCTTGGGGTTGGTCCAAGGGTGCTGGGGTACACTACTGAGGGACATCTTGTCCCGGGAGCCTGGCAACCTCCCACCTGTAACTGAGAAACCACCTGTGAGCGGCCGCCCCGCTCACAGCTTCTCCCCTCTCTGGGATCGGCCAGACCTACTCTGTGCTGTGTGACTCCGCCCCCGCCATAACTGATTGGTCCAGGCTGAACACCTGACCCAAGTGTGGCCCAATGGGATCCTCTCCCGTGAATCTGAAGCCAGAACAGGTAGACCCGGAACCTGGAAGTGGGACGGCGGGGTGGGTACTGACGGCCGCAGGGCCACGTGGGTTTCTCCCTCCGCACGCCTGTTTCTCAACCCTTCCTTCAATTCACTGCCCTCCCAGATAATAGCCTTCATCCTTTCGCTCCCCAGGCATGCTTCCTATCGCAGACACGCTTCCCCCTCTCTGCTTCCCGGCCAGTGTGGCAGCCCTAGACCCCTGTCTCAGCAGGTATCCTCAGAGGCCCTGAAGTGGCAGAGGGAGGCCCCAGACAGGGAGGGTGGGCTGCCTTTGCTGTCCCCAGGGGCCCTCCTGCTGCTTTTTTTCACTGTGAAAAGAGGACAGCAGGAGGATGGGGAAGGACAGTGGTCCGTGCCCATCACCTGCTTTCACCTGTCACCAGGCTGACCAGGAAGAATCAGAATCAGTTTGGCAGAGGGGGAAGTGAAAGCTCAGAGAACCAGGAAGGTCTCCACGGAGGTGAGCCTGGAGCCAGGGCTGGGCTCTCTTATCCTCACCTTGAAGCCAAGGGCAAGTTTCCTGAGGCCATTGGTGTCTCTGTGAAATCAGGTGTCCCCTTGTGCAGCCCTCAGCTGCCTCTGGGGGCCAGACACAGCCGTCCTGGACGGCCAGCCAGGTGACCACATGTGGGGAGAAGCCTCCTGCCAAGTGGACCAACATGGAGCCCACGAGGCCCTGTCTCCCACCCCTAAGCTTCCTTAGCCATCAGGGGCCCATCTGGGCTGACTGTTGGCTGGCATCTGGGGTGAGTGCTGTGAGTGCTGAGAGGGGGCTTTGAGCTGGCTGATGGTCAGGGCCCTCCTCTGAGGAAAGGCCTGTTCTCGCTGAATTCTGAGGGGCCAGTGAGGAGTTGAATGAAGAGTATTCCGGTAGAGGGAACTACCTGCTCCAGACATCTGGTTGTCACTCTGATGCATTGATTTTTTTTTCATATATATATATATATATATATACACATATATATTTAAATTAATTAATTATTTTTGGCTGCTTTGGGTCTTTGTTGTTGTGCAAAGGCTTTCTCTAGTTGCGGCAAGCGGGGGCTACTCTTCGTTGCGGTGCGTGGGCTTCTCACTGCGGTGGCTTCTTTTGTTGCGGAGCACGGGCTCTAGGCGCATGGGCCTCAGTAGTTATGGCTCGCAGGCTCTAGAGCGCAGGCTCAGTAGTTGTGGCGCACGGGCTTAGTTGCTCCGCAGCACATGGGATCTTCCCAGACCAGGGCTTGAACCCGTGTCCCCTGCATGGGCAGGCGGATTCTTAACCACTGTGCCACCAGGGAAGCCCTGATGGGTGGATTTAACTAATTTAGACAATTTCAAAGGAGGCCTGGTTGATCCCCAGCCTCGGTGTCCTGATTTGTAATGGGGAGGGCTGGACTCCCCAGCTCTGACCCTCCCCTGCCTTCTGAAGCTGTGGGCCTGGGGCTGGGTTCCCATCCTGCGGGCCTGGTGTCTGTGCCTGAGACCACGTGGGGAGTGGCCGGAGGTGGGTGCGTGCCAAGGCTGCTGCCTTCACTGCCTCTGGCTGCCTCGGGGCACCGGAAGGGGCTGACGGCTTGGCAGCGGCTCCCAGGGAAGGCAGCAGCTAGGCTGGTGGCCCGGCAGGAGGGAGGGTGCTGGGCTCCAGGGGCAGCTGAAGGCGGGAGGTGGGGGTTGGTCAGGGTTCTGGGGCTGACTTGGAGTGGGGGGCCCACAGGAAGACCATGGCGTGGAGGGGTGTGTGGGTGTAGGATGTGGAGCCCACCTCATGGCTGTGTGAGCCCAGGTGGGTCAGTTAGCCTCTCTGAGCCTCAGTTTCCACACCTGTTCAGTTGGAACAATAATACCTACATCACAGTTCACCGCTGAACCCTAGTGTTTGCAAAAGGGTGTGGTGCAAAGTAGGTGCTCAATAAATATTTTTGGGGTTAATGAATAAATATGGGAGGATGGAGGATGGGATTGGCTAACTCATGCTTAGCACAACGCCTGGCACATGGCAGTTCTAGATAAGCAATAGCTTTGTGGGTTTTGTTTGTTTGTGTTTTTGTTTTTAACCAGGGGCAGAGGACTAAGCTAGCGTGGAATCCCAGAGCCAATGAGAAGGAAGTTGGTAGGTGTATTTGGAGAATAGGGTGGGGTGGGGCATCGAACAAGACTGGAGATGTGCCCGGGACCAGGACATGCAGACACAAGGGCCGTGGCCAGGAGGCTGGACTTTGTCCTGAGAGCAGGGGGAAAGGCCCAGATGGCTGGGGGTGAGCAGAACAGGGATGGACACCAGGAGGCCGCTGGTGACCCTGCCTGGCCTAAGAAGAGGACGGGGGAGCCAGGGAAGCAGAGGCAGCATGTGTGGAGGCCGTTTTAGGAAACTTGGTCGAGAAGGCGAAGGAGATGGGCAGTGGCCGGAGGGTGATATGGGAGGGACAGAGGTCTTATTTCTTAGGTCAGGAGACATGAGAAGGTATAAATACAGGTAGAGAGGCGCTGGTCCACTGGGGTTGCCTGAAGATGTAGAAAAGGAGGTACTGGCTAGAGGGGTCCCTGAACAAGGCAGAGCTGGAGGGGCAGCCCTGGAGAGGGGCTTTGGGAAGGGCTGCAGCTTTGGGTTTAGGCCGGGGGCAGTTTCTGTGGCTCCGTGGGGTATGAAGACTGGCCATCTTCTAGGTGGGGAGGTAGAGGCTCCAGAGAGCTGTGGAGAGGGGCCAAGTCTCTGGGGATAGGTCATGGTGGAGGGTTGGGGAGCTCTGCTGGATCGTGGTGAGTCCCGGGTCAGCTCCAGACCCCACCCTGTAGGGAAGCGACTGCCTCTGTTACACAGGGAAGGGCAGAGCTGCCAGCGAGGCCGTGGGCAGGGAGGAGCTCGGCGGGTCCAGCAGGTCCTTTGGGAAAGGCAGGTAGATGATGTTTGTAGGGCCAACACTTCACAATGGCTGCCTAGAGCCCTGTGCAAGGATTCTGAGGTGGCATTCTGGCTAAGAAGAAAGAGCACTGCCATTGATTAGTGATGTCTGCTCAGAGCACACAGTGGAAGGTTTAAGGCTTGAGCTGTTTCTGTGCCACCCCTCTGGCCCAGGCAGCAACACAGAGCCAGCGGCCAGGGATGAAATGGTGCCAGAACTGGTATCACTCCAGCCCTACCAGGGACTCAAGGTGTGACCTTGGGCAAGTCCTTTCTCTCAGCCCCAGTCTGTCATTTGTAAACTGGAAATAATAATGCCACTTTTCCGGGTGATCACGAGAAATAAAAGCATAATGTGTGTGCTCAAACACAGCAGCCTTTGTCATATCTGTGAGGAACTGCAGCAGCAGGGTGGTGTTGGGAAGCCTGGGAATGGGAGTCAGGAGGGATGCTGAATGAGTGATGTTTCACTGGGGTGTTGGCCTGGGGCACATGCACATGCATCTTTCTCTGCCCCTTGGCCATGTGCAGAGCATCGTCAGAGATGGAAGCATGTGGAGGCTGGGGTCATGAAGATCTGCGCAGTTGCAGTGCGCCTTTTGGCCAGGTCACCAACAGCGCCAGCCTCACTTTAAAATAAAATAAGTTGGAATAGGGGGTTATCCTGGTGGATTAGATCAGTAGGATTTATCAGCAGCCCTGTGGCCTCTGGCATCAACCACCCTGGATGGAGAAATCACAAAAGTCTGTTTTCAGCTCCCTCCCCTCCACCCTTGACCCTCCTCTTCAGAAACTGTTTATCCTTCCCTCTAATCTGAGGACAGAGTTTCCCCTCTCCTATGTTCCTTTCCCAATTTGTCCTTACTTTCCTCTTTGTACAGTACAGGAATAGGGTGAGGTTGGAATAGAAGGGCGCTGAGCTCTCTCCCTACTTTGATGATTCTGATCAAAACTGCTGTTAGGAAAGGGCTGGAAACATTCAGACTAGGGTGTGAATGACTGCTGCCGCCGCAGCACAATAGTACTTTGCTGGCTTCTTCCCTCACCCCCTGCCCGTCCAAGAGCTGCATTTGGTCTCAGTGCTGGTCTGGATGCCACAGCTTGTGGGAAGAGAAAGCCTGGGGCTCGTCCAGAGAAGCGGACCGAGATGAGCAGTGGGTATGTGGCCAGGTTAGCCGAGGGACAGCTGCGGGATGGGGCTGTGAGTCTGGGAGGAGCAGACACAGGGAGTTCTGCTGATGGCCCTAGGGCTTCTCAGGGCCATCCCGGAGGGAGCTGAGAGTGCAGTCCCGGAGGTGGTAGGGGAGCAAGGTGGGAAGAAGCAATGAGCTCAACAGAAGGAAGAACCTTCTGACAGGTAAGAAGACCTCAGAGATGGAACAGGCCCCTGGGGAAGTGGGGAGCAATGGACTTGGGGGACCTACAAGTAGAGGCATGAGGGCCTTTGCAGGAATGCGGGGGAGAAGCTTCCTTCCCGAGGGAGGGGCGCCGGGGGGCCATCTGTGTGGCGAGGCTGGCACACCGCCCCCACCGCAATACCTCCCTGGGACTCTGCCTTTTGCCAACAGCTGCCCAGTGTGGGGCTTTCAGGCATCAGCAAAAGCGGGAGTGCTTCCCGGGGCTTCTCTGTCTAATACACTTGGTGCACAAAGTGTCTGCTGAGGACCTGCTGGAGCTGCGGGTCCGGCAGTGAACAGCGTGGGGACACCAGAGATCAAGGAGGGGTTGGGGCAGAGGCCTGCCGCGTCTCCTGGGGACCGTCACTGATGTGTACTTGTTGCGAGTCACAGCCAGCACCAGGCAGTTCACAGCCCTTACCCCACGTGACCGGAACAACCTAACGAGGCAGGTATTTTTACTCTCATTTTACAGGGGAGGGAACAGGTCAAGCGCCCTGCCCAGGACCCCAGCGGCAGGCCCAGGCCTGTCTGACACCTCGGACTGTGCTCTCCCCTCCAGCACTGCATCTCGCGGGTGAGGGGTATCCGGAGAGGGGGACTTCCAGCTGGAGAGAAACAGGGTGACGGGAGGGTGGCAGGAAGCCCCAGCCTCACGTGCTGCTGGCCTCCAGGCCTGCTCAGATGCCCCCCTGCCTCTTGATCCCAGCCGGGGTTCCCAGGCTCAGGACCCTGTCACTGGCCGTGGTAGCGAGGCAGAGGGCAGAGCAGTTACAGTTCCATGGTGGGCCCAGGAAGGGTACGGTGCCTGGGTAACTGAGTCCTGAGAGGGATGGGCAGAGGTCTCCCCACCCCGTCCTCCGCAGAGCGTAGACTGAAGAGCAGTAGGGAGCCGCTGGGGGCTCCCAAGCAGGGGAGGCGCCCTGACTGTAGTGTGGGGAGCAGGGAGCCCAGGGAAGGCCATGGGAATGGGGGGCTTGCATTCAGGAGGCAGGTGGCCAGGACTGGGGGAGCCACCAGACACAGGAGTGAGGGGCAGGAGGTGGGCACGCGGATGCCCAGGTTTCAGGTCCTGCTGCCTTTGAAGGAGGTGCCCGCTCTGAGCTGGTGCCTGGTGCCTTCACCTCCCAGCTGTTTACTCCCCAGGGTCTGGACCAGCCTGGGGGCCCTGCTCTCTGCGTGGTCCTGGCGAGGACACCTGTGCCAGGACCCGGCCTGTGTCCCAAGCATCTTATCTGAGCCTCCCACAGGCTTCCTGGTGTGGATGGGAGTGGCAGAGGGCTGGGTCTGGGTCTGGTCTCTCTCTCTCTCTCTCTCTCTCTCTCTCTCCCTCTCCCCCTCCCTCCCTCCCTCTCTCTCTCTCTCTCTGTCCTTTTCTGGGTCACAGGAGCAAAACCCGCTTTCTTCCTTCTTTCTTCATGTTTGCCTCCAGCACCACCATTGACCCGGCTCTGGGGTCAGACAGCCTGACTTGAACCCGGTGCTCCCACTACTGGTCATGGCACCTGGGCCCTCAGTGGGGTTCTTGTGAGAAATGGGGTCACACATGTCCTGGTGTCCAACCTGCTTTTGGGCAGGGTTATCGGGGTGGAGCACCTCCTAGACAGCCGTCCCAGAGAAGGGAATGTGCAGGGCATCCGGCGATGGCCAGAGCTTCCCGGAGAGGTCTGGTGAGCTCCAGCAGTAGAGCCAAATGTCCCCAAGGGCCCGGTTTTCAGGGCCCACTGACAGTCTGTGCTTCACCTAACCCCACCAGGACCCCAGGAGGGAGGCAGTACTTTCACCTGTTTTTCGGAGGGGGATGCAGAACTCGGGGACATTGAGGAAATCATAAGCTCGCTGGAGGGGGATACTGGCAGCCTGTGGACCCCACTGTGTCTCAGTTCCTACCACCATCGCCCCCCACTCAACCCTGAGCTGGTGCACAAGTTGTGAGGATTGAACAAGGAGACATATGTAAAGTGCCTGCGACTTACTATTATCTGTGAGTCATGGAGCCCTGGGTGTTCTGTCTCCAGGGCCCCTCTTCACCATCCCCCTGTCCCCTTTTCACATCATTCACTGCTGAGGGATCTGGCCAGCCTCTGCCCACCCTTCCCTGGGCTCTGCTCTGGGCTTACAGGCGTGCTGGGAGGGGTGCCACCTCTGTCTCTTCCTCTGTCTGAGCCCCGCCTTCCTCCACCCCAGGGTTGCCTTTGGTTCCTGCCTCTAGGCCTTTGCTTACTTGGCCCCTCCTCCCAAATGCCCTCCTTCCTCTGCCCTTGTCACCAGGCACTGTCTGAGCACCTCCCCTTCTCTGCCCCCAAGAGAGATGAGAGGTCCCCTGTGAGCCCCCAGCCTGTGTCCCCCTCTGCTCAGCAGTGTGTAGCCATTGTGTGTAGCTGGGACCCATACCCTCTGGACCCCTTGCTCAAGGGCAGGGCCAGCGCCAAGTCCCTCTATGTCACTGGCTTTGCCTGGCCCTGAGGAGGTGGCCGGGATATCTCTGGAAGTTTATCGAATATGAATCACCTCCTGGCCTGCTCTACGTCGCACCCATTTTTCAGATAAGGAAACCAAAGCTTTGAGAGTTGAAGTGTGGTATCCAAGGGCCCACAGGGAGTCCAGGCACTGCAGGGATGGGGGCCCTGGGCAGGGCCAGCTTCACCTGTTCCCACTTCTTCAATATCTAGGAGGTCAGAAGACGTGGCAGCCAGGGAAGGACCAGAGAAAGCTGCAGGGCAGGACTGGGCTTGGCCAGGACCTTGGACAGCTCAGCAGAGCTCAGCAACCCCTGGCAGTGCTGGGATGGTACCTACATGTGTTAGGGGCCTTTAGCAGGGTTGAAAAGAGCTGACCTGGCACCTGGGGGGAGCAGGGTGGGTGGAGGGGAGAACAGGTGTCCTGGAGTTTGAAGATTGGCCTTGCCGTCCCAACTTTACCATATACAAACTGGACAGGTCTCAAATAATCTCTTGGAATCTCAGTTTCTTCATCTGTAAAATGGGCCTTCAGATTTCCCTTCACAGGGAAGGTTGCCCCTACCTGAGATCCCAGCCAGGCTGTTGTGAGAAATGAACCAGTCATAAGGAATCTGGCAAAATTCTCTAGAAACAATAAAGGGCTCACAGGCAGCAAGTGAGGGGTGGTGTCATGGGTCCTGGGACCTAGGCTACCCACAACAGTGGAGACTGGGAGTGGCACCAGGAGTTGAAACCTACCTCGGGAGGCCTGTGGGCTGTAGCATCCTCCTGGCTACCACAGCCTTCAGGGAGTGGACGGCCCTCCCTGGGCTTGGCCTCTGCCCAGCTCCTGGGGACTCCAATCTTGGAGCAGCAACACCTGGGGCCAGGAATGTCATTCCTGAGCATGTCTTGGGCCAGCTGTCCAGTGACAAAGGCCTCACCCTCCAGGCCGATCCGCCAGGGGCAGACCCCTGTGGAATGATCAGCTAGGTGCCTGGAGCTCATGTTATACAAGGCCCGTCTCTGCACCTGGCTTTCTGGGTGATGGCCCGAGGGTCATATACGGGGAGCGCCCTGGAACGGGGCGGAGGATTCATTTGGGCAACAGCCTGGCCAGATCCTCAGCCAGGGGCAGGAGGGGACTCCTGAGGTCTTGCCACATTTTGTCATTCATCTTTGAGCAAAGCCCAGGAGCAAAGCTGTTACATCACTTTTCTCCTCGGGTTGAGACTGAGGCTTGGAGAAACGTGAAGATGTCCCGAGGTCCCAAAAGCAAGTTAGTGGCAGAACTGGGTTAGAATCCAGATCCCCAGACTTGGTACCAAGAACTGTGACAGCGTTAACAGCCTCCACTTGCTGAGTGCCACCTGTGTACAGGGTGCTCTATGGGCACTGCCCTCAAGTTAGAGATTATTGTACCAGCTTTACAATAATAAAAAAGAAGAGACTGAGGTTCAGAGTCACAAGTTATAAGTGGCAGAGGCAGGATTTGGACCAGTGGTTCAGTAGTTGGGGCAGGCATTATAGGCTGTACCTGAGCCTCACCAGAGGTGGGCAGGGCCTGGGGGTCCCTGACAGGGTGTGGCTTTTCCACCCTGGGCTCTGGGCCGATAGGAAGACCTGGGTAAGGCCCACGCCAGATGACTGCATTGAAACTGACCTGCCTCTGGGCTGCCTGCTGGCAGGCGGAGACATTGGAGGGGTATAATGGGGCAGAGGTGGGGATGCAAAGCCAGGCTTCGTCCTTCCAGCCCCAGCTTGGGTCACCTCCTCCAGGGAGCCTCTCCCAACCCTCCTAGCCCATGCTGATTCCCACCTCCCCTAAAATCCTCTGGTTTCCTCTGCCAGCGTGATTCCCGGGGCCTGACACAGCGCCTGGCATGCTGTAGGGGCCCAGTGAATACCTGCTGAATAATAACCGAACACTGCAGGCTGCCTCTGAGCCAGGCACCATGGAGGACCTGAGGAGATCCTTGGTCAACAAGGCCCTAGAGTCCTCCAAGGTGTGGGCCTTGCCATGCCTCCAGCTCATCGCAGCCCCTGCCCTACATGCCCCCCCCCCGCTCACATCCCTCCCAGAATGCCCCCCTCTCCATCCCTCACGATATTCTGATGATCACAGAAAAGTTCAAGACAACAAAAAGGTCCCATAAATAAAGTTAAAGATCACCCATAATCTGATCCCCAGGGTTGGCATTTTGCTCTACTAACTCCTTTTTTTCTATTTCTCATTTCTCAAAACCCAGAATCAGGTACACTCTTGTGGAACTTACTTCACTTGTTTGTGGGATGTGGGATGAGCATGAACATTTTCCTGCCACATCACATTTCAGCAACAGGATTTGGCTGCTTGAAATTCCCTGGACATACAGTAATTTTTAAAACCGATCCCCTCTGGCTGGGCTTCTAGCTTGTTTCGGATTTGGGGCTATTATAAACAGCCTGCAGTTATTGTCCTGGGACACCTTCCTGGAAGGTGAATTTCTTGGCCAGGGTATATCAAGCCATGGTCTTCCGAGACTCCGCGGCTTTGCACTTGGTCCCTCTGCTGGGCTGTCCCTGTCCCATTTATCCTCGTGGTGAAGTCTTCCTTCTTGGGAGCACACACATCACCTTTCTGAAGCATCCCCAGGCTGCATGTGCAGCCCTTGTCCCTGCCCTCAGCTGCCCTCTTCCTTCTGGTGTCATGAGCATCTGCTGACCACCTGCCTCTCAAAGAGCAGAGAGCCTGCCTTCTCTGACTTCTCTCTGGCTTCCAGCACATAGTAGGCACCTGGGAAGTGCTTCCCAGCTGAACGGGCCATCCCCTGGCTGGTTTAGCAGTGTGGGATTGTGTGGTGTTTCTATTAGTCTCCATGAACAAGTGCCACTGTGTTATTAAATTTTCCAAAAGCAGAATGTCTGCTGTGTTTGCCAGATTGGTTGCTCTTTTAGGAGTGGGTCTACCCTGCCCATTCTGCACTCCTCATTCTCCATCTTTCGGAGCCCGTTCACTGGGCATCTATGACGGGCTCCAGGCCTGCGGGATGCAGGGTTGGGGCCCAAAGCAGCCTGACCTTCAGGAGGCAGCCTGGACCAGGGTGGGTGTGGGTCAAGTTCAGAGCTCAATGTCTGGGACTGGGTGGTTCACGTAATGCAGGCCCCTTTGGTGGGGACCTCATGCTTTGCTCCGAAGGAAGTGCTAAGTGCCAGGCATATAGTAATTGCTCAATAAATGCATATCCCGGGAAGATAAGAGATGGTATCTGGGAGCTGAGGTGAGGCCTGGTGGGATAAGAGGTGGTGAGGAAGCTGATCTTGGAGGATGAGTGTCACAAGAACGTCTCTGCTCTCCCCTCAAGACCAAGACCAAAAATTCTCCACCATCCCCAACCACATGTCCCCTTGGGTCTCCTGAGGCCACGAACAAGTTGTGGCTTTGTCCTTGGCAGGTAACAGTTGGAGTCTGTTGGGCTACTGAGCCCAAGCCCTGTCTCCCAGGCAGGTAGGATGGACCCATGGAGACATTGTGCTTGGGAAGCCTGCATCCCTAGGGGGAGAAAGATGCTCCCCGCTGAGTCTGGGATGCTCCTTCATGCTCCAGAGTTGGACAGCCCGGCTGGAGGAGCTGGGAGGCTCTGTGTGCCAAGGGGAGGTTAGGTCAGCGGATCTCATCCTTCATCTGCTTATTCATTCACTCACTCACCTGACATTGGCCTTGTCCCGGGTGCTGGGACACAAGACACCACAGAGCATCTTGCTCAAAAGCCTTCAGCGCACCCGCGACCTGCTGGTCATGGCATTCAAGGCCTGCCTTATGGAATGCTCCAGTCCCTCAGGGGTCCGCACCTCCCCCCCGCCCCCCGTCCTGGGCATCTGCTGTTCCTACTGTTGGTAGTGCCCAGCAGGCTCATCTCCCCCGTCCACATTCTGCCCTTTCTTCCAAGCCCAGTCCTAGGCCCTCTCTTCCAGGAAGCCCTGCCCCATCCCCCAGGGTGGGCATCTCTCCTTCCCACCTGACACTCAGTCTGGGGTGTTCTCTGGGTGTGTCTCCCCTTTGGCCTTTCATGGGTGCCCCCTGCAACCCTGGCCACCCAACACAGGCCTGGCAGACACACAGCCCCCAGGACGACACAGGTACCAGATGGATGTTGCAGCCACCTGAGCTGTGAAAGCTGACAGTGGACTGACCAAACCTTCTCCCTGGCAGCAGGCCTGTGCTTTTACCTGGGGTTTCTTTCCTAAATTCCCAGGTGACCACTCCCACACTCCTCTCCACCTGGCCTGGGAGAGCCTGCCCTGGGGCTCTGACCCTCAGGGGGCCAGGCAGACTCGAGATGGGCACCTGCAAAGGTAAGCATGGCCTTATGAGTAAGCAAGTACTCATGGGCTGGGGCAGGGGACTGGGGAACCTGATTTCCAGGACTGGCCCCGGAGGGAGACTGAGTGGCCTGCCATCGCTGTACCCACCCACCACGTGTTTTACCTGTCCCTCCCACTCGCCCAGCAGACCTTGTATATCCAGCCTGGCCTCTTCACTCTGCCCCAGAATCGTCCCAGCGATTCTGCCAAGTGAGGTCCATAGACAAGGAAGCAGGAGGGGGGTGACCAGCTGAGGCCCCCTCAGCCAGCACCCCCTCCCCCCGTCCTGGCCTTAGGGCTGCCGCCCAGGCCCCCCTCGTCTCCCTCCGCAGCTCCAGCCTCTGCCCTCTTCAGCCCCTCCCACTCCCATCAGGGCTGCCTGAGCAAACTCTGAAAAGGTGAACTCGGTCAGGTGCCCCTGCTCAAAAACCTTCCATGGCTGCCACCGACAGTCCCCTAGGCAGGCATCCGAGGCCCCTCCAGCACATTTCCTCTTTCTTCAGCTCCACTGAAGCTGCCATCCCAAGTACGTCGAGGCTTTTGCAAACCCTGTTCCCTCTGCCTGGAATGCCTTTTCCATACCTTCTCTCCTTGCATACACTTAGTTGGGGTGGGTCCACCTCCAGGAAGCCCCACTGGGTAGCTGTTCCCACTTCCCCGGCCGCCCTCACCTGCCCTGTCCCTGTCTGCCGCCCTACCAGACTGGCTCTTCCCAGGGGCAGGCCAGGCCTGAGGCACCCACATGGGGTGTCCTGTCCTTGGGGGTTGTGTCTGAAGCTCTGATGAAGGCGGAAGTGGGAGGCACTGGGCAATGCGAGTGTGCTGGGGGAGGGGGACCCACAAACATTTGTTGGGGCACCTTAGGTGGGCCTCTGAGGAGTTATACCTCCTTCTCACCTGCCTCTCGGTCTGGGAGGCCCTGGCCTGACCTGTGCTGGTGGACACCAGTCTCCACCCGTGGCAGAGGCTAGAGGTCACAAGGGGCCTCTCAGGCTCCCCAGGGTCCGGCCACGGAAGCTGCGGTGCTGCTCTAGCCCCTCGCCAGCAAGTCAGGGCCTTCTTCAAGCCAAGGGCCAGGTCCTCGGAGCCAGACCAGCTTACCTGCCCACTCCGGGTTAGACCTCTGCTGGCCACCCATTCTACCCCGGGATCGGGGACCTGGGACCCCAGAGGGAAGAGATGGGGGCGCAGGAGGGGGCCAGGCCTATGCAGCCTAGGGGCTGGGGTCCACATCTCTGCCACAGACTCCTGGCAGGAGGGGTCCGGCGCTGGGTGCCCTCGCGGTCCTGGAAGAGGGTCCGGGCCGGGGGCGGGGGCCGCAGGGCCCCGGAAGGAGCAGCGAACGCCCCAGAACGCGGTGCCCGCTGCCGCGGCTCGGGAGG
>NW_006780611.1:6057118-6062561 GCF_000442215.2 Lipotes vexillifer | reverse complement strand
GTAGGGCCCGGGGGCGGGCCGGGCGCGGCCGGGGCGCGGCGGGCGAGGGGCGCGGGCGCCGGGCCGGGCGGGGGCGCGGCCGGGACCCTCTCCAGGCACGGGGTGACGCCCGCGGCGCGGCGCAGGGGCGCCAGCAAAGTTACTTTGGCTGCCTTTGCCGGGTGCTGGCGCCCTGGCCCGGCACCCCGACTGCCCTGGCGGCCTAGCGGGTGCCGCTGGGAGGGGTTCGGCCGGGGCGCTGGACTCTGACTGGGGCCGAGGGGTCAGCGAAACTTTTCCCCAGCTCGCCAGTCGCTGCTGGCTGCTGGCGGAGTTGCTGGTGGAAGAAGCGGATTGGTGGGGTGCAAGTGATGAAGATGGTGATAACAATAGCAGCCCCTAGTCGTTGAGAGCCTACTGTGCGCAGCGAAGCCCCTGCTGGTACTTGGGGGCAAGGGAGGCGGGGACTGATGCTGGTCTAGTGGCCACTTTTGCTAGGCATTGCTGCAAACTTCATCCATCCATCCATCCGTCCACCCACCCATCCACCCGTCCATCCACTCACTCATTCTGTACATATTTATTACTGTCTGCTGTGCGCCGGGCACAGGGGATTCAGTGGCTGACCAGGCAGGTTCCAGGCACGCAGGCAATATTTCATGGACTGCCCAGGCTGAGGAACAGTTTTGTCTCGTGTGTGTTTATTCTGCGACTTGTTATGAGAGAGTGAATTCACGCATAGTCTCCCTGGAATCGGTGGAGACAGAAGAGGGTCAGTCTGAGAGCTGATGTGTCCAGGAGTCTGTGGCAGGCCACAGCTTTGGCCACCGTGTCTTCCATCCCCTCCCCTCCCATCCCCTCTCCAGGGGCCGGGAGGCTGGAGGTGGGATCAGGTGGCCCCACCCTGGAACTGGCCCCCAAGGCCGCTGGGCCGAGCTCTCTGGTAAGTCTTTGCCTAGTGATGGGTCAGAGCCTCTCCCAGCTCCCCTTGGGGGCTTGGTTGCCTCTCCCTCCCCATTTCCAAGGCCCCTATTGAACGGCCCAGAGGAGAGCTTGTTAAGTGGCAAACAATTATGAAATTAAACCGGTGAACAAAAGTGGGCTGGTTGCTGGAGGGCGAGCTGGCCCCACAGGACTTGAATGGTGGTGGGAGGCTTGTGAGCCGGGACCAGCCATGCTGGGGACCCAAGCAGACACTACCATCGTCAATACCCTACCTGGTATTTGGAAAAAAAAAATTAAACCAACTTCATGAATAATTTGTCACATTGGCTAAAATGCTCTGGGGGATGTCTCAGAGGCCACCGGCTGACTGCCACATTCAAGTTGGAAGCCGGGCCTCCATCCACGCGAGCCAACGCACTAAGAGACCATTTGGGGAGGGGGTGTTGGATTTGGCTGGGCCGAGGCAGGCCTCTGGTGGTGGGGAGCACACCGGGGCTGTAGAGCCAGCGGGGGGTGCTCGGGAGGCATTCTGGAGCCAGGCACAGTGTAACTCGGGGACTGCGGTGTGGCAGCCATGCATAATAAACTGCGCTTCATGACGCCCAGCTCCCTGCAAATTGGCTTTCCAAGTGGCAGCCCCACAGCACTTGTAAAATCTTTTTCCTTAAGATGGGTTTCTGCGAAATGGTTACATCTATTTGAGTGCTCACTCCGTGGACGTGCATTAATTGGCTGATGGCTAGTCAAAAGGCGATAATCCGGTCACAGTGGTTTAATCGTGTATTCAGAAGTGGTTCAACGTGGGGCAGCCTTCCTATTTGTTTCTTAGTCCTAGGAATTTCCGAAGACCTGGATTGAGGTAGATCCCTATGATGTTGATGTGGGTAGGCTCAGAGTGTCACCTACATATGGGATGTTGTATCTTCGATGCAGTTGCTGTGGGAACACTTAAAATCATTCATATACACCCCAACCCTGTGGGCTGTGTTTATGGACGGATAGAGTAGGTCTAAGTTTAGGTGAGAGACTGGGGCTTTAGGATCTTTCTGTTAGCGCCCAAACCGTGTCAGGGATACACAGACACATAAAGTAGCCATTCAAGAAAAGCCTGCTTTTTAAAAATTTCCCAGTCCACTATTAAACCTTCATCAGATGAAAGTAATTTAAGTTCATTTGTTTTCCCTTGAACTTGCTACATTCCCTTATAGGCATTCACCTAACACAGGACACATCTCTCTGCCCTTGTCTGAGGAACTAAGGATGGTAGCAGGATTTCACTAAAGGGTAGCACTCAAGGAGAAAAATCAGCATTCTGGGTGCGGGTTCTGGACTAGTGGAAAAAAGAAAACCTTCCCCAAAGTGCAATCATCTTTTAAACCTATCAAAATAATTTCATTTCCCCAATTTCAGGCCTGTGAACTGATCACGAATAGCAGGGCAGAGGAAATTAATCATCCAGGCAAAGACTTTTAACAAGTAAATATTATGCACAGAAAAACATGCAATTAGTGGAGGTTAGTTAATGCCTTTCAAGTTTCGGCGGTGCACTGCAGTAAGGGTGGAATTTCTGCATTATCCCTCAATTGTCTGTCAAAATCTTTAATGTGACAATGTGACATGTCTCTCCCATTGCCCCTCCCTCGCCAGGAACAGAAAAAGGATCTTTTCAAGCATCCCCCCTTTCCATTCTTCTCTCTGAGATCTCTCCGTTCAGCAAATTGGTACCTTTGTCTGCCTGCACCTCTGGAGCGAGGGACCCTGGGGAAAGGGACTCCCCAGGTGCAGAAGCCCTGGAATGAGTTCTCAGGCTTGTTCTGTGCCCACCGATCACACAGTTAATGTCATCGCAGATGTGAGACAGGCTGCTTGTGGGGTCTTCCTTCTGGCCAAACTTCTCACCCTCTAGGATCAGATATGTGAAACACTTGGGGGGCAGGGAGGAGATGGGGCGAAGGGAAGAACCATCTAGACTATGCTGGGTCACCCTGAAAGCAATTCCCTGCAGCCGTGTTTCCTGGGGTGTGGATGTCCCCACGGAATGAGACCGGCAGCTAGCGTCCTCTCCAAACTGCCCCTGACATTGTGTGACTCGAGTCTGAAGAAGTGACAAAAATGTAAAAAGCAAAAGCAACCCTAAGGGAGAAAAGAAATGCTTCACTTTATTTTGATTTCCACCCCCCACCCCCCCGCTAAGGAGACAAGACTTAGTTATGTTTTATTTCCATTTAAAATATCTGTGGCCAACGAGGGCAGCCCAATCCCATGAAAAATAAATAAATCTTAGCAATTTGGGATTATATGTTTTAATTTTGGACTCAGATAGTGGCTTGAGATGTTCTTTGGTCTTTCCACACCTTTCTGTGAATTACCATTTGGCAGAGTTTTCTTGGACGTGAACTTGGCCAGCTTGATGTCAGACTCTGCTCGTACGTCAGTAGATGCAGCTGCCCCCCAAAAAAGTCTCCTCTCTGGTTGATTGTGAGATGCGTTGAGTTCAGACTCAAGGATGGAGTAGGTGCCTCTCTCCACCACCCCAACCAGCCCCAAACCCTGAAAGTTTTCTTCTACTGCATGACTTCACATTTCCATCCCCTCCTTCCAAGAAGGATTGGAGGCTCAGCGTTGATACACATGAAAAGACTTTTGGCATCGCGCATGCTAATTTCATCACTTTAAGGGGAAAATGATGCCTCTGCCTCCCGTTTCCCCTTCATTTCATGCTTTTGCATTTTCCGACAGTACCGCAGCCTGCAAGGCTGCAAAATATATTGCACTGGCTACCTGAGAAGTGTGAGCTCATCCCTGCACCCTGCCTTTCCCCCTTCACAGCGAAGTGCTTTTGGCATTGCAATGCTCATGGAAAAGGCAAACGTTCCCTCCCCCACCCTAGGCTCCCTGCACAAAGGGGTGTGTGTGTGCCGGGGTGGGGGTGTGGGGGTGGGGGTGGGGGGGTTGTGGAGAATGGAGTTTTGCTTTTCGTAAGTTTGTCATTCAGACACATTAGTTAATTGATCATACTTTGGAGATTTAATCCTTAATTGCAAATTCCCGCATGATCACAAAAAATGCACTTAAACTGATCATAAAAATGGCAAAACCCCAATCTCAGACTTAAGTGTAGAATTACCATAGTGCCGATTTGATTATGCTTCAGTGACATCTGTTTAATAGATTTCCATGAGAACTGTAAATCCACATTCACTTTCTTTGCAAATTGTAACTGAACGCTGAGCACCCCAGACCCCCTTGCCTCTCCCCCTCCCCAACCATGTGCATCCCACACCTCCATTAATGTTGAGTGTTACTTGACGCGTACATGGGAAAGGGATGCAGAATCCTGATTTTTTTTCACATGTAACTCGTATTTCCTTTTGCGTGTGGGTATGTGTGCGTGCTTGTTTGAAACGGATCCGAGCAGCTTCCCATCTCAACTCCACAGATACGCGACTCTCCAAATGCTTTATTTCGAAAACTAGGACATAGCACTTTGCAGAAGAAAAATCAGTCCATTCACCATTATTTATGTGATTGCTGATCTGCTAGATGGATATAGAAAGCACCAAGAATTATAATAATTTATGGAGCAGAGCACTGCTTTACAAACGTATTTCTCAGCCCAAGCTTTGAGGGTTTCTTTGCTTCTCGGGCCTCGTTCGGTGCTCCGGGAATGGAGAATACTGAGAATTTGAAGACCAGCGGGGTGAACTGACTACATTCATATCTAAAATTAAAGGAATAAGTGAGCAGCTATTTGTGGCAGACAGGACATGATCCAGTAAGTAGCATTCTTCATCATTCTGAAATAAAAGTACATAATTGGCAAATGAAGTGGCAGCGACTGCTTGGGGGGGGTAGGCGGCGAGGAATTAGAAAGTGTAATTTAAAATCATGTAGTCATAATTCAAAATGGGCCCAGCTAAAAGGTTTTAAAGTGGTATTGCTTTAAAGTCACTCGTGGTTGATCCTTTTTCAAGGAATATGGTCTAATTTTCACAATATTTGTGGATTCCTTCATCGACTTAGCCCATCAGCTTATTCAGCGTGGCTGCTAATACCAGCTGCAGGCCAGTATTTTTTTTTTTCTCCCTTGGAAACCCACAGTTGATAAAGAAGGAGGTCAAACATAAGGGCTGTCATTTCAGACACATGGGGGGATAGGGTCTGATTTTTTTTCCTCCTGGGCTGTTTGTTCTTTTTCCTTTCCTTTGAGTTCCTATGTTTTTTTTCATTTTTTTGTTTTTTTTACCCTTTCTGACATTTTCAACTACTGACTAATCAATTGCATATTTTCAGGCATGAGCAAAACAACGGGGGGAAAAAAAAACCAGTTTAAAAGTGACTTTTGAGCTCGTGTGGAAGCATGGTCTGTAAAAGAATCATTCCCAAATCCCCACACCTTGGCACTTTTCTGTTAAATATGATTTCTCCTGCATTTTGCTTTGGCGGCAGCGGGGGGGGGGGGGGACAACTTTGGGGTTAGTGGGGGCGGGGGTTTTTTTTCAACATTTTTGCGCCTTGC
>NW_006780611.1:6048175-6057030 GCF_000442215.2 Lipotes vexillifer | reverse complement strand
CAGCGGGGGGGGGGGGGCACAACTTAGGTGTTAGTGTGGGCGTGGTTTTTTCTGCAACATTTTGCCGCCTTGCCGCTAAGTTCTCAACAAAAGCTTCAGCGAGCAGGGCGTTGGGCTGAGCCGCCTTCCTCTCTGCATCGCTCTGGGCGACCGGCCAGAGACAGTCGTCTGCATGCTGGGCTGACCCGTTGCAGGGCCTGGGGCTGCTGGCTGCCCCCCACTCGCGGTCCAGGGTGGAGAGGAGTGGGAGTGAAGAGAGGGTTGGAATCCTGGGGACACTGTCCAGGTGTTGGGCTTTGTCAGAACGCTGCTGCGGGAAAGGCTCTTGGGGCAGATGTTTCTTGGGGGGCTTCTCCTGTTTAATGGACAGTCACCCCTGTGTAATCATTGATTGTCGTCCGAGTTTCGGACTCAGGACAGCACAGTATCGTCCTGGCCTCAAGTTATGGCTACAAACATGCCAGTGATGGAGAGAGAGAGACATTGGTACCTTTTGGGGGTGGTTGCCTTAACAGCCTCTGGTTGGCTTGGATTACGGTGACCTTTACCCTTTATGCCATTTTCAGATATTGAAATGGGGGCACTTTGAGAGCTGGAGAGGATGCTGGTCGTAATGACTGACCGGGGACAGCAGACGTGAACCGGGACTGTCCTGAGCCCACCGCGGCTCTGAAGAGCCTGAGGGAGTGGGTGCCTCAAGCCGTGTGGCAAAGGGAAGCTATCTTTGGTCTGTAGATCGGCAACCCAGGCAGTGCGGTGGCTTGTAGATTTCTCTTCCATATCTGTTGGGCAGATTTGGGCTGCCGAGACCACCCAAGTGTCTCCTTTGCAGAAATCCACCTGCTATTAAGATGCTCCGTGTACGCCGAGGTCCTTCTCAGTGTCTCCTTTTGGGCCTTCATCACATGCCAGCGGGCCTCATAGTTTGGTAGGGGCCTTCTCGGGGGGCCCTCCAGGCCCCTCCCCTCTACCTCCTCATAAAGGGGTCTGAGCTGCCCTGCTGATCTGTCCAGCTGCTCCTGTGGGGCTCCAAGCCCTTTGAGGGTCACTTTCGTATCTGAGCCATTTGGGTCCCAGAACAGGGCCTGCCCTCGAGGCGGGAAGTGGGTGTTTCAGGGCTGACCGGTGTTCTGCGGTGACCTGGGTGAGGGAGTGGTGAAGTTTGCCTAGAAAACTAGTCAAGGGGGGGTGGTACAGGGTGTGTCCAATCACAGCACCCTGGGAAGGAGTGACCTCTGACTCACCCAGTACTGGATGGGAGGGCAGGGGCCGGGAGCCCCCTGATTATCTGAAAATCTCTGCCCGATTCTCAGAAGTTCCTGGAAGAGCTCCTGGGTTTCATCGGAACTTTCTAACCCCAGTGGAAGAGACACTTAGTGAGAACCTGCTGGGTGCTGGCTCTCAGCCAGGTGCTTTTGCAGGTACCGTGTCCTGCACTCCTGCCAATGGCTCTGGGAGGGAGGTTTAGCATCCACATGTTTACAGGTGAGGAACCCCAAATCTGAGGAGGTTCAAGCTGCTTTGGAGTCTGGGCTTTGGTACCTGAGGGCCTGTATGTTTTCTCTTACTCACTCATTCGTTTGTGTATTTTATTCTTTGGCGTCTCAGCCCAGACACAGGACATTACTGTGGGAGCTTCGGTGAGAGAAACCCTAGGGAGGTCAGAGTCGGTGGCGGGGGTGGGGGGGGGACATCTTCCCAAGGCCCCGAGCCAGGAAACAGGTGTGTGTGCACAGGTGGGGGTGGTGCGTGGAGCCTTCCAGGCGGAGGGAACAGCAAGTGCGAAGGCTCAGAGGTGGGACTCCCGGTGTGTCGGGGAATCCTGGAGTGGAGAGCTTGGCCTGAGTGGTGAGGCTGGGGGCAGGTGTGGGCTCCTGGGCTGATCTAAGGAGCCGGGCTTCCCCGCAGGACAGCAGGATGCTCCTGACGAGATCCAGTGTGTGGGAAGGAATGGCGTGGTCAGAGTGCGTGTTAGCGCCTTGGTTCTGGAGGCTGGTGTGATGTGTGGCCTTGGTGATGCAGCAAGGAGGGCAGACAAGGTTGTGGAGGCAGCAGCGGGAGGTGGGGCCCAGATTGGCCTCTTTCCCGGGTATGAGCTTCCGTACCGTCCGTCCCTAATAGCTAATTGCCGCCTGGTGCCTCGGCCTGCATCCAGGCTCCTCCTGGCCTGACTCGCCTCAAGGCACCTGAGGACCAACAAATAAATGTCTCTGAGGGGAAAACAAAAAGAGAAACCACCCTGTGAAAGAATAAGGCTTTTGAAAAGCGAGCCCTAAAGAATGGAAGGAGTTTTTCAACAAGAAGTTTTCAACTCTCCCAATCTGGGCTGACTGGGCCTTTACAGAGGGGCCGGCACAAGGCTCCCGTCACCCCATCTGTCACCTCCTGACGGGACCAATGAGAAAGTGGAAGCACAGAGAGGTTAAGTGACTGCCCAGGGTCCCGTAGCTAAACAGCACTGAATTTGAACCCTGAACCTCTGACCTCAAAGTCCAGGCCCTCCTCCATTGCAGAAGCACACCAGGGGCCAACAACAATAATAATATGATGAGACTGTTTATTGATGCTGTCTCTGCCTCAGAGCCTTTGCACTTGCTGTTCCCTCTGCCTTGGTTCTCTTTCCCAGGTCTGGCTCCCTCTCAGCGTTCACTTTTGAGGTGATGGCACCTCTTTATACAGGCCTTTCTTGATCATCAATTTAAAGTAACAACCCCCTTCTCCCCCAGTACTCATTATTGCATCACCCCATCCCTTCTTCTTCCAGGTACCTATTATTATCTGGAAGTATCTTTTCTATTTACCTATGTGTTTGCTTTCTTGCCCCCACCTCCGGTTCCTTGAGGGCAGTGACCTGTTGATTCTTTCACTGCTCTTTGTGGCATCTGGACCGGTGATGGCACACAGGGCCAAGGTCAACATTTGTTGCATAAGTAAATGCATTAATCAATCTATTCCACCCTCCCCTTCGTAGTCCCATTTCCTTCCTGCCCACTGGCACGGAGGAGGCCCTGGTGGCCCAGCCAGGATGTGTGACTTGCTCAAGGTCATTCCACTGGACAGAGAGCCAGGATGGAAGCCCAGGTGGTCTCCCCCGCAGCGGGTCCCAGCAACCTCCGCGTCGCCTGTGTGCTGTGTTGTTTTGTGGACCAGGTGTAAATGCTTCCCAGCTCCAAGCCGTTTGTTTTGGGAATCGCTGCTCCCCCTCTGTGGATCGGTTGCGTTCTCTGCACAGTGGCTGACGCTGCTGCAGCTCCATAAATATTAAATGGGTATTAAAAGAAGGCTCTGCGTTCCCAGTTTCCCTGATTTCTCTGAGCAGGGCCCATTGCAAACCCCCTTTATGTGAAATGCAGCATTTCACCGCGGAGCGCCTCCCGGGACACCTTGCAGCCTGCGTTTTCTGGCCGAGTCCCCTGGTGCAGATAGGTTCTCCCCCACTGTGGCTAGCCTGGCTGCAGGGCATGCAGGCGCCCGCTCCTTGGGGGCAGGGGTGGGTGGAGGGCCCCATCCCCGCACCCCTCCCTTCATCCATCCCTGCATCCTTCCCTCCATTTCTCCATCCTTCCATCCATCCCTGCATCCATACATTCACTAATTCAGTATTTATGAAGCATCTGTGATGGGCCCTGGGGTGATGATGATGATGATAAGAACAACAATAACAACATTTTTGAGCATTTACTATGTGCTGGGCTCTGTGAAAAGCAGTTTACGTGTGCCACCTCATTTAATCTTCATGACTATATGACATGGGTACTATTTTCGCTCCATTTTGTGGACGAGGAATCAGAGCCCCTGGCAGGTCACAGAGCTGCTGGGGCTTGATCTGATGTACCAGGGTGAGCGAGGGAGACCTAGGCTCAGCCCCCTGGGGACATCCAGGCTCTTCATGGGACCCTGGGACGAGGACCCCTGATCAAGGCCTCTCTGAGGAAATACTGGCGTTGTTGAAGGGTGAAGGGTGAGTTTGGCCAGATGGAAAGGAGGCCAAGGTGGGTGTAGGCTGCCTGTGTCCAGGTCTCAGCACCACCCTCTCTCTGTGCTGGGCTTGGGCAAGAGACCTCACTTCTCTGTGACACACCGTTCTCATCTGCAGAATGGGGGGTATTGGAACACCTATGTCATAGGTAGGTGGTGAGCCTTAGAGAGGGGACCCTTGAAAGTGTTGGAACTGCATGCTCTGAACCAGCGCACAGCACTCATTAGCTAGAGGCCTCTGGGCACTGGAGCCTGCTGGGCACAGACCTGTGTGGCTGGAGTGTGGGCAGGACCCGCGGGCCGTGGGTCCTTATCAGAGGAGTCACGGTAAGCCACGGTAAGGATTTCAAGCAGGGGCTTGACGTAGTCAGCTTACATTTGAGAAAACTGCGGTTCTTCGGGGCTCCTGGAGCTGCCCCCTTTGCTCACACTGGACACCCCTGGACCACAGGTGCCCCAGCACCTGGGCAGCACCTGCCCACAGCAGGCCTTCCGTACACAGGTCCCCGATTGAACTGAATAGTGATTATAATAGTGACGGCGAACATTAGCTGGGCACTTGGTGCCTGCCAGGCACTGTGCTCAGAATTCCCGTTCGTTTAACCTGCACAGCTGCCCTGGGGGGCGATGTTACTGTTCTCACACCCACTTCCCAGAAGACGAAGCTAAGACTTAGATTAGGAAGTTGGCTTAAGGTCACACAGCAGGTCAGCTCCAGGCTGGGCCTCAAACTCTTGTTCAGGTCTGGGCTGTTGGAGCCCTGGACCTCGGCGTCTGCTGCCTTGCGGCCTCTCCCGTGGTAAACAGGATGGGCACAGGCCCCGAGGCCTGGACACCCTGACTCACCCAGCTAGGAGGCCTGCCACATTGCATCCGCTGGGGGAACCGATTCGTTAGAAACAACGAACAGGACAAAGAACGGGAGCAAGTGCGTCCTGGAGGGAAAAGGCTGGTTTTTTTCTCCTTATCTTCCCAAGTGGAAAGGAGGGATGTGTATTCTGAATCAGGATGCAGTTTTTGGGGGGGAGGATAGTGATGGGAGAGCAGAAAGATATTGCTATTTATTGCACCTTGTATGGGCATGATTGTTGAGAGTTAAAAAAAGTAATAATCCATTTCTCCTTTGCACCTGATTAAACTGTTCTCCAGTCTCTAATTTTTGTCATTTTCCTATAATCTAATTTGTTTTCTGACTGTGTCCATGTGCAAAGCAAAGGGGATTTTTCTTCCTTTAACGTGACTGGGGTCTGACTGTCCAGGAATAGTTTAAATGATGTTATTTTCTCCTTGGTTAAATGAAGTGCAGATACAATCGTCGGAGGGTCTTAATGACCAAAAACCAAAAAAAAAAAGTCCGAATCTTTGAGGCATTTCCTATTTACATAGTTCAAAAAATTATGGAAAAGAACAAGAAAAAAGATGATCTTAATGAGGAAGCATGGGGGCAAGTGTGTGTGTCAGGGTAGGATGCAGTCTTGTTTCCAGGATTTCACATAGCCGAGTTGGAATCAAAAAGGGACATTTTAATCTAGTAACTACAAATGCAAACTGTACTTTCCAATGAAAGAAATGAAAAAAATATCTATAGCGTTTGTAAGCTGTGATTTGAGTGGATTCAAGGTTTGACTGGGAATATCGGAATTCCTGAGGTCCTTATAAGGCATTTGAGAAGGTTGTTGGTTTTTTGTTTTTTGTTTTTTTTAAGTAGATTCCCACCCCACGCCCGACCATGGCCACCCTCTGAGCTGAGTTGGTTGGTGTATGGCAATCTTTCTGGGAAAATCCCTTCTCCGGGCGCTGCTAAAACGATATCTTTAGGCGAAATGGTGGTTGATGAAGGAATTTGTGCCCATGCTTTCCCCACCTGCTCGGGCTTGTAGGGGTGTGGCCGTGTGGGAGTGTGTTGGTGGGGGGGTCTGAGGGGAGCGGGTGGGGTTGGAGGTGAATCCTTCCTATTCCCCAGTTCCGAAAAGTAAAACTTACCTTACCTGTTTCCAGAATACCAGCCATTGTCTTCCGCATCTCACGGCCACGCTGTGGGCTCTGGGGGGTTTTGTCGAAGGCAAAAAAAAAAAAAGTCTGAAGTATTTAAACATGTTGGACCATGCATGCATCCGTCCATGGCGTTGTGGGTTTTGTTTTTTTTTTTGGTCCCCTCCCTCCCTTCCCTTTTCTTTTCACCAAAGTATATTCATCAAACTGCTGAGTTGGAAAGATTTGTAATGAGTTTTTGAGCTGTACGACTGTGTGTTTTTTTTTTTTTTCCCTCTCCCCCGCCCTCTCCCTCTTTCTAAATCTTCATCTGACATTAAATAAAGCAAATCCCAAACAGATTAACTGTCGCACGGTTCTGCTCCGTCTCCTCAGTCTGTTCCCAGGTCCGGCTCGGGCCCGGGCGGCGGGAGATGCCCGGGCGGCCTGCGGAAGTCCATGTGGCGCGCTAGGTGGGATCCCGGCGTCCTGAAGGCGGAGGCCCTGGCCCTCCTGCCCTGCGGCCTGGGCATGGCCTTCTCCCAGTCCCACGTGATGGCCGCTCGGAGGCACCAGCACAGTCGGCTCATCATCGAGGTGGATGAGTACAGCTCCAACCCCACCCAGGCCTTCACTTTCTACAACATCAACCAGGGCCGCTTCCAGCCGCCGCACGTGCAGATGTGAGTGGGCGCCTCCGACGGGACTGCGGGGTGGAAGGTGTGGGTGGTGAGGGCCGTCCGGGGTGGGGCTCCTGGACTCGGGGTGCCTCCTGGCTTCTGGGCCCAAGTGTTTCATGCAACGGTTCTGGAATCCCCAGATCAGCGAGGCTCTGAGTTGGGAGGGATGTGGGAGAATTTGCAGTGTGCTGGCCTGTGGGCCGATTCTGGCCTGGAGTCTTGTTTCATTTGGCCAGGAGAATGTTTTACAAATATTGAAAAATGAGGTGATTGCACGTAAAAATCCAGACTTCTGGCTTTGCCGTACAGAAGCCCAAAGTCCTGGCAACCCCAGGCCCATACGTCCTCGTGGCAGTGTCCGGGGGGCTGAGTTCCAGGTGCCACTTCTTGGTATTTGGTATCGGGTTACTGACCCCCTCGTTGTACAGATGGGGAGGACGAGGCCCAGAGAGGGGACGGGACTTGCGGCAGGCCCCACGGCAGGGTAGGACCCTGGGCTTGGCCTGGCTGTCCTCTCTTTCCTCTGCCCCTTCCTTTTGCCCAGACCCCCTTTGCTTCTGTTGAAAAAGCAGAGATGCTTTCCAAAAGGACTGGGGAATTCTGCTGCCTGCCCTTTGGGGCTGGTGGAAAATACCAGGGGCGCCCCAGCAGTGGGGCCGCAGCGAGAACATAGACTCGGGACTCCTGTGCACAGGTAGAACCTTTCCCCCGCTCCCTGGATTTTTTTTCCAGTGGTCGGGAGAGGTGCAGGTGGCACAGGGTGGAGGTGGATAAATTCCTGGCCCTGCCCTGGGCGACTCCGGGTGTTGCCAGAACATCCTCCTCCTTTGTCCCCACTGCCCGCTCCCATCAGCCCTGCACCACAGGGCTTACCTGGTGAGGAAGCAGAGGCCCAGACAGGTGACCCACGCGAGCCCACACAGCTGGCAGGCACCAGAACTGACACCCGTCTCCAGTCCAGGGCATTCTCCATGCTTAACATCCTTTTGCTGTGATGTCTGTGGATGTAAGTATGTACGTGCCTCCATCTGAGAGTTTAGACATTCGTCTGCTCCATTGCTGAAACTTCTCTCAGCCCCTTTGGGGTGCCCCTGTGCTGGGTCTGGGGCTCTGACAAGCCCCTGACGAGGGGGGAGCCCCACGAGTTCCCAGTGAGAGCACAGGGAGGTCAGAGCTGTGATGGGGATGCTCCTGGGCTCTGGGGCTCAGAGCAGGCAGCCCTGACCCCCGGGCTGGGTCAGATGCCCCCATGAGGACACAGACCCCAGCCTCCTCTAGGACCTTGAGTACCGTCTCTAGGGAGCAGTGGTCAGGTTAGGTAGAGACGGGAGAATGCGGCACGCGGCCCACGTAGAGAAGGAGCCAGGGGTTTTCCACACCCGGGCCTGGAAGTGGGGTGGGGAGGTTGCTGCCTCTTGTTACTGTGTGGTTCCCTCGGGACTGGTCTTCTGTCATAGAGGATGGGTGCAGAGACATTATTCGTGGGTGAAGGGGTTCTGGAAGGCAGGTGGGCGCCAGGCCTGGGGGTGGGTTCCAGCGCTGGGAACACCCTCTTCCCTGCAGCGCCTGCTCTGGAAAACGTTCATTTCCGTGGGAGCTGCAGGGCTGGCCTGTCAGTAGCTGCTTACTTTATTTTTTGGTAGACTTCTCTTTGGGAAACTAACCCCAGTACCCATTTTGGAGCCAGATTGGCAGATTTGGGCAGGATGGGAGGCCCTGGGTCTCAGGCACACTCTTCCTTGGTCTCTGGGACCTTGAGGCCTGGCAGGGCTGCTGCAGTGGGGAAGGCCTTCCCAGGGCTGGGTTTTCTCTTCTGTTGATGGGGTTTATCCTCCTGGGCTGGAAGTGACAGTGCCTGAGGTCCCCGGATGCCACTGGGGACGGGCGAGAGCACCGGGCCCCTCGGGCAGAGCAGGTGGGGTATGTGTCTGTGCCCATTTGTCTGCACACCCATTAGGAGGGGCCCCTGGGCACCGCAGACACAGCTGAGTAGTAGCAGGCAGAGCTGTCCTGTAGAACACCCCCGCCGGGCAGCCCCCAGTCCCAGAACAGGGCTAGGGCAACAGAAGTCAGGAGACAGGGCGGCCAAGGGGCTGAGGAAGGACCCTCTGGAAGAGCTGACTTTTAGGTTGAGACCCAGAGGACGAGGAACGAGGGCAGCAAGTTGGGAGGGGGAAGCAGGCCAGGCAGAAGTTGCCGCAGGGTCTGAGCCGGGGGGGGGGCGGC
>NW_006780611.1:6041740-6048089 GCF_000442215.2 Lipotes vexillifer | reverse complement strand
GCCCTGAGCGGGGGGGGGGGCGGCTGGGAAGTGCAGGAACGCCCAGCTGGGTGGAGGGTGCGCTGGGCAGGAGCCACGCGGGCCCCCGTGGGCCGGGCTGTGTCCTGAGGAAGGGCAGTGAGAGAAGGGTGATTCCCCCATTTAACAACTGCAGGTTATTTGTTCATTCATCCATTTATCCGTCCTCTCGGGGTGTCTGTGAGCAGCTGCCCAACACACTGGTTAGTTAGGAATATGGGCTCCAGGCTAGCCTGCCTGGCTTTGAATCCTGGCTCTGCCACTTGTTTGTTGGGTGTCCCTCGGTGCCTCAGTTTCCCCGTCTACATAATGCTGCTCATCGTAATACTGAGGATTAGGTAGGTAAACCCACATAGAGGGGGGCCAGGCCGCAATGTCCTGTGTTGTTAGTACTTGCTGGCTGGGCTAGGTGCTAGGGACACAGCAGTGATCAGGGACAGAGCCCTGCCCGCGCTGAGCTGACCCTCCAGTGGGATATGTCGTGAAAGTCATGAAGTGTGCGATAGCATAGGATCCTGGTAGCAATAAGTGCTGTGGAGAAAAAGCTTAATGGCTTTTTGTGGTCACTCAGCTGGTGTGGGCGGAGCAGGTTCACACCAGCCTGCCCCGCTGCATCCCTTCTGGCCTGCTCTGTGCTGCCTGCTCCTGAGGCCAGTGTTCCGGGCTTTATTGGCAGTGGGACTCTGGGGAGGCCGGGGGTTTGGGCCGGGTCCTGGGAAGAGCACGCAGTGCGCCCTGGTTCTGGACTCCTCATCCGGTGCTCTCTCATTGCCTGCTCAGGTCAACCCACCTTTGAAATGCAACTTTGTACACAGCTGGGTGAAGCCGGATCGCGTGGGGAATCTGCGGGGCGCTGTTCCCTCCCACCCCCCTTCTTTGGACTCACACCCTGCGCACCAGGGAAGCACGTGGGTTTCCATGGCGCGTCTCCACTGAGGGAGACACAGGAGGATGGATGCCACTTCCCAACACGTGATTTATCGCCACCCTGGGCTTTGTCTCTGGGGTGAGGGAGCGAGGGGCCCTATTTAATAAATCCACAATTTACATTTAGTAACAACAGTGACAGTCCAAACGTGGCCTCCGATTGAGCCCTGTGATTTATGTAGTTGCCCCCAGAGACCCTGGTGGTAACGAGGCTGTCTTTGCCTGAGGAGTGAATGTCTGGATCTGGGCCTCTGGGCTTTGGACCCTGAGACGGAAGACCCCTTACCTTGGGGGCCGAGAAGCCCTGCAGTGGTCTGGGGAGAGCCCCTCCAGGCACCGGCCCCTTAGTCCTGGGTGGGCAGGTGGACGGGTGGCCTGTTGCTCAGCGAGAAGGTGAGAGCAGTGTTTGCGGGACAGGGTTACCCTGGGGATCCACCTTATGGGGGGCGGGGCTGGTGCCAGGCATGGCGACTCCTCTCTGGCCTTTAAAAGGAGTCCCATCGGTGGACACTAGACTAACCCATTTAAAGACCCTCCAAGCATGTCAGGCTGTGCGGGGTCCTTGAAGAATGTAGCAGGGTGGGGCACTGCTCTGCGCCAGGCTGGGACTGGCCCCCTGTCCCCGGCCCTCCCCTCTGGGCCAGGTTGGAGTGCCGACCCCCTCGCTAGGTGAGACGGAGGCTTCAGAAGGGACCCGGTGGCCCCTAGCCCGTCTGTGCACTGAGAGGTCTCCAGGAGACAGTGAGGGTCAGCCTTGGCCCCGGGAGGGTCCGAGGGCGCGTGGCAGGAAGAAAGCCCTGACCTGGGCTCTGTCTGTTCTCAAGCCGCATCCTGCACCCTCTCCCCAAGGGCTCCAGGGGCAGTTCTGGTTTCTGGGACATTTATGGTTTTTTTTAAAATTAATTTTTATTGGAGTATAGTTGCTTTACAGTGTTGTGTTAGTTTCTACTGTACAGCAAAATGAATCAACCATACATATACATATATGCCCTCTTTTTTGGATTTCCTTCCCGTTTAGGTCACCACAGTGCGTTAAGTAGAGCTCCCTGTGCTATACAGTATGTTCTCATTAGTTGTCCATTTTATACATAGTATCAGTAGTGTATATGTGTCCATCCCAATCTCCCAATTCCTCCCCCCCCCCCCCCCATACACATTTGTTCTTTACGTGTTTTCTGGGACATTCCATTGTTCCCTCTGCCTCCCCTACTCTTTGTCCTGACAACATAGACTCATCCTTCAGATCTCACCCAGGTGTCCTTGGGGACACCTTCCCTGACCCTTCCCCAGACCTTCCTAACGGCCCCCCACCCAGATCTAAGCACTCAGAGCCTCCCTTTCGTGGCACAGGCTTCAGCCTGTGCATTCATTTGTGGGACAGTTTTCTAAGCATCTGTCCCCTTCACCAGCACGGGCTGTCCCTCGAGCCTAGCACAGTGGACAGGAGGAGGGAAAGAAAAGGGAGCGAGGATGAGGCAGGGTGCACGCCCCAGGAAGAGTGTGGTGGGAGATCAAGGAGGGCTTCCTGGGGGCGGTGGCATAACCCCGGAGCTTGGAAGACCAGCAAAAGCAAAGCCAGGATGTGGGGAGGAAGGGCAGGCACAGGGACTCGGGGTGGAGGTCACCTCGGAGCCAGTGCTTCGTGGAAAGCGCCTTGGGCAGTGTGGCCCAGCGCCAACCAGTCCCTGCCCTTCTCTGGGCCTCCGTTTCCCCACTTGTAGGATGAAAGGAGGGGACCAGAGGTCTCTCTCATTCTAGAACGCCACGGCTTGTGTCCAGTTACGTGGCTGGACATGGTTTTGGAACTTCACTGAAGGAACGAGTCCTCTGCTCTCCACCCCCTGGCTTTCAGTGCACCCTATTTCCCCAGAAAGTCGTGGGGGGATGGGGTTCTGCTTCTGATGCCCACATGAGTCTTTGGTACCAGGAGCTGCACTTCCAGGGAGCCAATGGCTTAGGGGAGAGAGAGACCGAGAAGGGGTCCAGGGCACAGGAAATGGGCTGCAGGGGGCAGCCCTGGGTGGTTCCCACCTTTCAGAGCTGGACTGGAGGATGGGAGGGTCCAGGGCACAGCGAGGAAGTCGCCGAGCTGGGGTGCCAGCCTGGGTCCAGGTGCCGGAGGCTGAGTTCTCTATTCTGCACCATCCCTGCCGCCAGGATTCCGGTGGGAAGATCCCTTGTGAGGCTGGAGAGAGTGGTGACAGGTTGTAGGTCTCAAAGAGAGAGAGAAAGAGCCACGGCCTTGATTGGGGCCACCTCAGCAGGCAGATGCTTTGGGAAAGTCGGGTTTGGCCCCCCCAAACCAGGAACGCTTGTTTCCATACCTTCTCTCTGGTCCATGGAGAACGACTCTGGAAAATAACCATTTTGCTTTGTTTCTTCTAGTCGCGAGAAGGTGTGAGGTTAAATGCCCCAATCCCAGCTCTGAAGACCTAGGTTCAAATTCTACTCTTTAACGCACTAGCAGGTGCCCTGGATGTGGGACTAACCTTTCCAGGCCTCAGTTACTTACTCTACAGGGCTGCTGGAACTCAGGGGTTAGCCAGGGTTTTGCCATTGCAAGTGTCAGAAACCCAATTCAAATTGTCTTACGGGTAAGAGAGAGTTTACTGGCCCACATAATTAGCTAGGAAATCCAGGTTTGGACCAGCTTCAGGCACAGCTGGATCTAGGGTTCAAATGATGCTGCCAAGTCCTCCCACCCTTTGTGTGCTCTCTTTCTCTTTCTCTTTCTCCGTATCTTCATTCTTCTCGCTCTTTTCCTCGCTTCTAAACACAGGCAGGGTTTCTGGGAGCTGCACGAGGTGGTCTCTATGGGTGTCCTGTCCTGTGCCTAGCAGGTGTTTGGTATTTAGGGGTCACTCAAGAAACATTTGTCCATAGATTGACTGAATGAGATGAAGTAAGGCCTGGAAATAGTCCAGCTTGGTGTGAGTTCTGGAACCAAAAGCCAGCTTCAAATTCCAGCTCCACCAGCTTCCATAGCTGAGATCCTGGGCAAGTTAGCCTTTCTGATCCTCAGTTTCCTCATCTATAAAATGGGCACACCCATAGTGCCCTGCTCAGACAGCCATTGTGAGGGTGAAGAGAGCAGATGCATGTAAAGCGCTTAGCACATAATGAGCTCTCAGCCCGTGGAAATCATCAATATCGTTACTGTTGTTATTATTTCAAGGTTGAGCATTTGTTACAATCCAAATAGCCAGAGGACAGTGCGGGGGAAATAAGAGTCTATTTTTTTTCCTCTGGGGATTATTAGGTTCGCATCCTCACTGAGCTCAGAAGCCTCGGGGCAGAGGGAAGTAAGAACAGAGTTAATTAAAGAGCTTGGGCTCCAGCAGCAGGCCCAGCCTGACTAGCGCCCGTGCAACTCGCGTGCTCTTGGCTGGCTGATGGTGGGAACTGCGACCTGCTCAGGGCTCCTCCACAAGGGACTCACAGGGGGTGGCATCTCACTCCCTGTGTCTCCTTTTTTTTTGTCTCTTTGACTTGTTCTCTGTTTGCTTGTGGTGTCCTCACAACCTCAGTGTATGTGAGGGGGAAAAAAGAAAGAAAGAAAGAAAGAAAGAAAGAAAGAAAGAAAGAAAGAAAGAAAGAAAGAAAGAAAGAATGAATGAATTTGATTGGCTCACTCATGTTCCTTGCCAGGCCAGTAGCCCAGTAGTGATTGGCTGCCTTGGTCCAATCAGCTATGTTAGGGGCGGACAGGTGGATTCACAGGCCGGCTCCCTGCAAGACTGTCACATGGGGTGGGGGGAGGGACCCAGAGGACAGAGGAGTGGCAGGAATTACTGGGAGGGAGATTTGAGCTTCCAGGCCAGCTCAGGCATCACCTCCTCCTGGAAAGTTCAGGGGGCCCCAGGCCAGGTTAGGGCCTTCTCTGGCCCCCAGCCCCTCTGCTGCCCCATCAAACCTTGTGACTTTATTGTCGTTTCCTGGCCAAGTCTGTCTCCACCATCAGTCTGGGATCAGGCCTGGTTCATTCAGTTCCCCAGCTTTGAGCTCAGGGCTGGTCCCCAGTAGGCATTCAGGATGTGTTGTGTTGAGTGAATGAGGGAATGAATGAGAGGCATGAAGAGCTCCAGAACCCTCCTGTTGCCATCATCAGACTCAGGAATTTTTCCTCTTCTGCCCGGTTGGGTCCAACTCTGACCTGCTGGGATTCTAACTTGACTTAACCACCCCCAGAAAGGTGCCCCGCGAACCCCTCCCGCCGCAGCCTGGTGATGTGGAGGGGCCGGTGTGATGCCGTAGCTGCGATGGATGGGGCGTGCTAATGCTCCCTGCACATTAGCGTGCTGAACCCACGTCTCTCGTAAGGTGTTAGTTTCGTTTCTTCAAAGTATTTTGTCTGAAGAAAAAAAAGGATAGTTAGAAAGATGTCTTTAAAAGTATTTATGTAACTGATATGGCACCGCTTTTGGTTTGGCGCATAATTAGATTTAAACACAACTCCTCGAGCGGCATACTCATTTGGAGAGAGCAGCTCGTTGAAATGTCATTGCGTTGTTTTTCAGAGTTTTGTGCCTGGCAAAACCAGTCAGCTGAGGAGGCAGAGTGTGGCTCTCGGGGAGAGCCCTGAACTGGGGAGGGGGGCACCTGTTCGGTGTCCTCATCTGTAAGATGAGAAGGCTCCCAGGGGCTCCCAGGGACCAAGAACATAACAGTTGGGCAGCTTGTTAATTTTCTGAGCATTGTTGCCTAATGAGGTACCTCCATTTTACAGACGAGCAAACCAAGGCCAGACATTTTCCTAAGGTTACACATTAGTGACGGGCAGCAGATCTGGGATCTGAAGCCTGGTCTTCTGATTCCAGAACTGTTTTCCTACAGGACCTTGGAAAGCCCTTGTTCTAAACCCGATCGGACCATCTCATAGTTTTGGAAAATTGCTGCCTGTCTTTAGTGCTTTGTTTCACAAGTTCCCACGAAATTCCCCCTTTCCCTCGTGGCTCTGCCTGGATGCTACTTGTGCTGTCTCTGCACAGTGCCAAAGAGTCGGATCTTCCAGCTGGATGGTGGAGCTCAGTCCATGCATCCTTGATGGGGCTGATAGCACCCCCACAAGGGGGTGAAAACTGGCTTTGGGGGGTGAAAAAAATCTTACTCTGATTCTAAAGCACAGATACACACACAGTAAATGAACAGATATACAGCGTATCTGTGGTGTTAGAACTTTATGAGAGAGGGGTGAGTAGAAAAAACATCTAAAAAGGCCCCTTGGGCTTCCCTGGTGGCGCAGTGGTTGAGAGTCCGCCTGCCGATGCGGGGGACGCGGGTTCGTGCCCCAGTCCGGGAAGATGCCACATGCCGCGGAGCGGCTGGGCCAGTGAGCCGTGGCCGCTGAGCCTGCGCGTCCGGAGCCTGTGCTCCACAATGGGAGAGGCCACAACAGTGAGAGGCC
>NW_006780611.1:6027416-6041730 GCF_000442215.2 Lipotes vexillifer | reverse complement strand
AAAAAAAAAAAAAAAAAAAAAAAAAAAAAAAAAGAAAGAAAGAAAAAAGACAAAAAGGCCCCTTAAGGGCTGATAATGAAAAAAAAAAAAGGTAGAGAGGTACTACTTGTCAAGCAGCAGGTTAGTTGTAGTCGCCATACAGGTGCACGCAGGTACAGGTGCCAGGCTGTACCTGTCAGCCCTTCCCACTCATTACCTCGCAACAACCCTCGGGGTTTCTCATGTTACAGAGGGGAAGCTGAGGCTCAGGGGGAAATGTTTTGCCCGGCTAGTGATCAGGAGGGGCAAGATTCGGACGCAGGTGGGCAGGCGGGTGTGACCTGGACCATGTGTGATCTGACCTGGCTGTGGTCTGAGTTGTGACATGAGCTGCAGGCTCCCAGCGCCGCGACCCCGTGACCCCATGATCTTCTCTCCCCTCAGGGTGGACCCGGTGCCTCATGACGCCCCGAAGCCGCCCGGATACACCCGCTTTGTCTGCGTGTCTGACACCCACTCGAGGACGGACCCCATCCAGATGCCCTACGGCGACGTGCTCATCCATGCCGGGGACTTCACTGAGCTGGGGCTCCCGAGCGAGGTGAAGAAATTCAACGAGTGGCTGGGTAGGTGCCAGAAGGGGTGGTGCCTGTGAGCAGCCGGACTCGGGCAGCCCTCTGCCCACCGTCCTTCCTCCCTGCTCTGCCCGGTCCCTCCCTGGACTTTGTCACCTGTCCACCTCCCCTGGGAAGGCCCCTGACCTCCGGGACCAGGCCACACCCCTCTCACTCTCCCGTGACACCTAGGAGGTCTCCTACCCCAGCACTTGTCTCTGCTGTGATTTTCCATTTGTTGGTGGGATTTTTTTGGCCTGGGAGACTTCCTCCCAAAGGGATTTTGTCCAGGTTTGTTTTTGTCCACTTGTGTGTCCAGCCCCCAGTGCCTGGTACAGGTAGATGCCGAGTAAATAATCGATGAGCGGATAAGTGGCTGAATGGGCAAATGAATGAATGACTCTCTGGGAACAGTGATGTCAGGGCAGGCACCTCAGCTGGTAGGTACAGCCACCCACTGTCATTGACGGCTTCACCAGTGAGGGGACCCTCCAGGCCTCCGTGGCCCCAAGCAGGAGCCCAGGGAGCCCGGTGTGGGTTCCTCCATGGGCAGCCATTGGTACAGGCAGCGGAGTGCCGTCCCACGCCATAGGAGATGGTGGGCCATGATCTGCAAGCACGCCCCTAGGGTTTTGTCTTTGGCTTTGCTTTCTTCCAAAATGAGAAAGACATAAATCTGGGGTGCCCCCTGGGAAAAGCTGTTTGCTTGGAATCCAGAGAAACCTCACAGCGAATCTCTCTGCCATGGTCCAAGGAGACAGATGGGTGGCCCCTGGGCTGCCCGGTGTACTGGCCTGCTGTCTCAGAGGCCTGGGTACGGGGCGGGCCCACCTCCCCGTGCAGCCCCTCGTGATCGCCAGACGGTCCCCCGCCTCCCCAGGGGCGTCCCGCTGTGCAGTTGGCTGGGAGCTGTGCAAGCAGAGGAGGGCCAGGAGCGAGGCGGGTGGCTGCAGCGGGAGAGGCTGGCTTTGCCAGTCGAGACAAATATTTACAAGCAAGGCCTTGCACTCCGCTTGGCAGGCTTGGAGCTTTAAATATTGATTATTCAAATGGGAAGTTCTCATCAAGGGGCCTGTTTGGGCTGAGCCTTGTGAAGGCTGGGATGGGAGGGGCTCCTGGGCTTCTCCCCACGCCCCGTGCTGCTTCCAGGTCCGGGCTGCTTCCTAGGAGGGGACCCTCACTGAGGCTGGTTTCTTGTCCCCCTGCTGTGGGTCTCAAAAGATGTGAGGCTGAGCTGAGTCCATGTCCCAGGCAGAGAACAGGAGTCGCTGGTGGCTGGGCACCTGCTTGTGTGCCAGGCTCCTTACCACCACTGCCTGGCTGAATTTGAGGAACAGCCATTTGGGGTGGGTGCTGTTTAGACCCCTACCTGACAGAAGACGATGTCGGCTCCCCTGCACTGAGGTTCCTGAAGTGAGGGACTATTTCCGATGTACCCCCGGCCCAGACGTGCTCGTCTCCAAGCTGAGTGAGTAAATGAACCCAACAGTTGCATGTGCCAGGGGGGCGGTGGCCAAGGGCTGTGGGATCTCAGTGCAGAGGCTGGTGGTGGCCTTTTCCCAGGCAGGGGCGGCTTCTGGGACAAGCTGCTGTTGGGCTAGGCCCGGCCTGGGGAGCTGGGCGATTGTGCTGGGAAGAGAGCAGCTGCAGGCTGAGGGGACAGCGGAGGCCAAAGCCTGCGGGGGGACACTTGAGAGGTGGCATGATGTGTTGCGACTGGAGGGAGGAGGTTTGGAGACCGTGAGGGTGATGAGCCTGGAAAGAGGGGTGGGGACTCCCTGAGACTCTGCAGATAAGGGGAAAGCAGGGGCCTGGGAGGGCCAGCACGGTGAGATGGCCATCTTAGGAGAATCTCTTTACTCGCCTCTTAACAAAAGCCAGAACTGTGTGCTGGAGGAATTTAGGAGGCTGTCTTTGTAGTCTGCACTTGACGTGGGATTGATTTATTTGCCTGGATCATCACGGGTGGGAAGGGTGAACTTACAGAGGGGTCTCCCTTTTACAAAAGGGACCTCTCCCCTTGGCAGCCTTGAAGTGTTTGCAGATGTCAGTGTTTGTCACTCAAGTGGGCTGGGCGGGGCTTCAGCCTGAAGCGAGACAGAGCTGGAGGAATTTGCATGTGAGTTAGGGCATCAGTAGGAGTGGGTTTATAGCGGTCCATCCGCAGCTGGCTTTTTGGGAACTGGTCCACTGCGCAAGGTGACTCACCTCTGTGGGCTGGCGACTCATGTGCCAGGGGTGTGGTGATGTGGCAGAGATGGGCTCAGGGTGGTGTTGTAAAGGGCTCCGTGTTTATTGAGTGTTGGCATGTGCCCTTTGTGTATATTATTAAATCATTTGCTTCTCTTGATGAGGGAACGAGGCAGGAGCTACTGTCATCCCCACTTGACAGAGGGAAACCGAGGCCCAGAGGAGTGAAGGAACTTGCCCAAGGTCACACAGCTAGTAAGTGGCAGAGCTGGGGTTTAAACCCAGGCAGTTGGACTCCAGAGCCGAGCTCTTGTCCTCTCCTCTGTTATCACCTCTCTTGTTTTTATGGTGAAAGCTCACTGATTCGAAGTTAAGGTGTGGACTGTGCCTTTTGGGGCCAGACGTCCAGGGTCAGCTTTCTCCCAGGTGATGGCAGCAGTCATGTGACCTCTCTGAGCCTTCCTGGCCTCGTTTTAACTGGGGGTGGTCAGGCTCCCCTTGACCTGCTTGCCTCTTTGGAGGCAGGTTGTTTTGAGACTCCACTGGGGTGGAGGAAATGTTCGAGTGTATGAACTGTAAAGGGCTGTGTAGATGTTATTACTGCCCCCAGGAGCTGGCGTTTGCAGATCAGGGCCCCCTTGGGGTAGAGGTAGGGGACATGGGCTGGTCCCACAGTAGGCAGTGGGGGAACTTGACCTGAGCCTTCACGTTGAGTTGTCAGCAAAGACCGCAGGGGTATTCATTCGTCCGTTCAGTACACCTCACTGAGAGCTCTGTGCAAGCGTGCCCCACGCAGTGGGTGATGGTGGGGAGTGAGGACAGGGTGCTGCATCTGGGGATGGGGACACAGTGGGTGGGTGGATACACCAGAAGCAATAAGAGAACCGTTCACGTGATGAGGTCGGCAGAGCGCTGGCCCAGGGGGCGTGATGGTGACAGACAGCCCCTTGAGGCGCCATGGAAGCCCTCCCTGAAGAGGTTGCTTTGAGTGAGGCGTGGAGGTGAGAGTGAAGTGATGTAGGAGGGACATTCCAGGCAGGGGCACAGTGGCTGCAGAGGACCTGAGGGCAGGCAGGCAGGTGTGCAGTGTGGAAGGTTTGTCACCGGTTGGTTCAGATACACCCTGTGGGCCAGCGGCAGGAGTTTGGGGTTGATTCTAGGTGCCATGGGGTCTTTGGGAAGGTTTGTGTATGGGAGTGACCTTTAAAAAGGCCTGGATTGCGGAGACAGCAAGACCAGTGAGGGCAAAGGCTCTGGAATGTTCCAGAAGTGATGTCTGGGAGATGGGATCATGAGGGATTTTTAGCCCAGGGCCCAGGGCCTGGGCTGGCCCAGGGCCACCTGGGCCCTGCCTCATGCTCGTCCCCCAGCTGGGAAGGCTCTTTCTCATCCACCCGTCAGTCCTACCCACCCCTAAATGTCGCTCTTGTGAAGCTTCCCCCTGCCCCACTGGGCGGCATTGGTCCCTTCTCCCTGTGCACCCAGGGCTCCCTATTCAGTCCTTGGTGGTGGCCCTCACCTTGTGGAGGGAATTGTCTGTGTCCTCATGCCTCCTGTCCGCCCTGCCTCCCCCTGAGACTGTCAGCCCCTGGAGGGCAGGACGAGTCTCATCCCTAGCACCAGTCAGTGCCTCAGCTGGGGGAAGCCCTGGACAGAGACGTAGACTCGGGGTGTATGCACAGTGAGCTGGTCCCTGCGTCCCCAGCAGGGCTGGTTGCTGTTGGGTGGGACAGCAGTAAATGGGGCTTCAAGGAGGGCCGGGCTGTGATGCAGAAGAGTGTGGGCATGGCTGTCGCAATACGGGACTCCGGGAGGGTCTGCAGAAGGGCAGAGGCTGAGTGGGGGCCTCCAGGATAAGCCTAGGACCTGAGGCCGGCAGGTGAGCCTGGGCTCGCCACTGGAAGCCGGTGGGGGGTTTGTGTGTGCTGAGGGCGGGGACAGAGGCCGAGCGCCCAGGAGCACCCGCCTCCCAGGATGCCTGTCTGCAGAGGCAGCGCCTGACCCTGAGGCCGCGACACGCCCGCATCTTCCCCCGAGGGAAGAACACCAGGCCAAATTCTGCCTCTGGCTCTGAGTGACAGCCATGTCCTCAAGAGCTGCCACTTCAGAAGATTCACAGGATGCTGGAAAGCTTGCTCTCTGCGACTGGCAGGGGCCAGGCTGGCCTCCCCACGCCCCTGCCAGGAGAAGCCTTGCAGCCACCCCATCCCTCGCTCCCACCCCCGGCTCCTGCAGCCTCAGACCCCGGCACTAGCCTCAGAGCGACTGGCCAGAGGCCACAGCTGGGTGCTCACCCCCGCCTCCGCCTCCCCACCCGCCTGATGCTGCCCCGTCCAGCCTGGCTTCTCGTTCCGCAGCTTCCACACCTCCCTCGCTGGGCTCCCTGCTTCTCCACCTCCTCCTTTTGCTCCTGGTTCTGCTCCTTCTCACTGAAAGTGGCTCCTCCCGGGACCAACCGTGGGCCTCTCGAGCCCTTCTTTCCAGATGATAGTCATACTCCCCTGCTTGCTTCTGCCCAGACTCGCAGACACCTCCATCTCCTCCCAGACCTGATCCCTCTTTGAGACCCAGCCGGTATATTAATCAGTCTTCTCAGAAGACACCTCCTCCTGGCTGTCCACCAGGATTTTAGACTCGCTTTTAGGTCCCAAACTGAACTCCCAAACCTCAGCCCCATCCCCAGAGGCTATGTCGTAAGACATAGGCCTCCACTGAGACCCTCCCAACCACAGCTCCGGTACCCTTGCTCCCTTCCCTCTGAGGCCATCAGGGCCCCCCATTATTTTCGCCCTGCTGTTGTCTGTCCTGCTCGTGTCTTCTTCACTCACTTCCGCCACCTGCCGAGCTGCTTTGGGGTCCCAAGTGGGCCGTCCTGCCAGCCTCCCCTTCCTCCTGCAGGATCCTGTGAGCCCCTCGAGGGTTGAGACGGCGCCTAGTCCCTGCAGGTCCTCAGGACCCAGCCCAGCCTGGCCCCAGGGGTGCTCGCGGGTGTCTGTTGAAGAAAGCGTGGAGAGGTCTGGTTACCCACAAGGGGCTGGCTAATTAAGTGGCACTACCCTTAGCGGCATCAGGCAGGGGAGGAAGATGAGGACTGGCAATGGAGAGTTTAGAAGTTATAATTAACTTTTTCCTGGCGCCTTAGCGTAAAACGATATATAAGACAATATAAAAGGGGTCCAAGGATTTAGTTAAATAGAGCTAGGTCTTTTGCAAGTAAACCCTTAATTAAAATCTGTGAGGGAGGAAGGGAGAGAAAGGGAAACAGAGAAATCATTCCGAGGTGATTTCTTTGCTTTTGCCTCTTTTGCCACTGCGCTGAGGGCCCGAGGGCCATAGGGGGCTTGGTGCAGAGATGGGCTCCACGCCGTCCTTTTGCCTCTTTGCTGTTGGACTCAGGAGCCCGTGGCAGGAGCTGCAGGTGGGGCTGAGGATCTCCGCGCTCCCCAGGATCCCCAGGAAGCAGGAGGCTGCTCCCTGGCACAGAACTGTTATTCTCTGTGGGAAACAGTTGTTTTGGATGCAGCTAGAGGTTGCTGACCTCCTCACCCACTGCCCAGGTTCGGTCCTTCTCTTCTCTCCCTTCCCCCTCCGCTGGGGCGAGGCCAGGCTTCGGGAAGGCTTTGCTCTGGCTCGCCACTCCCCACAACTCTGTCCCTGGCAGCTTGTACAAGTCGCTGCTTTTGTCGTATTCCTGAGACAAATTGTTTTTACCTCCATCCTTCCAGCCTCCCCACAGTGGGACATCTTCTTCCCAGAGTCTCTTACCTGCAGTGTGTTCACTTGCGTCTCTTTATGCCCAGTACCTGCCGCGGGCCGTGGAGGTGCCGCGGTGGGCATCCAGCGTATCAGGCCTGAGAGACAGGACCTGGGTGACCCCGCCCGGGCCGTGCACACCCCAAGTTTGGGGCCGGACACCTTCTGGGTTTCCTTGGGCAGAGCCATCCCGCTGTCCTGCCCCACGCGGCCAGGGTGGTGGGGGAGGGATGGGTTTCCTGGGACTGGCCCAAGTCCCCAGGGTGTGGGCAGCTCAGCTGGCCGGCAGGTCCAGTCTGACAGGCCTCACGTTGACCGAGGTCAGGACTCACAGCCTCTTCGGCAGAGCTGGGGACGGAGCGCTGAAGTTAGGGGGTCCTGGGGCCCACTTCTGACTCTGCCCTTCATCGGCCAGGCGACCTTGCTTCTCCCTCTGAGCGTCCACGTCTACATCCACAGAATGTGACGTTAACACCATGTGTTGACTAAGCCCCCCCCACTGGAGCTCCCGCTCGTCTCCCCTCCCGGCCCACACTCCTGCTGACCTCAGAGCCCCGCTGTGGGTGAGCTGAGTGTCTGTCTCTCCCGCTGGCCTATGACCGCGGGAGAACAGGGGAGGGGTCCACACGCATCCCAGTCATCCCATGTCTTGAGCGGAGGGCCTACTGTGTTCCCTGTCTTGGTGTTGGAGATTTGGTGATGACCAGTGTAGCCCCTGCCAGGAGGGCCCGAGGACGAATACAGGGTCAAGCGATAAGCAAAGTACAGTAAGTCCCCTACATAAGAACGAGCTCCGTTCCGAGAGTGCGTTCCTAAGTGCAATTTGTCTGTACGCCCAACAAAGTTAGCCTTAGGTGCCCAAGTAACACAATCGGCTCTATAGTACTACATAACCACTGCTTTTACGCTTGCTTCCGGACGTCCTGGGCTTGAAATAAGAATACTCTATACTACTGTCCTCCACACGTTCGCGTCTTTGAAAGTTCGCAGCTTAAAGGTTCGTAGCAGGGGACTTACTGTAAACAGACAAGATCATTTAGGGGATTGGATGGATGAATCAGATCAATGATCAGGGCGAGGTGATAGTGACGGGGGTCGGAGGTTTCTTGACATAGGTGATCTAGGATGGCCTCTCCGAGAGCATCCTGAGCTGAAGAGGGCCCTGCCCTGAGTTGTTTGGTGTGCAGCCCGAGGCCTGCAGGGCTGAGCCCAGTGATGGCAGAGGCCAGGGAGGGAGGCCCCAGTCTGCTGACCCTCAGGGTGAGGATGTGGATTTTATTCTGAGTGTTAAAGTGGCCACAGAGCAGGTGGGGGGACATGGTGTGACTCAGTGTTTTTTTTCTGCGGTACGCGGGCCTTTCACTGTCGCAGCCTCTCCCGTTGCGGAGCACAGGCTCCGGACGCGCAGGCTCAGCGGCCATGGCTCACGGGCCCAGCCGCTCCGCGGCATGTGGGATCCTCCCGGACCGGGGCACAAACCCGTGCCCCCTGCATCGGCAGGCGGACTCTCAACCACTGCGCCACCAGGGAAGCCCTGACTCAGTGTTTTGAAAGTCCCCTTTGGCTGCTGAGTGGTGCATGACCGTAGCAGACAGGGGAGGACACTGGGACTCCAGGAGAGGCAGGAGGGCTGGGAGTGGACCTGGAGGTGGCCAAGGGGACAGAGAGCAGACAACACGGGCAAGTGTTTATCACCAAGTATTTGTTAAGCGAACGAAAAAGGAAAAGAAAAACCTTGTGCTGTGGTCACTTCAACCAAAATATCCAACCAGCTTCATTTTCTAAAGAGCTCATAATAATCATCACTGAATGTGTACAGTAGACTTCAAATGGATTCTGGCTCCTTTACTCATTAGTTGGATACAATTTCCTGATCCAGACATTTTCGGAAACAGGTTTTGCTCTTCCCGCAAAGACTCGAGATCGAATATTTAAAACAAAAAAAATTTTTGGACTCTGGGTTCATGTCATTTCTGGCTCTGTCTGCTCAGAAGCAGGTTGGTGTTGAGGAATTTTGGTTGTGTGTAGTCACAGCAGCCAAGGTGACTGATAAACAAGTGGTCGCCCAGAGAGAGGGAGACCAACGCTCAGATAAAAGTCTAGAGGAATAGTGCAGTGGAGGTTCGGTATTCATTCAAAAGATTAACTTGCTCTATTCTTCACCAAAAAATTTTTTTCACAAAGCCAAGCTGTGTTTCAGGGGCTAAAAGAGAGAAAGTTAACTTCTAATAAAGATGAAAAATCTAGAATTCTAAGTGGTAGTCAAGTGATTTTGGCCAGCCATAATCACAGTATTTTCATGTTAATATATAAACCCCCTGAAAGGTGTGCTTAAGTGCTAATTATCTATTTACAACAGAATGGCTTTGGAAATGAAATGAGCCCCCCTGTTGTGTGTGTGTGTATGTATTTCAAACATGTTTTGCAGTGTTTTTTTTTTTTTAAGACCATCATCCTAAAAATCTCTGCCTTAAGTTAAAAAAATTTTTTTAATGTTTAAATAAGGTAGAAATGCATTTCTCTGAAAGATCTGGGCTCTTTGAAAGTTCTTCTTTCGTTTTATTTTGTGTGTTTTGTTGTTCGTTTGGACTTTTTGCTTGCTTATTTATACCCCACCTTGTGTCAAAGGATTTGAGACGGTTTATAAAAACAATAAGAATAGTAAAATGGTAGAGTGTTGATGATAAATTAAAAGCCAGTGTTAAGAAAAAGAAATCAGAGCAGCTCAGAGGGAGCGCCTAGAATATCAACACCTGGGGCTCCTGTGGACTCTGTGGGCTGGAAATTAGAGCCTGAGCTTCCTGGGGGCCAAGGTGAAAAAGATAGATGCACTTGGCAAATGGCTGTGATTATGGGAGGGGGAAATGTGCCAGCCCCTCTGAATGGTCCATCCCCTGTGGATGTTTGATGTCCATTTCACTCAGCTGTGAGTCCCTTGGGGATCAGACCTGTGCCCTGGTCGTTTCTGTGTAGGAGGACCTCGGTAAAGACGTTTGCACTTGAGTAATAACAATGAATATTTGTTTAGTCTTTCCCAGTATATAAAGCATCTCTGTCATTCATTTTGTGCTTTCTGTCTCCCTCCTCTGCTTTCTTTTGGATTGATGGAAGTTTCTTTTTTTCCCCCTCTACTGGTTTGGAAAGTCTACATTCGTTTTCGATTTGTTTAGTGGTTACTCATAATATTTTAATATGCATATCCAACTTAGCCTAAAATTAATCAACACTACCACTCTTGCCCGAAGGTACCTGGAATGCACCCACCCCGCCCCTCCTCCCACCATCTTATGTATCTTTGCTGTCTCGTGTCTCCCTTCTCACTTGTTTTAACCCTATCCCATAGTAGTCATCATCATTATTGTGTGTTTTCCAATTTGCACCTGATTCTTTACTCAATGGGTGTTTGCTGACCCCTTTTTACGTGCAGGGCATGATTCTGGGCACCGAGGATGTAGCAGTGAACACACAGAAGACGGGCCATGGATAAACAGAGCTTTGATATGTTGGGGGATCAGGGGTAAGAGGACAGGGCATGACATCACCCTCCGATGAGGTGACATTTGAGCAGAGACTGGAATGGAGGGAGCCAGCCATGCAAATGTCTGGCGGGGGGGGCGGCGGCATTCTGGACAGAGGCAGCAGCTCTTAGTCAGGAGCTAAGACCGGCAAGGAGGCACGTGGCTGGAGTTCCATGGAGGGCCTGAGGGGCAAGTGGGAGAAACAGAGGCTGCGTGGGGACCAAGTAGGGTAGGTGGGGTTGCTTCACGTAGGAAGTGGCACTTGACAGGGTCCTTGGCATTTAGACAGTGTTTGGATGAGTGGAGGGTGGGGTGCAGGCCCTCCAGCTCGCAGGGGCAGGCTAACCAAGGGTCTGAGGCTGGAGGTCCTGCTGCCATTACAGTTCATTCATTCATTCATTCATTCGACACACATTTACTGAGCACATACCTAGTTCTAGACTCTGCTAGATGCCGAGGATACAGTGGGTAGCAAAACAACCAAGACTCCTACTCAAGAGAACTATAAAGAAGAAAAGGCCACGACATGGTGGAGACAGAACTGGGTGAAGTGGAAGAGGCTGTGATCAGGTTAGACACTCACCTGCCTCCCAGGTGTGAGATGGAGGGCAGGTGACTCTCTGGCTCCTCATCCGTCCAGTGGAGGATGTTGATGCCTTCCTCCCAGGCTGGTGATTGTGCAGGTGAGAGATGAAGTGTTAAAAACAACTTGTGCTCTGAGGCTTTTTCACTCGTCAGCGTCAGCGCTGGGGCAAGGCTGTGGAACCATCAGAGCAAATCGTTGGTTGAAAGAGAAATAACTGGCTGGCCATTCACGAGTTGGGGGAAGCAAGGTTCTCTTGCTGGGTTGCTCCTTTTCTTTCTTTCTTTCTTTTTTTTTCTACAAACATGGAGAGATGTGTTTGGATATGAAGTCAGCCTGTGGGTTTTTTAAAATGTCATTTTCATGTTGGACTTCATTCCAAAACAGGAATAGTCAACAAGCCAGAAAATCCTGGCCAGCACAGAATCGAAATATTCTGTCCCCGTGTGCACACAAACTTCTGAAATGTCTGAGGGATTCCATTTTCCTGTCCACACCACCTTCCCCTGCCTGCCTCCTGCACCTGGACTCAGCGCAGCCTTTGTCAGAAGTTCTGTGACTAGTTCGTTTGGAGACTGACCACCAGTAAGAGAGGGTGTGGAAAGTGCCCTGTCATCCTTGTCATTGTTACAGAGCTACGCCTTCTCATAGGGTGTCTCCCTACCTGCTCTCTCCCAGGCGGCCCTTCTCAGACTTCAGGCGCATGAGATTTCCCTAGAGAGGCTGGGGCGTGGGGGGAATCTTGTTAAAGCGCAGATCTCAATTCAGCAGGCCTGGAGTGGCTGGAGCATCTGCATTTCTCGCCAGCTCCCTGCTGATGAGTAGCAAGGCCCTAGACCTGAGCTGTCCAGTACTGCGGCCACCTGCCTCTTGTGGGTTTTGAGCACTTGAAATGGGGCTAGTGTGGCTAAGAAACTGACTTATATGTTTCATTTCATTGCAATTAGTTTGAAATTAAATAGCCACAGGGGGTTAATGGCTACTGTAGGGGCAAGACAACCCCTTGAGGTCTCTGCTGTTCCTGTCTCTATGGGAAAAGGAACCAAGCTTAGGTGAAGAGCTTGCCTAAGATTTCACAGTAAATTAAAGTGGAATCGAGGCCTATGCTGTTCTACAATGTTTAAATTATTTCTTTTAATGCCTAAGGTGACCTGTTTCATGTGGGAACTTCCCTTTGTATATTCAGAAAATCCCAACACTTGCTATTAACAGATTCCTGCTTACCAAGTCTGTTTTGATATTTATGGTCGGGAGTAACACTTTACAACATCAGGACCAACTAAATAAAGTCATGCTTAAGTTGTTGATGGGACACAAGAAGGTCCAACACCTTACATTTCTTATGTGAACAACACATTTTGCTGCAAAGCCTTGTATACAAGTCGCATGAGGGCTGAACAACAACGATTGTTTTCTGGATGGCACTTTACAGTTTAAAAGTGCTTTCATGTTGTTTGCTCACTTCTCCCTTGAAACAAACAGCCTGGGTCCTGAGTAATGCCATCCCCACTTTACAGATTAGGAGACTGAGACCCGGTGCAGGAATGTGGTTTCCCAGAGGTCACCCAGTTCCTGGCTCTCAGGGGTCACCTTTCCAGAGAGGCCTTCCTGATGGCCCTACATTGATCTGCTTCTCTACCCCAGTGTGCCCTGTCCCACTCACCTGGCTTCATTTTTCCATATCTGTTATCCTCACCTGACCTGGTACTTAATTCTTTGTTCCTTTATTGCCAATATCCCACGAAGGTCCACTTCTGGAAGGCAGGGATCTTGTCTATCTCAGGCATGCTGCACCTTCAGCACCACGGACAGCCCCAGCCCCAGTAGGCACTCGCTATTACCATTTATTATTTATAAATTAAATTCCTGAAGTGACAGAGGAGCCAGTGGAAAGGATGCAGGCTTTGGAGCGGGTGGGACTGCCTCCCCAGCCCTACTGGCCACATACCTGCTGCGCAACCTTGAGAAAGTCATTACTCTCTTGGGCCTCAGTGTATCCATCTACAGTGTGGGGCTAACACACCTTCTTTGTAGGCTATTGTGAGGATTGAATAAGACACTGCAGTTGGGATCCTGTTCAAGCATGTGGGTCTGGATACACCCCTCGGGTTTGGATTGTGGCTTCGTTCTTCCAAGCCACCTGGCTTTCAGCATGTTATGTCCTCTCCCCTAGCCTCAGTTTTCTCATCTGTAAAAGGGGGCTGATAGTGGGAGGGTTCAGTGAGGCAGGGGCTGATCTGGGCTCACCATAGGACCTTGTGTGAGATAAACACATAATAATAAATGCCGCTATTGTTTTTGTTGTGGCTATTTTATGAATGCATCTAAAGTGCCCAACAAAAAGTAGATGCCCAGTTGATGGGAGCTTTCATTACTATTATTAACATCATGCAAGGATGCCTTCCTTTTTAAAAAATATTTATTTATTTGGCTGCGCTGGGTCTTAGTTGTGGCACAGGGATTTTCTTTGTCGCGTGAAGGATCTTGGTTGAGGCATGCGTGATCTAGTTCCCTGACCAGGGATGGAACCTGGGTCCCCTGCACTGGGAGCACAGAGTCTTAACCACTGGACCTCCAGGGAAGTCCATGGATGCCTTCCTTTTTAAAAATCAGATATTTAAAAGTTAGGATTTAGTTCTTTGAAATTTGTTTTGAAGAAAATCAGGTTTTTTTTTTTTGTTGTTTTTTTTTTTATTTAAGTGTATAGGTTTGTTTCTTTGATTTCTCTTAAGAAGAAGCATGTCACACCTTTCCGAGTGTGCACGTTGCAAATAAAGATCTGAGCGCTCTCAGAAGGCCATTTGGAGCTAATTCTGGGCTGGTTTGACAGCCATGACCCTGAAGGGGAAGCGTGGAGCTGACAAAGAGGGGCTTTCTCTGGTAGCATCCCAACCTCTCAAAATAGTCACTTTCCAGACTAACATTTGTCATATTTGTGTTTGAAAGTTTTTTGTTCATCAGTCCAACCATATCCCCTCTCCCCTTAATGCTCTTTTTTGGTTTTCTGCTGTGTCCGGGGGAAGTCCAGATCTTCGCTGGGCAGTGGAGACCCCTCCTGGTGTGACCCCACCTGTCCCTCCCAGGCCTGTCCCCACTTGCAGCCCCGTCTGCCCTGGGCTTCTAAGCAACTGCCCAATACCTAGCAGGTGGATTTTCCCACCTCCATGCCTTTGCGTGTGTGGGGCTCTCTTCCCGGTCTGCCCTTCCCAGCCTCGTCTGCCTGGAGAGCTGCTATTTCTACGGTGCTTCCTCTTATCCACCTTTCAGAGCTCCTCCCTCACTCCTGATCAGGGAAAGGAAAACTCGCTACTGTTTACAGTTCCCTATGACTTGGTACCGCCCGCATTACAGATCCCAGATTTCCTGTGTATCTTTTCCACACTAGACAACAGGAGAAGGGGCTGGGTCGGGACCTCTCTGTCCCCAGCTCCCAGCACAGGGTCCGGCACTCATTAGGGCCAAGGAGAATGTAGAATAAAGGAAACATCAACAGAGGTGGCAAGATGATTTTACTTTCATGTATCTTAATCTCCAAAATGTTTATTTAGCTTTAAAACACTTGGCTTCACTAAGAAGTATTTAAAAAGGGCTTCCCTGGTGGCGCAGTGGTTGAGAATCCGCCTGCCGAGGCAGGGGACGCGGGTTCGTGTCCCGGTCCGGGAAGATCCCACATGCCG
>NW_006780611.1:6001312-6027327 GCF_000442215.2 Lipotes vexillifer | reverse complement strand
AAAAAAAAAAAAAGAAGTATTTAAAAAATAGGAACCTTTTGTCTTAATCATTTTCAAATACTTATTTCAGTTGCTACTGCAAAGAATATTGTTTTGGGCCAATTTTTTCCCCCTTTAAAAGGGTTGTCTGTAGGTATCAGAAGGCACCAGAGGAACCTTTTGGAAAAATGTTTATTCAGTAACACGAAGGCCAGGTGTCTGTCCCCGTAGTCATGTCTTTCATCCAGGGCTGTCAAACCCCAGGTGAAATCTGGGAATTTTCTGGAAGGGTGGAAGCAGGTATAGGCTTCCTGGCCTGGAGCTCCTCAATTAGGACTTTTTGATAAAGGGGGAAGGGTGAGGGGCTAAGACTCCAGATGGCCACTCAGTCCCTCTCCACCTGTAAACCTTGATGACTTCTAAAGTTCTAGAATCGTTTGCTTCCAAGATTAGAATGATTGGCTTCCAGGGCTCTAAGATTCTAGGATTCTAAGAGTTCCAAGAACCTATGGTTCTACCTCCTCACAATTCTAGTGTCTGGAATTCAAGGCCCTTGGTTCTCTTCTTTTAAGATTATTTTAAAATTTAAATCGTGGTTAAATATACATAACATTTACCATTTTAACCTTTTTCAAGTGTGAAGCTCAGTGGCATGGAGCACATTCACATTGCTCTGCAACCATCACCCCATCCATCTCCTGAACATCTTCCCAAACTGAAACGCCGTACCCATTAAATACTAACTCCTCCCCAGCCCCTGGCACTCACCATTCTACTTTCTGTCTCTGTGAATTTGACTACAGGGACCTCATATAAGTAGAATCACACAGTATTTGTTCTTTTGTGACTGGCTCATTTCACTGAGCATAATGTCCTCAAGGTTCATCCATGTTGTAGTGTGTGTCAAAATGTCCTTCCTTTTTAAGGCTGAATTATATTCCATTGTGTGGATATGCCACATTGTACTTATCCATTTGTCTGTTAATGGACACCTGAGTTGCCCCCACCTTTGGGCTGTTGTGAATAATGCTGTTGCGAATATGAGGGTACAGATGCCTGTTTGTGTCCCTGCTTCCAGTTCTTCAGGGCATATACCCAGAAATGGAACTGCTGGATCATATGCTAGTTCTGTTTTTAATGTTTTGAGAAACTTCCATACAGTTTTCCACAGCGGCTGTTCCATTTTATACTCCTACCAACAGTGTCCAAGGGCTGTCATTTCTCCACAACTTTACCGGCACTTGCTGTTTTCTGTTTTTCTGATAGTAACCATCCTGATGGATGTGAGGTTGTTATCTCACAGTTTGACTTGCAGTTCCCTAATGATCAGTGATGTGGAGCATCTTTTCATGTGCTTATTGGCCATTTTGGAGAAATCTCAATTCAAGTCCTTTGCCCATTTTTTTTTTTTTTTTTTTTTTTTTTTTTTTTTTCCTTGCGTTATGCGGGCCTCTCACTGTTGTGGCCTCTCCCATTTGCGGAGCACAGGCTCCGGACGCGCAGGCTCAGTGGCCATGGCTCACGGGCCCAGCCGCTCCGCGGCATGTGGGATCTTCCCGAAACGGGGCACGAACCCGCGTCTCCTGCATCGGCAGGCGGACTCTCAAGCACTGCGCCACCAGGGAAGCCCTTTGCCCATTTTTGAATTGGGTTGTTTGGGGGTTTTTGTTGTTGAGTTTTAGGAGCTCTCTGTATATTCTGGGTATTAACATCTTACCAGAAATATGATTTGCAATTCTTTTCCCATTCTTTGGGTTGCCTTTTCACTCTGCTGATGGAGTCTTTGATGTACAGAAGTTTTAAATTTTGATATATTTTTCTTTTGTTGCCTGCACTTTTGGTGTCATATCCAAGAAATCATTGCCAAATCCAATGTCATGGAGCTTTCCCCCTATGGTTTCTTTTAAGAGTATTATACTTTTAGCTCTTAAGTTGAGATCTTTATTCCGTTTTGAGTTCATTTTTGTATATGATGTTAAGGGGCCAGCTTCATTCTTTGGCACTGGATGTCCAGTTTTCCCAGCACCATTTGTTGAAAGACTGTTCTTCTCCCTCTTAGCCCCTTTGTCGAAAATCATTTGACCATATATGTTTATTTCTGGACTTTCTCTTCTATTGCATTGATCTGTATGTCTGTATTTATGCCAGTACCGTACTGTTTTAATTACTGTAGCTTTGTAGTCAGTTTTGAAATCAGGACATGTGGGACCTCCAACTTTGTTTTTCTTTTTCAAGATTATTTTGGCTATTCAGGGACTCCTGAGATTTCATATGAATTTCAGGATGGATTTTCTGTTTCTGAAAGAAGCATCATTGAGATTTTTGTAGGGATTCCATTGAATCTGTAGATTGTTTTGGATAGTATTGGCATCTTAACTATATGAAGTCTTCCAATCCATGAGCACAGGACTTCTTTCCACTTATTGGTGTCTTCTTTAGTCTCTTTCAGCAGATATTTTGGAGTTTCCAGTGTACAAATATTTCACCTCCTTGGTTAAATTTATTCCTAAGTATTTTATTCTTTTTTTTAAAAAAAATAAATTTATTTATTTATTTTTGGCTGCATTGGGTCTTCGTTGCTGCATGCGGGCTTTCTCTAGCTGTGGTGAGCGGGGGCTACTCTTCGCTGCAGTGTGTGGGCTTCTCATTGTGGTGGCTTCTCTTGTTGCAGAGCACGGGCTCTAGATGCGCGGGCTTCAGTAGTTGTGGCACGCAGTCTCAATAGTTGTGGCTCGCGGGCTCTAGAGCGCAGGCTCAGTAGTTGTGGCGCACGGGCTTAGTTGCTGTGCGGCATGTGGGATCTTCCCGGACCAGGGCTTGAACCCGTGTTCCCTGCATTGGCAGGTGAATTCTTAACCACTGCACCACCAGGGAAGTCCTATTTTATTCTTTTTGATGCTATTGCAAATAGGATTGTTTTCTGAATATCCTTTTCAGATTGTTTATTGTTAGTGTATAGAAATGCAACTGCTTGTCTTGCCCGTTGTTTTTGTATCCTGCACCTTTGCTGAATTCGTTTAACTTGTTCTGACATCTGTATTGCTTTTCAAGATGGTCTGTAAAGGCTTGTTTATGAAGCCACAAGATATCTCCAAAATGTTATGTCGTTTAAAATAAAATCATTGAGAGCTCCTCATAACAGGGGAGATTTTATAAGGACTCAAGTATATGGCACCATGTTTTTCTTTTTTTTCCTGAGGAATATTTCTTTGGCATATGTAATATGTCTTGGTGGTGTGACAGAAATGGAGAGATTGAGGCTTCAGCTACAGATGGATTCCCACTTCTCTGCTTACCCATTTTGTAGTTATTTAAACTCACTGAATCCCAATTTCTTCATCTGCCAATCTACTGCCCATTTTGTGGGGCTGTTGTGAGAGTTAGAAGTAAGGCAGGAGGGAGCCTGTCTCAGACTCTCAGCAGGTGACACCTGTGATGTTATTAGTGGCTGTCTGACCTACCAGGGTTAGGAGATGCTTGGCCAGATCACCTGCCTTTGAACCTGGTTGCTAGAGTCATCCCAGCCCTTAGACCCTCAGAATCAGATTGTTAAGATGTCAGTACCATGCAAAACAGTCTACAGATTCAATTGTGACCCAGTTTGATTTGGTTCTAGATTTTGAGCAGCGGGTGGAACCAGTGAGACGTCAGGCTGCCCTGGGCAGAGGTAGGAGGCAGGCGAGGAGTGCCTGGCCTCCAATGCCGTCTTTTAATTTCATTACAATTTTATTTGCATTATGGTAATACACGTGCAGAATGAGTCACAACATGCTACGAGGCTTATGGTAAAGCCAGCAGCCTCCTCCCCAGGTCCCCTCCCCCAGTCCTGATTCCTATTCCCTGTGCAAGTCTGGTAGCTACTGATTTATCACCACGATGTCTCTGAGTAACAACCTTATATTGCTGTTTTTTATTTTTCAATTTTAGGGATTACTTTTTAATGTCTTACTATGAAAAATGAAAATTTAGAGACGGTCTCTCTACCCTTATATACACATCTCCTCTCTTATCCTTTTGCTGTAGTCCCATCACAGTTTTTGGTTAAATATTCATTGCATAACCAATTGTTTTTCCTAAAGTAGTAAATTGTTTTGTTTGCTTGTTTTTCCTTGTACCCATTGTGGTTCATCCCTGTCTCCTGCGGGGTTTGAAGTGCCCCTCAGCAATGTGGTGGGCTGGGCCAGGCCATCTGATGACCCATTTTCCTTATACTTTCTGAGCCTCCAACCCCTGCCCTGGTCTGGATTAGCTGCCCTCCAGGCCTGTGTACACTTGTCATCCTGGATCCCCCTTCACCATTTCCCTTCGCCTTCCTTTTCTCTTGGAGCTCCTGGTTCCGGGATCCCATGGCTTCCTTTTTCTTGGTTTACTCCCTCATTCTGGTGGAGCACACCCTTCAGTAGCTTTCTGAGAAAGAATGTGCTGGAGATAAATGTTTGGCAAAATTGTATGTCAGGAAAAGTCTTTATTTTGTCCTCAGTCTTAATTGATAGTTTGTGTGGGTATAGAATTCTGGATAGCAGATCGTTTTCCCTCAAAATTTGGAAGGCATTGCTCTGTTTTCTTTTAGTTTCCTGTGTCACTCTTTTGTTTTGTTTTGTTTTGTTTTGTTTTGCGGTACGCGAGCCTCTCACTGTTGTGGCCTCTCCCGTTAGTGGAGCACAGGCTCCGGACGCGCAGGCTCAGCGGCCATGGCTCACGGGCCCAGCCGCTCCGCGGCATGTGGGATCCTCCCGGACCGGGGCACGAACCCATGTCCCCTGCATTGGCAGGTGGACTCTCAACCACTGCGCCACCAGGGAAGCCCCCTGTGTCACTCTTGTCGATTCCACTATCGTTTGGATATCTCACCCTTTGTACATGACCTGTTTTGTTTCTGGGCAGTGTGCCTCAGATGTGGGTGTTTTTTCATTCATTATTGTGGGCTCTCAGGTAACCCTTTTAATAGAGCAAATATTGTCCTTTAATCCTGGGACATTCTCTCATATTCTTTTTTTTTTTTTCTTCTCAACATTTCCCTCCCCTCTATTTTTTCTGACTTCTTTTTCATAGTATCCAAATGTGGGACCTCTGGTTTTGATTCTCTGATTTTGGTCTCTTTCCTTGCCCGGTACTCACTTTATTGTCATTTTGTTTCAGCCTCTGGGAGATTTCCTCAATTCCATCTTCTACTCTCTAACCAAAATTTTAAAATCCTGCCACGTTTTAATTTCTTTTGTTAAGAGCGCCCCGCTAGAGTTTCACGGGTGTAATACCTTCTGTTATCTCACCAATGGTGGTAATTATATGTTATTTTCCCCCCCTGCATCAGCCCCTTTTCCTCCAATTTCCTTTCTTCTTGTTTTGGCCTCTGCCTCCATTTTCAGCTTGGAGGCTTTTCTCTGAGACCTGATGATTCTGTGTGTTGCATTTAAGAATTAGACGTTTGAAAGCTGTTGGTAAGCTGTGTGTATACGTGTGTGTGTGTGTGTGGGGTGGATGATGTACTGTGATGGGGTCCTGGCCATCTCTTTGGGGAGCCCCTGCTATCACTATCTGTAGGTTTTTTCTCCTGGACTAATCTTTCTCCCCAGAAATGAGCCCCCCGGTTTCCAAGGCTGGCTTCCAGAACCTGAGAGCTCACTGGGGAAGGGGCCTGGGGTCTGCACAGTCACTATATTTATTCTTTCTCTTTATCCTTCTGTTGTTCAGCCTCTGACCTCACTGCCCATCCTCCCTCAAGCCTTGTGGTCCCTAAATGGGGCTCTGTGGAGCTGTTATTTTCCCTTGAGGGTAAATACCCTCTCTTCTGCGGAGATTGGTGGGTGAAGGGCGTGGTGACAGGTGTGATGGGGGAGGGGCCCTGGGCCTACCTGCTCCCATGGGTTCTAGGTCAGACCGTGCACCTGAGCCTGGGTCCCTGAACCGCCTGGGGCTCTGGCCACAGCTCGCTTTGCTTCTTGTGGAGGGTCATACCTTTTTATTCCTTTACTGTTGATTTCACAGGATGTCAGCAACAAGCAGGCAAACGTGGGCATTCAGAATGCCCTGCCCTGTGTGAGCCCTTTCTGTCCTGCTGTTTGGCCCTATTAGCACCTGCCTTGGGAAGCCCCTACCACCCCCAACCCCGGCACCTCCTGGAGGGTCTTAGAGAGCTGAAAGGGCTCTCTAAGGGTCAGGACCTCCTCATGGGATAGATGGGGAAACTGAGGCTTGAGCAGGGGTAGGCCTCACCCGGGACCGGTGATGTGGTAGCAGAGCTGAGGCTGAACCCAGGCCTCCCTGCCTCCAGGGAGGCTCTTACTGGAGCCTCCGGGCGCCAGCCCCACACTTGGGCCTTGTGCCCATCTTGACGTCTGTTGAGGGAGTGAAAGCCACGACAGTGTGGGGGCTGCTACCCGACAGGCTGGTCAGCATCTTAACGATGATCCTTCTGGAACATTCCGTAGTGGACTGCTCGGGGACCTTTGGTGAGTCATTGACCTCACCATCTGATCCTCATCCTCTATCCTACGTGGATGATAATACATCTTGGATTCAGTGAGCATGTATGAGCACTCCCCCCATGGCCAGCCCTGTGCTGGGCGCAAGAGAGGAAGCAGGCTGGTCCCAGCCTGGGAGGACGCCCGGCTGGTGGGGTAAGCAGATGAGGCAGCGACAGCGAGAGCTCAGGCTGGGCGGAGCTGGGAGCCCCGAGTGCTGGGTGAAAAAGGATACTCACGGCAGGCAGCCTGGAAGAAGTGGCACTTGGGCCCATTGATGAAGGGAGAATCACTTGGAGTTGGCTTAGAAAGAAGGGCGGGAAGAGGGTCCTAGGTGGATGGGGCAGCATGAGCAAAGAGGCCTCAAGCAGCTCAGAGGGGTGCACGGTGTGTCCTGCTGCGGAAAGTTGAGGTCAGGGCACCACCGGGGCCTGGCCTGGAGGGGGCGCCGTAGCCTTGAGTTCTGAATGCGTGTTACATCCATGGTCACCAGCTTGGCCCCTTGTGAGGGCCCCGGGGAGGCTTTCATGAAGTGTTTGGGCATGTGTGTTCTGGGGAGGTTCCCACAAAATCTTTCTGGCTACAGGAGGCCTAGTTTGGGAGAGGAAGAACCCAGAAACCTTTCAACTGTCCCCTTCAGCCTCAAGTCCTGTGTGCTCTGCGGTAGCAATTGAAACAAGCATTTAAATAGATGATTAGGACTGAATGTTCCTGTTTTTAAAACATTTCCCAGGAAAAACAAATGTTTGAAAGTTAAACATTTTGGCTATTAGGATGAAACAGAAGAAAAATCGCATTTACCTTTTAAATATGGGCACCGGTGTTGGGCTGTGAATCCAGAACCCTCCCCCATGGGACCCGAGGGGGCCGGCCTGCAGCTCGGCGGGCGGAGGGTCTACCCTCCCAGGACTGTCTGTCCTACGGTGCGTGGTGGGGGGGGGGTCTTGACACCCAGGTTTAGGCAGGCGATTTGGACTCCAGCGCTGCTGTGTGACCCCAGGCAAGTGACCTGACTTTCTTAGGCCTCTTTTCTCATCTCCATCTTCCCAGCTAACATTTCTGGATTTCATAGCAGAGCATGGCATTTACTCCTCCTAACATCCCTAAAGACAGTGATAACAACTACCAACCGGGTTGTATAAATCATGCCCTTGGTTTTCTGAATCCTGATGGCTTGGCATCTTGGAGGCTGGCTGACCCTGAGGGACTGCCCCTCCAGAGTTAACCCACTGTAGAGATAGCAAAGGGCTCACCTCTGAGCACACCTTTCACAAGCAAACCAACTAATCCAGACTCCACACCCCACCCCCAGCCACGTCCTGCATGGGGCTGTCGCACACACTGCCCTGATCAATCACCCCAGGGCCTGGGAGCAGACAACGAGGGTCAGCCCTGCGCCCCAAGCCCACCCGCATTATTCACTAGCCCATCCTCTGCCCGCTTGCCCTGTTTCTAGGGATCTGTGAGTATAACCTTCCTCAGGGCAGTCATTTCCGTGTCTGCAAGTCTTACCTGAGTAAAATCTCTGCATAAGTACAATACAGGGGCTTTATGTGTCTTCCCTAGTTTGATTTTTCCAAGAACTCTGTGAAGAACCCTAAACGTTCCACCTTTACAGATGAGGATGCTTAGGCTCAGAGAAGTGAGGGTTTTCACTCCAGGCCAAGTAGCCAGGAGAAGGCAGAGATGGGGTCCAGCCTTGCTTTCTAAGGGTGTCTAGAAGCGTTGCATAGAAATTGCTTATCACAGTGCCTGGCACACAGGGCAGCACAAACCAGCTTCTGGGGGGACACAGCCCGTGCAGTGTGCTCCCATCTCTCAGCCCTGCCCCTTGGCCCAGGCCCCTGTCTTCAGCCTCTCCCGCCTGCTCGGGCTGCACACAGGTTCCCTTGTTGCATCGCCGGTCCGTGTCCTCTGTGTGTGCACGGCGATGGCGCACGTGTGCCCGAGCCCCCTGCAGCCCTGGCGGCAGCTTGAAGCCGAGTCTCCATTCCAGAGTTACTCTAGATCGAGTGCCATCCCAAGAAGTCTGGTCACGTGAATCTCCCAGACATGGGCAAGTGTTTAAACACAGAACTGTCAAAGACGCACTAAAAATGCAATCAGAGATCGTTATGCCGTCTCTTTATTCCATTCCCCTCTGCTGTGTTCTGCGAGACGGGGATGGGCGGGAGGAGCCATAAGTGGGTATTTGCCTGATTGCTGCTGCATTCAGAGAACAGTAAAACTCTGCCGGGCTCCATACGCCGCTGCGGGAATGGCGTAGCTTATGGAGAAGCTTGCACGTATATCATGTTGAATTTAACAGATTATGCAGTTTGGAGGTAGCACTTTCTGTTCAATGGGATGGGTAAGTGTTAGCGCTAAAGAATTGTAACCTTTTGGAGGGAGATTAATCTTGAGAGCGTAAGTAGCAGAGCTTTCGTTTGCATCCCTCTTTGTACTCCGAACCCCGCGCATACTCGCTTCCATGTGGAATCTACATGTGGGTGCATATCTATTTGGCCACAGACGGCAAATGAAAAGTTAAAATAGTATGATCATCCAGTTCTCTGCTGATGAATACCTAATGGTCCTTTCACCACCAACAAATCCTTGGCTAGCAAATGCCAGGATTTCAAGTGAGCTGGCTGAGAAGAAACGAAGCATTTGGGGGAGATGAGCTGGACGTTATCACGCAGAACACAAATGCATAACAATGCCCACCAGCTCTGAAAGGCAGGGAGGAGGGCTGGTTTCCACGAGGACTTGCTGCTTCTCCCAGACCCGAGGCTGGGAGATCACACCCCAGCAAGGCCCACCTGGCCCAGGAGCCAAGCAGACCCTCAGGTCTCCATGCCACTCTTCCCGAAGGTCCTATCTTTCCAGTCCCCAGCTCAGCTTGCATGTCCTACCAGAGGCTGGCTGGTGTGACCACTGCTCTGCGTTCCTGAGGTGGGAGGCTGGGGTTCGAGTGCTGGTTCGCTGTTGTCTTGCTGTGTGACCTCAGGCAAGCCCCTTTCCCTCTCTGAGCTCCAGTTTCCTCCTCTGTCCAATGAGGGGTGTGGATTGGAAGCTCTGCGTGTCACCTCTGGTACTGACCTCAGGACTAAGCTTTGTTTGGTGCCTTGTCCAGCTTCTGGAACACAGCCTGTGCTCAGACAGAGCTTGTGGGCAGCTGACCAGGGCCGGGGGGTTAAAACAGGGCCCAGTTTCAGGGAAGAAAACGAGTTTCTGGCTTGCTGGGCTTTTGGGATAGGCTGACTGGATTCTTTGCTTCTGTTGGGCTGAGGGAGGTGGGTGTGAGAAGGCATTGGGCCCATTTGTCTCCTCTTGGAGCCTCACCAAGCTGGCACAGCCCCCAGACACCTGCTGGAGAACAGCCGGAGTTCAGGCACTCTTGGCACCTTGTCAGGGCAGGTGCTCCCATCTGGGCACTGGGGTGGTCCCCCTGTGTATTAGCCCTCTTCTCTGCTGCCAGGAAGGACAGCCACAAGAAGGGGCAGAGGGAACAGCATTAATTTCCTCTGGGCAGGCATCGGGAGGAAGAGTTTGTTTTCATCTCATCTTTTTCTCCACGAAGCCCCTGCAAGTCAAATGGTCACTGAGGGCCCCCAAACACTCCCTCATTCACTACCCGGATACAGGAGGGGGAAGATGAAGCTAAGCCAGAAAGCCTCTGATGATTGGTCGTTGGGCATTTTATCCACAATCAGGTTGGTAAGAGCTGCAGGCTGATGTGAGCATCTAATGCAGCTTTAGGTTGTAGCAACAGAGGTAGCAGCCCCAGAACAGAGGAGGGGACTTTTCCACATGCCCCTGTGATAGTTAAGTTGTACCAGAGCCTTGGTTCTGGCTCTCCCACCCCCGTCTACAAGAGAGCAGGTCCAGTGGGAGACGATTCAGAGAGAGCCAGTCAGGATTATGGGTGAGGAAGGTGGGTCTGGATAGCAAACCCTGCCAGGACAGTTGGAGGAAAAATTTGGAGGAAAGGGAGGGATCCAGGTAGACAGAGATCAGCTGGTATAAAGGAGACAGAGCTATCCCAAGATGGATTGATTGATTTATAAATGCATCCGTCTATCTCTTTCCATCTATTCATCTATTCGTAATCCATCCTTCTTTGCCCATCCATCCATCTATCCATCCACTCATGCATCCATCCATCTATCCATCCACTCATCCATCCATCATTCATCCATCATGCATGCATCCATCCATCCATCATCCATCCATCTGTCCATCATGCATCCATCCATCTATGCATCCACTCATCCATCCATCATCCATCCATCATGCATCCATCCATCTATCCATCCACTCATCCATCCATCCATCATCCATCCAATGATCTGTCTACCCACTGAGAGGCAGTGTAGTATGATGGTACCAGTTCAGGATGAGTTTGATGAGGCCAAGCCACAAAAACTGTCAAACTGTCCATTACCCTCTGTGCTTGTTCATCACTTTATTATTGATTTGTGTAACCTCTCTGAGCCTCCATTTTCCCAGGTGTAAAATGGGGATAATAATACTTAAGTGTCTTTGAAGGTTATACACAGCTGGCGAGTTGCCAAGCCCAAGTGAACATGCACACAGAAATGTGTTTGTGGCTGGACTTCCATCTCAGAAGGGCATGGTGCTGGAAGGTTTCTGTGTTCACAAATGGACAAGCCCCCTGCCTCCAAGCTGTGTGGCACCCATCTTTTGGGGAGAAACCAGACAGTATTTGAGGGTGTCACGCCAGCATGTTATGGCTCCTGCCTCCCACCTGGCTTTATGTCCAGGAGCTGGTCCTTCCCTGGGAGGGAGGAAGCCTCAGTTACCTCCTCTGATCCGAGGTGGGAGGAACAGGAGAGAGCCCACAGCCTCCTGCCCACGCCTCAGTCCCTGGTAGTCAGGAGCTGCGGAAATAAATGAAACTGTATGGTTGGAGTAATTTGCTAATTTGCTTAAGTAACACCCCCAGTCAGAGACATGACATCAATACATCAGTGCGCCTTGGGCTCCCCCAGCCAGGGCGGCGCGCCGAGTGGGGTGGATGGATGCCGTGAAGTGGAAACACATGAACTGGTGCTGGAAGGCAGTCATGGTGGCCACTGCTCCCGCCGCGACTGCAGTGTGGTGAGGGGCTGGCCTGGTGGCCTTGAACGAACCTGAGCTGCTGACCCAGAGGTGTGGAGTCAGCTGGACCAGCACCTAGCATTGCTTCTCCCGCTCACCTGCTGCGGGACCTGGGCAGGTTCCTGACCTGGGACCCTCGTTCCCCAGCTTCGAGGCGGAGGTGACAGAGCCCACCTCGGGAGGACCCAGCCTTTTTACCAAGGGTGGCCGGCCCAACCGTCAGGTCCCGGAAATGGCAGGCTTCTCTGTGCTGTCCTCCACGACCCTTCTCCAGATGCTCGGGCCCAGGCAAGCCTCTCCCCTCCCCGCCGGCAGCCTGAGCCTCACTGGAGAGAGGGGGCTCTGCACCGTGTCACCTGGGGTGCTGGCGGGGGCTTTGCTTTCCAGACCTCTGCTGGGACCTGCTTGGGATGGAGATGGTGAAGCCAACACGTCTCCTCTCTGCTCCTGATTCTTTCCTGTGAGGAGAACAAGAGGACGTCTCGGCATCCCTGGGCCAGGCTGGGATGACAAATAGGAGGATGAGTGAGGCGGGGAGGCAGAGGGGCCTTGGGGAGCTCATCCCCACTGCCTGGTTGGCAGCTCGGAGGGGCAGGGGCCACGTCTGGTCCCCTTTGTCTCCAGGGGCTGTGGCTGGGGCCAGAACCCCCAACGCTGCTCGGAGTGGGCAGTACCTTAAAATGAGTGAAGTGGGCTGGGAGTGAGTAGTAGGGGCAGGTGGGGAGTGGGCAAACTGCCCTCTGCTTCCTGTCTAAGGGAAGCACAGGCACTCAGCACTTGCCTAGGCCAGGATGGTGAGATTTTAAAATTGATTGATTGATTTTTAGAAAACAGAAAGAACGACATTTTATTGGAATTTCTCTAATTTTTAATGTTGGCAGCAAATGCAAATTTAGAAAAGCCAAAAAAATATGCCAAACAAAATACGTCTGTGGGCAGGGCTGGCCTGCTGGCTTCTAGTTTGCAAACTCTGGCCCAGGGAAGCTGACTTTTTCTGAACACCAAAAGGCTTTGTGTGTTTCCATTCACTGTCTTGTGTAATCCTAGAGCGGTCTTGCGAGGTAGGCATTATCCTTCCTGTTTCACAGGTGAGGAAACGGAGGCCCGGGGAGGTCAAGTCACATAGCCAGTTAGTGGCAGGACTGGGTCTGGGACCCAGCTGTCAGCCCCTGGAGCCCATGCCTGTCATCGGACAGCCTCCCAGAGTTGACAAACACCAAAGAAGAGAGAACGCTATTTTCTCAAACCTGTAAAGAAGTCTGGGTGGCCGATGAGGCAGTGATGAACAGATTATGGTTTTCTGCTTGTTTTGTGAAAAACTTCTCTCTCCGTGCTGGGGTCCCCACCTCCTCTGTGGCCAGGCTCGGAGGCGAGAGGCCACCCAACAGCCCTTTGCCATGGCCATAGAGCCTGAGGCCAGGCAGAATGGGCAGGTCCCAACTGCAGGGATGGGAGGGGGGCGGGGGGCTGGAGAAGTTTCTAACTGGGTTCTGGATGCTTCCATTTCATTGCAATTAGAATATGATAATAGTTGTAGTTATGGTACCTAGAACTTCATTGTATGGCACAGCCATAAAACTCACCGTGCGCCTTCCTGGAGCTTCCACAGTGCTGGGCAAACGGGGTTCTTCCTGGAACCTCATGGGGAGCTGAGTCTGATCCCACGTCTGTCGCAGCTGACCTGGTATTGCGGGCCCCGGTTCCCAGTAAGGCAGGCAGTCCTCAGAATCTGGAGAAGAGGCGTTTCTGGAATTGGGTTTCTGATAGAAGGGCTCACACAGCAGAGGAGCTCGAGTTTCAGGTCATCGTCAAGAGTGAGAAAGCTCTGCTGTCCCTGGACTGCGTTACCCCTGGGTGGGACCAGCCACAGGGAAGGGGCTTGGTGGAGCTGCGGGCCACACGAGGCCCTTGGCCCCCAGAAAGGGGCAGTTACCAGGCACACTCACGTTGATCAGAGGGGAAACTGAGGCTCAGAGAGGTTAAAGTGACCTGCTCGGATGAGAGGTGACAGAACCCAGGTCCGCTGGCTCCAAAGCCGGACACTTTGCCCCGTGTGTGCTCCTGTGGGAGTCATGGTCACTGGGAACGGAGAAGACGCCTCCTGAGGTGTGGAGCTCTGATAGCCTGGGGCGGTCCTCTGGGCAGGTTCCCTTTCACATCACCCTGGGACCCCCGCACGGGAGGCCAGAGCCAGATGTGTGGCCACGGCTCTCGGTGGTCAGGATTGGACCCTCACCCTGGCCTTGTCGAGGGCGCTTTCCTAGGCTTTCCCCGAGTAGGTGGAGAGTCTGGGGTCGCACAGGACTGCCTGGCTCAGAATCCAGCTCTGCCGCCTCCTGGCCTCGTGGCCTCCAGCACATCACCCTGCAGCTTCCTGAGCCTCAGTTTCCGCGTCTGCACGATGGACACGATGAAGGCCTGGCTCCGTGCCTGACGTGTAGTAGGGCTTATACGTGCACGGGGTCATGCTAACTAGCCACTTACTGGTGAAGAATTCAGACAAAAGAAGCGACTTTCTTGCTGAAACAGATGCAGAGTAAAGTTTGGTGTCTTTTGTCCTGGCTCCTTCAGAAACCAGAGCTCAGGTGGTTTAGAAGTTCCATTCAGTGGCCGCAGTTACTTGTCTGTGAAATGGCTATGGAATGTCACCATTCTCCTGCCTGGACACCCCGCCTCCCCAAGGCCCCGTGCTGGGCTGGCACCTTCACACGCCCCTTGGTGTTTGCTTGACCCACCAGGGCACGCCCTTGGGGAGGGGGCAAGAAAAAGGCTTGGGCCTCGGGGCTCACCTTCAGAATTCATTTTTTTATCCTAATCAGGTACCATCATGACTCTTTCTCCAGGCCCGGAGAGCCTAGCAGCTGAGGCTGGTGGGAGGTCGGGAGTCCCGGGCCTGAGCCTGGGGTCAGGCTGGCTGCCAGCGGGTGTTGGGGAGCCGGGGCGGGTGGCGGCCAGTTTACTGAGGCCGAGGGGCTGTGGTAGCCTTGGGCGGCTGTGCTGGAAGCCAGCCCGTGGCCGGATCGCCCGGGAGGCAGCGCACACACCTGCCTAGGGCATCTGTGACGTAAGGCCCCAGAGAAAGAAAGGGGAGGAAGCATGGCGTTGAGGAACCACGTGGAATTTGCAGGGGCACAGCTGGAAGGACCCAAGTGTTAGCTCAGTGTATGTTATACACGGGCGGTTTTGTTTGGTTCCCACTTAGACTGTGTTTTGACTTTGAATTCCATGGCAGTAGGGGTGGGACGGGCAGTGTAATCTTTCCCGAGCGTAGGGTCTCCAAAGGTTTGACCTGGGCTCTGCAAAGAACTTGCAATTCCTGTTAATGCGGAAGCTAGCAAGTCAGACCCCCAGGTCGAGGGGGCCTGAGACGGTGAGGCTGGCGAGGCAGGCCTAGGGGTCCAGGGCAGGGTCTCCTTCCCGTGGAAAAGTGGCCCGGACAGAAGAAACGGAGGTGGGGGAGTCCTGAGGATGAGGCCGGGTCCACTGCAGCTCAGAGGCCCTGCAGGAAACTGCCCAGCCCCCTCCCGCTGGTCTGGGGGGCGGGCGGCCTGTCACCCAGCAGCAGCGGGGGCAGGGAGGCCACAGCGATGGTGATCAGGCTGCCGCCGCCGCCGCCTCTGATCAGAAGGCACCAGTCGGCAGCGAGGGTCAGCTCTGCCAGGGGGTCCAGGGGCTCTTGCCTGGCTCCTCCCCCCGGCACTGTGGCCGCCAGAAGCCAACAGCGGTGCACCGTGTGTCTGTCTGTGTCGGCTCTGCAGGCAGCCTGCCCTACGAGTACAAGATCGTGATCGCAGGCAACCACGAGCTGACCTTCGACCAGGAGTTCATGGCCGACCTCATCAAGCAGGACTTTTACTACTTTCCGTCCGTGTCGAAGCTGAAGCCGGAGAACTACGAGAACGTGCAGTCGCTGCTAACCAACTGCATCTACCTGCAGGACTCGGAGGTCACCGTGCGGGGCTTCCGGATCTATGGCTCCCCGTGGTGAGTGTGCCTGGTGGGCGCCGTTCTGACCGCTGGTGACAGTGAAGCTGTGCTGGGGGGATGGAGGAGGTGAGGCTGAGTGCATGGAGGGAAGAGGGTCCGGGAGAGGCAGCAGAGAGACCCGGGGCCAGCTCTCCTCTCATGCTGTGTGACCCTAGGCAGGTTGCTGCCACTCTCTGAGCCTTGGTTTCCCCATATCTGGCAAATAATTATATATGCTATACTGTCTCACATATAGACAGGTACTATTAGCATCCCCACTTTCCAGGTGAGGAAACTGAGGCACAGAGAGGGTAAGGGCCTGGCTGAAGGTCACACAGGTCGGAATGGGCAGAGCTGAGATTAAACCCAGGCAGTTTGGTTCCAGAATCCTTGCTTTTAATCATTATTCCATGTGCTAGGAATCTACCTGTTGTCTGTCCCTCTGGCACACACAGAAGATGCATAGGTGGGGGGGGGGTGATGATTGATTAGCCAGATTGAGGAGAGGCAGTCGGAATTTTCGTGGAAGGCCAAAGGCCTGCTTTACTGTATTGGGGACGGCAGTTGTTTAAATCACAAGTATACGTCAAGTCTTTGTTCCCTGTTGGGGACACAGAGCAATCAGACCTCATCCCTAGGCTCACCTGGCTAAGTGGGGATCAAGGTGAGGACAGGTCGTGACCGGTCTGCGTGATGGTCGGTGTGTCCACAGTAACCTCCGTGATGATGGTGATAATGATGATGGTGATGGTGATGGTGGTGATTAAGATTATGATGATGTTGATGGTGGCAGCAGATCATTCCTGAACACTTACAGTAAGCTGGGCCCTGGGCTTAAATCTCCATAAGAATTGTCTCTGATCCTTGCTCAGCCTTGTGAGGACTGATATATCGTCCCCGTCCTGTAGTTGGATAGACCACCTGGCCCTTAGAGGCCCAGCTGGCAATGGCCACAGGGTGCCAAGTGCTGGCAGGGTGAGGAGGACACCATACACGGGAAGGAGAGACCTCACGTGCTTGAAAGAGTGTCTTGATTCCGGAAGGCTCCCTGGAGGGGGTGGGGTGACCTGAGCTACGAGGGAAGAGAAGGGCATTCACAGGCGTGGAGGGGTAACAGGGCCTGAGGCTGCACCATCAACCAGAGCAGCACACGTAGGGAGGCTGACGGGTGATCTGGGGGGACCCGGGGCCTGTCTGGGTGCAGGGACTTCAGGGAGAGCGGCTGCTGACACAGTGTGGCTGGGGAGTCCTGGGGCGGCCCTGGCTGATACCACATGGTGACCACCTGCTGGCTAGAGGCTGTGCGCTGTTTAGGACATGGTCCCATCCTCCCAAGGCCTTCTTATGGGGCAGAGGGGAGATGCTGGGCTGCCCTGCCTTCCTTGAGCCCCAGGAAATGCCTGCTGTCATCTCCCTGGTCCTCGCCATGCACAGGGTCTCCACAAACCCTCCCGGCGGCCTGTGAGGTCCTGATGAGGACTGGGGTGGGGGGCCCTCAGGGATGTGATGAGCTCGGGGCCAAGGCCAGGAGAGGGGAGCAGATGGCCGAGTCTGCCTGGCAGGCCATGAGAGCCCAGACCTGGAGGGGAAGTCTGTTAGGCAAAAAACCAGAAGGAGGTCATTGTCAAAGGAGGAACCAGCGTGAGCAAAGGCGTGGAGGTGAGCTGAGCACGATGGGAGGGGTGGGGCGGTGGGAGATGAGGCTAGAGGGTCAGGAGGGTCAGGTGCCAGACCGGGGAATCTGGACTGGATCTCTTTGCCCGGTGGTTTCCAGCACCCTGTCTCCCCTGCACACCCACATACCCACACACACCCACACCCACACAACATTTTGTTTAAAGTTAGATTGCTTAGAAGTTAACAGCACGGCTTTGAAGCCAAACTGCCTGGGCTCTACTCTTGGCCTCACCTCTTATGGGCTGTGTGACTCTGGGCGAGTCACTTAACCTCTCGGTGCCTCAGTTTCCTCCTCTGCACAATGGGAGTGATGGGGCACCTCCTGCAGGGGGTGGTTGTAAAGATGTCAGGAGGGTTCAGCTGAGCCCAGTGGCTGCACCAGGCTTTCCACGAATGGAGACATCATTCTTGTTATTTGCTATGTGGAGCCCCCTTCCATCACAGCCTTGCCCGGGACCCAGATGTGGGATGGAGGACAGCAGGGGGTGGGAGCCGGCAGGTGTCACTCCGTGTCCTTCCCACCCCACCCAGAGCAGCTCTGTGCAGCCCCACAGCTGGGCCCCGAAGACCCCTTTGACGGCCAGCTCCCCAGGCTCTTGGCCGGGATGTCAGGCCAGCCCTGTGGTCCCCTATGCCAGCTGCAGGCCAAGAGCTGCTGCTGCTGAGGCCTGAGTGAGGCCGCTGTCAGCCTTGCTGGTGTCCGGCTGCTCTGTGCTCGAGCTGCCTGTGGTCTCTGCTTTGACTTCTGTGGCTCCAGCACGGGCAGTCCTGGACCTTTTAGTTGCAGGCCACCTGGGGCCTGAGTGAGAGGAGTGCCTATCTTCTCCTTGACCCTTACCTTCGTCCCAGCTGGACGCACACCCCCGGCCCCATGCCATGGCGGGCCCAGCACCAGGCTGCTACACAGAGAAGGGACCCCAGGAGGGCTTGGTGAGATCCAGGAGGGCTCCCTGTTGGAGGGGGTATTTGAAGGAGGTGTGGGGTTTCCATAGGCGGAGGAGGCAAGGGAGGAGCCATATTTCGGAGCCCCTGTGATGTGCCGGACCCTGCCACACTCTTCTTGGGCCTGCTGTTGGTTCGCAGCCCTTAACGCCGAGAGCTAGACGGAACCTCGTCTGCATTCTGAGATGCAGGCTGTGAGCTGGCATTCCATGCAGCAACCCTGGGTTCCTTTAGGCCCCGTCTGGGGCTGGGAGCAGGTGGTGTGAGGTGAGACGTGGGCTTATGTGCTGGGGAAGTTTCATTAAATTTCCCCCTGTGTGAGCCAGTTGCTTGCACCTGCTTCCATGGCACCATAGAACTAATCCTGAGTTCCTTCTGCCACCTTCCCCCCTGGGACCTGCATGCCTGGGAGGGTGGGCCCCTGCCACCAGGCCCCCGGAATCTCAGCAACAGTAGTGGCTGGGCGGTCGGGTGGTAAGGGAAGAGTTGTTCAAATTGGGGTAACACTACCTCTTAGCTGTGTGACTCTGGGCAAGTGCCTTAGCCTTTCTGGTCCCTCTATATAGGGAAATGATACTGCCCACCCTACAGGGGGGTTGTGAGGGCTGCGTGGGCCCGTCCAGATGAAGGCCAGGCCCAGACTGTGGCCTTGGAGGTTGGCTGTGGTTATTATTACTGGGGAGCCGCTGGGGTGGAGACCAGGACAGAGAGAGCTCTGTTCCCGCTGATACCTCAACAGCCCCTAGGGTAAGACCAGGCCTGCAATTACCTCCTTTTACAGAAGGGTAAGTAGAGGCCCCGGTGAGGACCTGGCTTGCCCAGGGCCACACAGTGAGTGGTTCTCCTGACTCTCAGTCTGCTCCAAGATGGAGGCCTTTATATGAACACCTACTGTGTGCCAGGCGTGGAACAACGTGCTCCTCATGTGTTCCTTGGTCCTCTGAATAGCCTCAGCGTGCACATCGGCCTTATTGGCCCATTGAGACCTGGGGATCAAAATGATGTTCTCATGGCCACCCGTTGGTTGGTTAATTCATTGATCAAGTATTTGTCCCATGGCCACTCTGGGGACGTGCCATGAGCCAGACAGATGCAGTTCCTGTCTTTGCGGGGTTTTTATCCTTGTGGGAGATACATCAGCCACCAATTCCTTGATTCAACAAGAGCCACAGAGGAGAAGCTCTGGGAGCTGGGGTCGGGGAAGTCTCCCCACAGGAGAGCCATAGAAACAAGCAGCTCTGGGGTCTGGGAAGGGCGTGACAGGCAGAGGAAACAGTCCTGGCAAGGTGCAGGAGGCTCAGAGGGCTGTGGATGTGCCTGGGGCGGAGTGTGGCTTCCAGGTTCTCAGTGAGAGAGCGGAGGCCAGAGGCTGGGTCATCAGGCCGGGCTGGTGGCTGCCACGGTGGGTGGTGGCCTCACCCTGGTCTCCCAGCGCTCAGTGAGTCGCAGCTCCTGTAGCCCTGCGTCCTCAGCCCGTGGGGACCTGGCACATCACACCCAAGGCCTGGAAGGGGCACAGTGCTCGTGTGTGCAGAGCTGACTTTCAGTCACGCTTGTGCCCTGGACCCAGACACACCAGGGACGTCCCCACTGCCCTGACTCTCACTTCACGTCTGACCTAGGCAAGTCACGTCTCTCTGAGCCTCTGTCTTCCATCTGGGCAAGGGGGCACCAGGGTCCTCTCTGTGGTGTCGTCAGGTGAAGCCACACTGGGGAAGTGGCACTTATCAGTCCCCAAGAAGGTATTCATGGCCAAAGAACCTCGTGGCCTGGCTGCCAACTCTGCCTGGCTCGGGGGGGGTGCTGTTCGCCATCCCCACTGTCTGTCAAGGTTTAGGCTGGGCGAGCTCAGCCCCCGGCGCCGGCCGCCTGGGCATATGGCAGCTTGTTAGGAGGGGATGGACAGCAAAGCTGGTAGTGATTATTATTAAATTCAGATGTTCAGGGTTTTCGTTTTCTTTTTCCCATGCCCTTAACATATTGACTAACACGTGGAATACAGGCGACTTTAGCAGCATCATAACACCAGCAGGCGGGGATCAGGGATCAGATAAACCAGTAGCCATAAGTAACCTAATATCAGTGGTATCTGGGGCATGTGGGCAAAGCTGACCCGTGCTGGGGGCAGACCTGTTCTGTGTCGTCCTACAACACAGGGACACAGAAGGCAGGTTCTCAGCAGTGTGGGAAGACTGTCCCACAGGCAGGAGCCCAGAGGAGAGGCAGTGGGGCCTTACTGAGTGGTGAGCTGCCCGTTACAAGGGGCATGCAAGCAGAGGTACACTGTGGCTGGGCCTGGTGTCCTCCCGGCTCCTCCCCTATGCAGAGGGCCACTGTTTCTCTGCCTGAGGCCGATGACCCCCTGTAAGCAGAGGGATGCATGGGCCTGCTCTCAGAGAAGCCCTTTTGGCGCTAGACTTGGGACGAGGTTGGCCTTGATATTGAGGACTCACCAAAGCAAGCTCGGAGGAGGAAGCAGACAGCAAACTCATGGTCGCCATGTTACCTAAGTGTTACCGCCAGGGGATGCTCTGCTTGGGAGACTGGTGGGTCAGATTTGAATGGTTCCACTTCTTGTGAGACACACACTCGGAGGCCCACGGTGGCCGCCAGGTGCCTGGCCCCCTGCAGGGCTCTGGAGACCCAAGAATGGGTCCGGCCTGGCTGTGTCCCCCGTGACAGGGCACCATCACCAATCCCATTTTGCAGGATGGCCAGAGGCAGAGAGAGAATAATTTTTTAATGTGAATATGTCCTATGCAATATTTTAAATGTATGCACACTAAAAGAATTGTGTTGTATGTCTGAAGTTCAAATTTAACGGGGCATGTTGTGTTTTGTCTGGCCACCCGTATCCTGAGACAGTTGGGTTCTGCCTGTTTTTCAAACTTTATAAAAATGGACTCACGTGTTGTTCCATGACTGCTTTTTTTCACTCAATATTATATATTTTTAAGATTCTTCCATGTCGTCATGTGCAGTTGTGATTGGTTCTCTTCTCAGTGCTGTGTAGGATTTCTTCGTATGAATATATCACGATTTATTTATCCATTCTAACCAGTTCCCAAAACCCTTGCTTTGGGCCCATTATAAATAATATTGCTATGAACATTCCACACATCTCTTAGTGCACATAGAGATTCACTCCTGAATGTGCGTGCCTGTGGACAAACACACACACACACACCCAGGGACGGAGTGGTCAGGTCATACATTGTACAGCTCTTTGGCAGGGGCTACGCCAGTTTTTCCCCTGTCAGCAGTGCCCTGCCTCACCTCCTTGCCAGGACTTGGTACTGTGGGCCTTGCAGATCGTACCCATCTGGTGGCTGTGCTGATATCTCGAGGTGGTTTTCATTTGCATTCCCTTGACGACCCGTGAGGTTGAGAACCTTGGCCACTTGGATTTCTTCTTTTGTGAAGGGCTCAGGTCTTTTGCCCATTTAGAAAGATAATTGGGTTGTCTGCCCTTTCCGTATTGGTTAGTAGAGATTCTTTATGTATTCTGAATGCAAGCCCTTCATCACATGTAGTGTGTAATGTGGCTTTTCCTCCCCTGTGTCCGGCCTCTTCCCTCTCTTCAGGTGCCTTCAGATGACTAAAAGTTCGTAATTTTGGTGTAGTCAGATGTGTCACTGTTTTTCTTTGCAGTAAGTGCTTTTTGTGTCCTATTTAAGAAATCCCGCCCCTGAAGTCAGGAAGATGTTTCCTTATTATCTTCCCAGATCTTTGCCGTGTTGCCTTTTATCAATATGTTTAGGTGTTGGGTCCACTGGCAGTGATTGCATTGATGGTGTGAGGTAGGGATCCCGTTTTGGGATTTTCCACTTGGCCTGGCACCAAATATGGAGACCATCCTTCCTGGCTGCTCTGTGTTACCCTCCTTGCCTGGCACACGGGGGCTGTGTCTGGGCTATCGCCTGCTCCTTCAGCCCACCTAGCTCCAGGGCCACACTGTCTTAACTACTCCAGCAACCCATTTCTTTCATGTCTCTTTTCCCACCTAGAGCAGTTGAGGCTCCAGGAGAGCAGGGACCTGACTCCAGGGGAGGCTGCATCACCACTTCCCCGGTCCAGTCCGGCATGGGAGGGATGGAGGGCTCACTAGAGCCGCATGCTTGCACGGCCACCCTCCTGGGGCACCGTGACTTTCTGGAAGTCATCTCTGGGCCCCTCAGATGCAGACTCGGCGCTGAGCCTTCGCCGAGAGCGGCTTAGAGGAAGGGGGCGGGAACCATCCTCAAGAGAAGAGGACGAACTCAGCTGTTACAAAATCCTAAGTGTTAAAAAAAAATTCCGTATACATACCGTATTCATTTATGGGTTTTGGATGCATTTTTTGTTCTCACTTAACTGAAAACGGCCTTGATTTTTTTTTTTTTTTTAAGGAGTGAGGGAGGGAGTGAAGTTGGCACACAGCTAGTCCATCTGGTCTAATTACTTCTGGTATTTTGAAAGAAGGCATCTAAACCTGCTGAGACAGGAAACTTTGAGAAGTGGTGGCCGGGCCGCTGCTGGGCGTCTGGGCACGGAGCCTGAACCTCAGCTAGGAGGCCTGGCTGCCTCCGGGCAGGGCAGGGCCTGGCGGGCAGCCGGAGCCTCGGGGACCAGCTCTCTCCAAACAGCCAGGATATGCAGGGCCCAACTGAGTGACCTCAGGTCAGGATCTCGGCTTCTGTGAAATGACAATGGGATAGTCCCCTCGTGGGGTTGTTCTTAGGATTCAGAGAGGTCTTGTGCGTAAGTTGCTTGGCACACAGGCATTCGACACACGGTGGTCCCACCTACCCCCAAACCTCTCCCGCTACTGCCTCGACTGCCCAGAGTGGGGGCTGGAGGAGGTTGTGTACGTACAGCCTGCAGGGGCCGCGGGCACAGAGAGGGTGGCCCCTGGACAAGACTGGCCGTGGGTTCTAGCAGGAGCCTTTGACATCCTTCCCTCCGCTTCCCCGTGTGCACAGAGCAGGCCCGCCGGGGGTGGTGGGTGCGAGGAGAAGGCAGGAGCTGAGCAGCCTGGGAATTTAAAATCTGTGCCCTGAAGGTGCTGGGGCTCTGCGTGTTGATGTGACGGTAGCAGCAGCGCAGTTACTGTTCTCACTGCTGACCCAAAGGCTCTGAACTTATAGCTGCTCCAGCTGCTTGAATTCTTCACAACCATGAGTGAGGTTTAACCCTTGTCCCCATTGTATAGCTGGAAAGACTGAGACCCACAAAATGAAGCGACTGGCTTAAGGTCCCACAGTAACTGAGAGCCCAGATGGGCCAGGATGGAAGGATGGAGGCCCTACCCAGAACGGCAGACAGAGAGGTGCTAAAATAAAATGCTTTTAATTATTTTTATTGATTGATTGATTGATTGATTTTTGTGGTACGTGGGCCTCTCACTGCTGTGGCCTCTCCCACTGCAGAGCACAGGCTCCGGACGCGCAGGCTCAGTGGCCATGGCTCACGGGCCCAGCCGCTCCGCGGCATGGGGGATCTTCCCGGACCCTGGCAGGAACCCGTGTCCCCTGCATTGGCAGGCGGACTCTCAACCACTGCGCCACCAGGGGCACCCATAAAATCCTTCTTAAAAGACTTGATAAAATACATCTTTCCGGGAAAAAAGAATAGAGAGGATGAAATAATGAACTCCTAGCTTTTCCCTTGCTTCTCAATGCCTGTCACCATAATGCGGTCAAGGGGGTGCCAGGGGAGCGGGGTCCTGGCGGCGCCAGGGCCTGAGATAGCCCGCGCTGCCCCCGCTGTCCCCGCTATCGCCAGAAGCTGATGGGAGACCTCGGTGAGCCCAGTTTGGACTGCTGTGCCCCGCACTGGGCTCCAGACCCTCCATCCTTTTGGCTCTGCTTGAGGAATAGGTGGGCCTGGGGCTCAGTTCCAGCCACCTCACCCTTTGCTCTTTCTATTAAGAAAATCTTTTTCACCTCTTAAAAAAAATACTCGTTTTTCAGTCTCTCTGGTAATTCTCTGAGGTGTTTGGGGTGTTGTAATTTGGGGTTGCCCGCTCACGTTCTGCAAGGCTCTATCTGGGGGATCCTGGGCAGCCAGGTTTAGTGGTGCCCGTCAGAGAGGATGTCTACCCCAGTCTGTGGGTGCACCTGGCCAGGGACCCCCTTCTGCTCTGTTCATGGATTAGAGCTTCCTGGGCCCACGGCCTCACGGCCTGGGGAAGCCTGGGTCAGAGGTCCAGGGGAAGCTTCCCTCTGGTGGAGGCCTCCCCGTGGGGGAGGCCTCCCCGTGGTCCGCTCTTTCCCCGAAGCCCTCTGGGGACCCAGCTTTCTGGTCACAGCCCCTGCTAACCACCGGGGCCTTCTCTCTTGTTGCTTCAGGGCCATGAAGACCCACGTTCCCTGGTTCAGAGGCTGGCAGTCCCCGGGCATCTAGCACTGTGCTTATTTACATTTCATCCTGCATTTCTAGGTGGTTTCAGCACAGACCGTAGCCTTGATCTGTTCAGACAAGAAAGGCCAAGGCTTTCCCTCCCCTTCAATACCTGAAACCCCCATTCAGCAAACTTCCCATGAGACTGCTGCACAGTGGTCCCACCTGCTCTGCCTTTCACTCTCGACAGGACAAGGCAGGACTGTTTTCATCCCCGTCTTACAGAGGAGAGAGGTGAGGTGAGGCGTGAGTTGCTCAAGCGATTGGTCCAAGATCTCAGCTGTAGGCAGAGGTGGTGCCAGGTTCCCGCCCAGGTGGGTGGAGTTGGGGAGCTGGGGTGGGGGGGCGGCTGGCTTTGACCTGTCTCATCGGCTGCTGCTTCCCAGCCTGGCCCTGGCCCCGTCCCTCCTGCAGCCCCTGTTGGGCTGCAGAACCACAAGGGGCTGGCCTTGGGGTCCTAGATCCCTGGCCCCATGAGTGCTGGACGCTCCCCGAGCCCCGGGCCCTGCCAGGGTGCAGCGAGTGGGGACCCCGGAGCGCTGGTCGGAGCATCACAGAACCTCAGGTACTTCCGTCCCTTCCCGTCTAGAGGCCAAATCAAGTTGAGAACAGCCTGTATCTGTTCAAGACAAGCTGCGAAGCCTGCTGACCGTGAGCCCTGCCCGAGCCTCGGTGCCCCCTCGTTTGGTCCTGTGACAGGGACACGACAGGCTTGGGAGGGTCCCCGAGGGACCAAGCAGTGTCCTCCACCAGTGGTCACTTCCCTCTCCTTCCTCCACCGGATATTATACTCATCAGCCTTAACACACGACTGGCAGTTGACAAATTTTGATGGAGGGAAGAAATTCCTCATGTCTGGACCCACACTGTGCTATCTCTGCACGAGCGTGTGCACACACACGCATGCAGACGCATGCCATACACGTGCACACACACACACCACATGACACACGCACACATGAGCGCCCATACTCTCTCTCACGCACACTTTTTCTCACGTCTCTCACACGCACGGGATTTCTCTTCTGCTCCTTTCCTATCCTTATCTTCCTTGATTTCACGTTGTCGTTTTCTTCCTAGAAGCCCCTCGGCACACATGCACACACTCATCTACGTGAGATTAATGTTCGAAACGAGCCCTCTGCCATCTCCCAGCTGCAGAGCAGTCCCAGCGGAACAAAAGATGAATGATTCTGCGCCTCGGAAGGGTGGGGGAAATTCATTAGGAAAGACAAAGGACCCCGTTCTTTGGTTCCACCCGTCTTGCTGCTGACTTGCCCTAAGTGTGTGTGGGGCAAGGTGTGTGACTGACAGTCCCGGGGACACGTCGCTGCTCGCCCTGGCCCTGCCCCCTCGCTGGCAGCCACAGCTCCCCTGCTGTGGCAGCGTCTCCCCCAGACTCCCGATCGGCTCCCAAGCCCGGGAGATGCAGGGAAGGAGTAAGGCAAACCTGCCTCCACCAGAAGCGGGACGTCCCCAGGAATGGGGGCCACCTGTGGGGTGAGG
>NW_006780611.1:5993141-6001125 GCF_000442215.2 Lipotes vexillifer | reverse complement strand
GAGTCGGCAGGAACTCGCTCGGGGGACCCAGGCGTGTCACCGACGCTGAGCCTTGGTTTCCCCTGCTGCAGATGGGAGCACAGCCTCACTGGAGTGCTGGGAGGGTCCCAGGACGCACGTGGGCCTGTGCCACGTGTCATCCTCCCCTGAGATGCTCTCAGTGTTGGCTGTCTCTGAGAGAAGGCAGAGGCTGTATTTGGCTCCCTGGAAGTGACCCCGGAAAGCCTGGCCTTTTGCGGAGGGGGTACTGGGGCAGGAAGAACAAACAGATTAGGGTCAAGGTGAGTGTTCGGTCTGCAGCCGGAGAGGGAGTGGGCCTGGTCAGGCTTGTCTGAGAGCTCAGGGGCGGGCTGGCTGCTGGTGGGGAGAGGTCCCTGCCCCGCGCACACTGCAGCTTTCACCCTGCAGGAGAAGAGGCGGAAGTGGGAGAGCACCTGGTCGGTGGGGGGATGGGGCGGGCCACTGTGAGAGGCTGTTCCCTTCCGCCTGTAGGGCAGCCGCCCCTGCCCTCACCTAGGGAGCGGGCTGCCTGGGGAGGCAGGGAAGGTCCCCCAAGGGCGGTGAGTTGGGATGCAGCCGAGGAGATGAGCATCACCTCTGAGGCCTCATCAGTGAAATGGGCACAGGACTCCCCCAGGCAGGTCGTGGCAGGATGAGGGAGAATGGGAGGCTCAGCAGATGGCGAGAGTTCTGGTTCTGGTTGTGGACCTGGTGGTGGGTCTCAGGGCTTCATGACAGCCAGGGGCTCTGGGGAGGGCTCCTGGGGAGGGTGTGGGGAGGGGAGGGTTAATGCTTAGTTCTTCCCACCTGCCTGCCTGCCAGGTAGAGCACCTGTCAGTTCATTCCATCATTCATTCATTCGTTCACTCATTCAGGCACACTTTGGGCAAACCCACCCTGAGGTCCACCTGGGCCCAGCCATCAGTTTAGGCAGGATGGATTCAAGGATGGTTTGACCCGGGCCTGCCCTGAAGGAGCCTGTATGAGGGCACTCAGAGCAGGGAGGGTCACTTGTGCTTGGGGATGGAGGTGATCAGGGGAAGCTTCCTGGAAGAGGTGGCCTTTGAGCCAGGCCTTAACAAATAATGGGTCATGGACTCTGAGGAGAGGCTAGGAAGGGCATTTCAGATGGCTGAAACAGTATGAGCAAAAACCCAGAGGTGGGGAAAGGCTGGGCCTTGTTCAGGAAACAGAGGATTGTCACGACTGGTGGGTGGTGAGCTCACTGGGGAATCTGAGCAGGATGGTCCAAAAGGTGGAATGGGGCAGAGCCCAAGGCCCCCGCATGCCAGGCCATGAGGTTCGGACTTGTCCTGGACGTAATTGGGAGCCATGGAAGGTTTTGGACTAGAAGAGTCACAGGGTGGATGAGAGGTGGGGCACCAGGAGCCAGAGTGCAGCCAGGCACAGAGGGACAGGCAGGCAGCTGCCATTGAAGAGGGAGAACCTGGGGCCCAGCCGCCCCAGTGGCATCTGGGTCAGTGGCCCACTGGACACAGGATGCAGGAGCCAGGAACCCTGGTCCAGGTCCCTCTAGCCTCCCGAGTGTCCTCAGACCCATGACTTCTCTGTGCCATCATTTCCTCATCTCAAAAGTGGGGGCCTCCTGATAGCTTTGTCCTGAAGATTGACTGAGCTAAGGGGTGAAAGTGGCTGGTAAAGTGGGCTTTGCTGAGGAAGGTGGGCAGGATTCCTGGTCCTGTTGACATCACTCTGGGACTGAAGCAAGGGCACAGGCTCTGGAATCTGCTGTCTGGGTTGGAGCCCTGGCTGTGCCACTTGGTTACCGGGTAAACTTGGGCAATTCTCTGTACCTCTGTGCACCTCAGTTTGTGCATCTGTAAAATGAAGCAGTGATGGCAGTTGCCCGTCGGGGTGGGTGTGAGAATTGGAGGCTCATGGAGAGCCTTTGGAGCTAGGCCTGTGTGGCTGTCCCCTCGGTGACCCCTTGGCAGGCGGCCTATCAAGGGGGCCCCCCTCCACTGGCCTGGGTGCACCACTGGGCCCAGCTCTACCCAGGACACCCTGGGCCTCCTCCACCCCCACTCCCCAGCATCCCTGGGAAATGGGGTGGCCATACTCCAGGCTAATTGAATGGCCCCTGGTACACCCCCTTTCCCGGGGCGTGTGCCTTACCTGGGGAGATGGAAAAACCAGAGCAGGGGAGGCTCTGCTTCAGCCGTTTTCTACAGACAGGCATCGCCCCCCTCCCGTCTGCCATTAGGGAACCCGGAATTCATGCTCCAGGGGGAAACCGTTTAATGATTGGCCACGAGGAGGTCATTTATATTGGCTAAGCGGGCCTAATTAGACTGGATTCGAAGGTTACCGTAAGCACACAAAAAAGCTGTTAAGGGGTTAACCTCTGAGAGATTACATTGTATTCACCGCTCTGTTAAAGTTTGAATTAATTTTTCCCATGGGTTTGTTCACATTCTAATTTTCAACTAAATGAGACATCTGTTTCAGAAAAGGAAAATTTGCTCTGGTTGTCATGGCAACTATCATTCTGTAAGGAAATTATTCCAATGGTTACTTTAGAACAGAAAGACAGAAATTCAGGACATAAAGCCGCCTGCCATGGCTCTGTCGGAATTCTGATCCATCCGACCTCCTCGGGGTCTGTGATGTGTCCCGGACGGTGGGTGGACGTCAGGGCTCCTGGCCCTCAGGGCAGTGAGGCTGCGTCCAGGCGCCAGCTGCACTGGGGATGGGGACCGTGGCTCTGGCAGCGCCCACCGTCTCAGGCATTCGTTGGTCTCAGCCCACGGCTGTCCCCAGGGTGGGTAGGGAGCTCGGGCCCGGGCTGGATCCGGACTGCTTGGATGACAGACCCTGCGAGCCCCCGCCTGCCCTGACCTCTGTCTGGAACCCCGAGCAGCCTCGCACTTCACCTCTGGCCGCAAAGGGCCCTGCTGGGCGAGGAGAGAGGGTCAAGTGACCAAACGCAGGACGCCTGGGACGTTGGGACCGACTGTGCCCTCGGGAACGGCTGGTGCCCCCCATCCCTTAGGCTCCCATTCCCATGACACAAACCTGGATGGACGTCACACAGGAGTGGCCGAAGGCTTTTCCAGACCCTGGGGAGCGAGGTCACCCTGAAGAGTCCATCTCTCCCGCTGCTCTGGCCCTGCTCCTGGCCAACCCTGAGAAAGGCCTCCCAACCTGCGGGCTGCCCTGAGAAATGTATCCTCTGGACGTTTCCATGCATGACTTGACTTTTCCTCCTCCCTCCAAATTTCAATAAAGGCCAGAACATCCTCTTTTCCCAGTGACGGAGCTCCTGGGAATTTGGAGGCATTTTTGCGATGATGGTGCAATTTCATTCCCTTACACCTCCTCCCACCCACCTTCTTTCCCTCCCCTCTGTGTCAGGCAGTGGGTGGGGTAGAGCATCGAGCAAGAAGCACCCCTCTGCCCTCATGGGGTAAGATCTGAGGCCATAGGCATCCTTATCCCAGTTTACACGGTGAAAGAGTCTGGGTGCTTCCAGCCCAGGGGCAGAGCCAGAGTGTCTGATGCCAACTTCGGTGCCCTTGAGCAACCTTTCCGGGCATCCCAGGGGGCAGGGTGGATTCCAGCTTCCCAGGATTTGAGGTGACGTGTTTCCAAGAACCACGGAGGTATATCTATGGGGAAACGCCACCCCCAGAGGAAGGCTCATTAGTACTGGAGGGGTTCGTAGGCAGAGGCTCGTGTGGGTCAGCTCCTGGGGGTCTGTGGGGTCTCTGATATGTTACAGAGTGTCTTTTCCAAAAAGTCACTCCTTGCTGTGGCTCATGGGAACTCACAGACGCCTTCTCTCCATGCCGATGAGGCCTTGTCCCCTCTTGTAAATATTTGATTAGGTTTTTGAAAAATGGATGCTGTGTTTGGGAGGCAGCAGAAAGGCATTGCTCCTTTTGTTGTAAGCTGACGGGCTGTGGGCTTCTGGGGGGACTACTGGGCTCGGCTTTATGAGCAGCTTCCAGGCTGCTGCAGCCTTACCTGCACAGACCCCGCCCTGGCTTAGCCAAAGTGGGGCTTTGAGTACGCCCAGGGTCTGAGGGCTTCAGAAATTGCAGAGCTGTGAGCTCAGTATGTTAGGGCTGCCAACTGCTTCTGACCAGGAACCGTGGTAGGAAAAGCATTTGTTTTTTTTTACATTGTGAGTCAGTACACCCTCATGTGGGTGTCTATTTAAATATAAATATATTTAACTAAAGTATCCCTTCCCTGCTATGATGTACTCTGATGTTTTCTATTCTTTATTTCCCCCTTTTCCTTTTATTTTTTTAAAATGCTGTTTGACCCTTCAAAATGCGGTTTGAAAAACGCTGCCCTGGGCCAAAGGTTTTTCATCCACGTTCCGTGAGTGGGTTTCAGGAGGGGTCCATAGTAATGATGGTGATGATGATGGTGATGGAGATGATGATGGTGATGGTGGTGGTAGTGGTGATGGTATTGATGATGGTAATGATGATAATAATGGTTATGATGGTAGTGGTGATGGTGATGGAGATGACGATGGTGATAGTGGTGGTGGTGACAGTGTCGATGTTGGGGATGATGGTGTTGGGGATGGTGATGGTGATGGAGATGATGGCAGTGGCAAAGCACTGGACCAGGCCCTGTTTTAAGCACTTTACATGGATTAATTGGTTTAATCCTTTCAAAGCCCTGTTGAGGCAAAGGGTATTATTATTATGCCCATTATACAGATGGGGTAATTGAGGCATAGAGAGAAGTTAAGCCACTTGCCCAAGGTCACACAGGTAGTTAGAGGTGGACCCATTCTGACCCAGGTCCGTCTGATCCCAAGATTCCCTCGAAGGTGGATGTAAAATTGTGTGTGTGTGGAGACGTTTTTCTGCAGAGAGAACCCTCAGCTTTCTGCAGAAGTGCAAAGGCAGGCCTGAGTCGGGTGTGACTGAGGGAGTAGGCGGCTTCCAAGGGACTTCCCAGTGCCACCCACCCAGCTGCCTTCCCCAGCCCCGGCCACCTGGTCTCGTCACTCGGAGGGCACTTCCTGTGGGTGGGGATCTCTTGGGACAGCCCAAACCTGTGGGTGCAGACAGCTCCTGTGAGCCTGCCCTTCACTGTCTGTTTCTCCTCTCACGGGTCCAGAGGGCAGATGCCCAGGCCCCGACCTGTACAGGTGGTCCCCCTGGAAGCCATTCATGGCTGGGTGTGGGTGAACCCCATCCCCCCACAAGAACAAGACAGGAGCCGCAAGTCTCCCTCAGGATCAAAACTTAGGCTGGTAGGGGCGTGGCCTGGCATGTTCTGCTCATTTTTAGTAAGTTTTCCTGGGTGGTACCTGGGGGCTTTCATTCCAGTGTCGGGGATCATGTTCAGCTCTGAAGTTCTGGCTGCGATCCCAAGGCAACAGGAAGTCCTGTTCGACATCCCGTTAACAACTGCTTTCATTCATCCACAGCCCTCTGTCACTCATCACCATTCGTTGAACAAACATTTGCTCTTCCCCGGGCAGGTGCCAGTCACTCGGGGTGAGAAGGAAGATGGAGCAGAGAGGGCTTGGAAGGATAAACGTGGCGTGGGGTCAGGGGCAGGCAGGAGGCGAGGACAGACCCGGCGTCCCAGGCGGGGGTCACGGCCAAGCAAAGGCTGGCAGCGGACGGGATCCCCCAGGTGTCTGAAGTGGCGAAAGCACCTTTGACCCCAAATGACCAACCAGTTGGCCACTCATCCTCTTCCTTCACAAGCCCACGTTCCAGGATTTGGCGCTGCAGGCTTGACAGCAGCTGGGAGGGAGGGTCAGATCTGGGTTCCAGAATGACTTCCTCACCGAGCACTGTGTGACCCTGGGCACCTCCCTTCCTCTCGCTGAACCTCAGTCTTCCTGTGCAGAACCTGCCATGGTGGGACTAAAGCGGGGTTCTCAAATGCTGTTCCATGGAAGCCCTAGGGTTCCACGCAGGTGCATTGGGTGGCTGCCAATGCAGTAGAGACGTTGGGGCAACAGCTAGGGGTGTCAGCCTCCCACGGAGGAGCTCCTGGGCCACGAGAGGGATGTTAGTGGCAGCTTTGACACACGAGAGGCTCTGAATGTGAAAGGCCAGCCCCACTACCAACTTGTGCAGAGTGTGTCAGCGAATGGACATGAGGTGCCTGGCCTCACGGGGCCCAGATCCCTGAGCCAGCTCACTTCTCTGAGCCTCTGGGTCCTCATCTGAAAAATGGGAATAATCCTAGCCCTTAATTCACAGGATTCTTTTGACAGTTAGATAAACTTATCCCTATAATGTAATTGGATGGCACCTGGCAAAAAAAGTAGGTGTGCAGGAAATGCCGGCGACAATTTTTAGTTTCTACTCCCTGGCCCTCGGTCTCCTCCTGTCTGCCAGCCTCGCTGCAGATGTGGAGGTCCCTGGGGTGGCAGTTGGGGAGGTGATGGTGGTAATGGTGATTATATTAGTTTCCTAGGGCTGCATAACTAATTATCACAAACCGTGCGGCTTCAAACGACAGGAATTGATTCTGTCACAGTTCTGGAGGCTGGAAGTCTGAAATCAAGGTGTCACCAAGGTTAGTTCTTGCTGCGGGGACTAAGGGAGGATCTGTTCCGTGCCACTCTCCCAGCTTCTGGTGGTTCCTGGCAGCCTGGGGGTTCCTTGGCTTGTAGACACATCACTCCAATCTCTATGGCCATTGTCACATGGCCTTTTCCTCTCTGTGTCTGTGTTTGCACGTGATCCTCTTATAAGGACACAAGTCATGAATTAGAACCCACTCTAATCAGGTATGACCTCATCTTGATTACGTCTGCAAAGACCCTATTTCTAAATAAGGTCACGTTCGCAGGTACTGGGTTGACATTTCAACATATATTTTAGGGGGGACACAATTTGACCCACCACAGTGATGATAGTAAGGTTGGTGGTGTTGGTGGTGATGATGGTGACTTTGTAAATGCTAAAGAGCTGTGTTAATGTGGGGAACTTATAATGACTTAGGCCTAAGGGCTGATTCTTAGTTGGGATACTTTTGTTGTAAATGAAAACCCAACTCAAATGGCTTTCTGTTGGCCCACGTAACTGAGAAGTGCAGAGGTATGGTGGGTGTCAGGTGTGATTTGATCCAGCTGCTCCCCTGGGCCATGTGCACCAGCCCTCTCCCTTTGGGACAGTTTAATAGGTACTGACAGCTCCCAAGGCAAGAAGCTCAGTGGTTTGTATGCAGGGATGACAGTGTTCTTTTCTCTCATCACTGAAAGAAACGTCTGGAATTCCCTCCAACTGGCAGGATCTAGGTCACATGCTCACCGTTGAACCCATTGAGGGGAATGACTTGCACTGATCAGTCTAGGTCCGGGTTGGGCGACAGGTAGGAATTCCGTTAAATGGCCTCGGTCCACCCAGCCCTGACCTTAATGTTGGGGGTGGACTCAGCCTGGTGGAGCCCCTGCTGGGAGCTTTGGGTAGAGGCAGGAAGGAGCATCCTCCACCTGGGACCCACTCTCTCTTGGCTGGGGCTCCACCTGCCCCAAATGTAGGAAGGAGGATGGATGGAGGAGCATTCTCCCACCATGGGGACAGGTGAGAATGTTCTCTGAATTTCCTTAGAAGGGCTTGGAACAAGAGAGCCCTTTGGCAGAAGTTGATTTTCTTTTTTACTTTCATTTTCAAAGATTACATAGATAATACTTGTTCATCATAGAAAAAGGAAAAAGGCTGGTCAGTATCTGGTCAAGTCCAGGTGAATCCGCACCTTCCCCTGGACGGGAGGTTCTGGGCATCCGGCCGGCCCTGATGGCCGTTTGGCGTATGGCCTGCTTCTCCTGCCACATTGCTGCCCCCACTCTCGGCGGCCCTCTCTGACCCACGTGCTTTTCTCCCACAGGCAGCCCTGGTTTTACGGCTGGGGTTTTAACCTCCCGCGAGGCCAAGCGCTGCTCGAGAAGTGGAACCTCATTCCCGAAGGCGTAGACGTCCTGGTAACCCACGGACCGCCGCTGGGTAAGACTCAGCCGGCCCCGCCTCGG
>NW_006780611.1:5980303-5992839 GCF_000442215.2 Lipotes vexillifer | reverse complement strand
GCCGGGCCGGCCCCGAGAATGCCTGCCCCTGCTGGGGGAGGATGCAGGGGGTGTGGGTGCTGGCAGCGGGGGCGTAGCTGGGCCTGTCGAGGGGGGCTGCGGATGGGCTGTGTTCTGAGTCCAGCTTGCTGGGGCACCAGGGACAGGTCACCCCGTCGTGGCTCTTATTTCCTGAGCACCGACTGTGTGCCGGGGGCTCGATGTGTCACCTCACGGCCATGTGGTGAGGTCAGATCAGCTGCCCCTTTTATACACATGGTACCTTGGAGCTCGGGGGGGTCAAAAGGCAGGCTGGGCCCTTGACTCTCCAGACCTGAGTCCTGGGGGCTGAATACCACCAAGGTCACTCTCACCGGGCCCCATCCCGTGCACTGCCCCACCCCATCAGACCACCCATCCCACGGTCCCCAGGGCCCGTGATTCCACCGCCAGCAGCTTTCCTCCCCGGCCCCTCGGCCCCACTTTGGCCCAAGCTGATGTCACTGCTCGCCTGGTCTCTGCGTTAGCCTGCCGTCTGCCACCCGGGCCCCTTCTCAGTCCCCGCCTCCCCCTTTCCTCACACCTTGCTTCCTGTCCCTCAGCTCGTCCCTTTGATTCTACCCCCAAACTGCATCCAGCTCCTTTCTCTCCTCTCCACCACTGCTGTCCCCACCTCGTCCGTGCCAGTGTCTTGTGTCTCTTTGATGACCAGCGTGGTCTCCTCACTGGTCCCCCAGCTATGAGTCTTGCCCCAGCCAGTCCACTGTCCTCACGTCAGTAGGAGGGAATTCTCTGAGTGGTCCGTTATGCCATGCCATCCCTCTATAACCCTCTGTGGCTCCCTCAGTCCTTAGAATGAAGTCCAAACTCCCAGCAGTCCTGCCCAGACCGGTCTCTTCCCCCTCACTAGTGCCTCCACCAAACCTGTCATCACTCCCTTGGTGTTTGGGGCTGGGCTGGGCCGGGCCATGCGGGACCACGAGCTAACCCGATGCAGTGCTTGCCTTGAAGGCTCCAAGATGCCGGGCAGAGGGACACCGAACGGCCAAGCCCAGTGGGACACGGTCAAGGATGAGGGAAGCCTGAGACAGAGATCGTCAGAGGGGCCCGTGGAGGCTGACAGAAAGGGTGGTCTCAGCATCGGGTCTGGGAGAGGCAGGGAGGGAGGTGGGTGCGGGCAGGGCGTCCCAGGTGGGAGGGGCTGTCAGGTGAGGCCCAGTGCAGCTCCAGAGTCATTCGCTCAGATACCTGTTCAGGGAGAAGCTGCCCTGAGCACCTACTGTGTGCCAGACGCCCAGCCAGAGCCCTTGGCGCCTCCCTCCACCCTCACAAAGTGCTGAAATGAAGGCTTTCTTACCCCCCATTTCCAAACAGAGGGAGCCCCGAGGCCCAGGGCCCTGGCGTGGTTTCGGCACGACACGTGGCTTCTAGTGAGGCTCTGAGGCAGGTTTTTTGGCTCCCTCCCTCCCTCCCTCCCTCCCCTCCTTCCCCCCTTTCTACCCCCTGCATCCACTCCTCCAACAGCATCTTCTGGGTTCCTGCTCTCTGGATGCCTCACCACGCCTGCTTCACACATAACACACAGCTCCTGCTTTGGGGGCGCCTGTGTGCTCAGCCCAGCCCAGTTGTTGGATGAATTGTTGAATGTGGCACAGAGAGGTTAAGTGACTTGTCCAAGGTCACACAGCCAGTAGGTAGCAGAGCCTGGGACTTAAGCCCAAGAGTCTGCTCCAAGCCTGTCCCCTCTCCTTCCTCCTCTTCCTTCTTGCTTCTCTCCCCTCTCCCTGCTTCTTTCTCTCTCTCAGCTCTCAATCAGGTCTACTGCAGCCTGTCAGATTCTTTGAGTGGCAGGATTCCTCTTCCCCTTCCCAGCGGTTGTAGAAACCTGTTTCTCCCGCCTGAGCAGAGAGGGGCTGAGATGAACCCTAGTTGTCTGCTTGGAGTAATCAGTTATTCTCCTATGGTTTGTGTAGCCATGTGGGGATAATAAGCCGCCATATGGGACGGCTCCGGGAGGCTGGCGGTGTGAGCAGACCCAGACATGGCCCGCATGCTCGAGGCTGCAGTGCATGAAGTTCCTTTTCATGATTTTGCGATGTGTGTTTAGAAAGTTTCCAACATGGAAATCCTGCTCCCGCGGTCCGCTCTGCTGCCACCTGCCGGGGTGGCCTTGGGCCTCCGCTGTCCGTCTCCGGCCTCAGTTTGCTTCTCTCTGCAATGGGTGGATGCCAGTCTTGAGACTGCTTTGAGCATGAATGGTCTGGGGGGCTCACAGCTGTCGAGACTGCCCCCTCCCCACCATGCCTGGCCTACTCGGGCTTTTGTAAGTGGGCTCTCCGAGCCGCCCTGCAGGGGAGGATGAGGCTGCAAGGTCCCAGGCAGTGCAAGCTGGAGCCAGGCTTCCCTCCCGGGGGCTGAGGCAGGGCAGGGTGGGTCCAGGGCCACTGTGTCTCTGAGATTGCAGAGCTGCGGCCTGGGCCCTGTCATCACCCTCCTACTGTCTCCCCTGCCAGGCTTCCTGGACTGGGTCCCCAAGAAGATGCAGCGGGTGGGCTGCGTGGAGCTGCTCAACACGGTGCAAAGGCGCGTCCAGCCGCGGCTGCATGTCTTCGGCCACATCCATGAAGGTCAGCGGGGGTGGGGGCCTTACCTGCATGGGGGCGGGGTGCCTCATTGGCCCTTCAGGGGGTCTGTCTCACCTCCCTTGAACCCAGTCACCTCCTCCCTGGCCAGAGGGAAATAGCCCATTTCCTACATGCACTTCGTAAATGCCTATCCACATGTCGGCTATCAGTTAGCTATCGCCGAAATGTTTTATCGTAGGAAGGTGGAAGAAAAGTCTGGCGAGACTTAGAAGTAAGTTTTACTTCCTTGGAGCCCTGCAGCTCTGCCGTGCCTCCTCCGCCCTGGGAAGTCTTCGGAGATGGCTGGGGGCTTTTTGGAGGAGGGGACATTTGGATGTGCCACGGAGGAGGAGTTCGAGTTGGGGGCGCACTGTGAGCTCCTTACAGGGCAGGTGGCCCGTCTTGTTGCTCACATCCCTACGGCCTGGCATGCAGTAGGTGTTTAATGGATGGGGAGGGCTGCCTGCCTGCCCAAGGGGCTTTATTGGCATCTCCCCCCACCCCCCACCACACACAGACAGACGTGAGGTTCTGCCTTCTGTCCTGGGGGCAGGACCCCTTGCTATGTCCACATCACCTCGGGAGAGCGGGCAGGGTGGCCATGAAGGTGACTGGTGATGTCGGCTCCAGCCCTGACTGCCCCGGCCTGTCACTGCACAGGGCTTACCTCATTAGACCTCAGGCTTCCTCACTGGAGTCTGATTTCACCAGTTTGACAGATCCCTCCTTTTGCTCCTTTTGAACCTTTATCCCACCTGCCCAAGGCTTCCTGGTCCCATTATCCCCTGCCAGGAAGCACATGGTTTTCCCCCAAGCTTGTCTCCTGGCCTCCTGAACCTCTATCTGCTTTGGGCCAGGGCCCCTGGGACTCACAGGGCTTGGTCCACATCAGATCACTTTCCAGCTCAGAGGCAAACAAAGCTCAGACCCTTCCCTCTGCATTGTGCTGTCAGGGGCAGGCATGATCAGACCTCTCCAGCCCCAGGGAGCTCACAGACTCCTGGGCAACAGATGAGCCATCAAAGGCAGAATCTGAAAGGTCATGGGAGAGATGGACAGCTCTTGTGCTGTGGGATAATAATAATGGCTGTCATTTTCTGTAGACCTACTGTGGGTGTGTAGTGCCATCAGATCCAAGGTTGTGTGTGATCCAAACCACACCCCTGCATGATTGTATAAGAAAAATGCAGGCTCCAAAGAATGGGTAGCCTGCACAGAGGAGGGCAAGTGTCCCTTTTGGTTTGGAGGTGAGCTGAGCTCAAGGTTGAGGAGGATTCTGACCAGTAGATGTGGTGGAAAGAGGGTATGTTTGGGGACAGAGGTGAGGAGAAGAAAGTACATGACAACGATGGTGGTGATGATAATGATGGTTACAATGATGGTAGTGATGATGGAGATGGTGATGATGATAATGATGGTGGTGATGGTGATGATGACGGCGGTGATGGTGATGATGATGGTGGTGATAATGACAATGATGGAAATGATGATGGTGATGGTGATAATCATGGTGATGGTGATGATGGAGGTGGTGATGGTGATGATGATAGAGGTGGTGATGATAATGGTGGTGATGATGGTGATGGTGATGATGGTGATGATAATGGTGGTGATGATTATGGTGATGATGGAGGTGGTGATAATGGTGATGGAGGTGTTGGTGGTGGTGATGGTGATGGTGGTGATGATAGTGATGGTGATGATGGTGATGGTGATGATGGAGGTGGTGATGAAAATGGTGGTGATGATGGTGATGATGGAGGTGGTGATGATAATGATGGTGATGATGGCGATGATGAGATGGTGATAGTGACGATGATAGTAATGATCATGGTGATGGTGATCATGGTGTACGGTGGTGATGATGGTGATGGTGATGATGTCAATGATGATGTCTCACCATGTGCTTTCCAGGCAATGGGCCGAGCATGTGAATTATTATCTCATTTGCTGCTCACAGCAGGCTTGGGAGGAGCATCTGTCATCGTCACCATTTATAGATGAAGAGCCTGTGCTTGATGGTTTCAGTAGCTCGCCCCAGACATCTTCAGCCCCTTGTGGCTGAGTTCCCTCTGACTACCACACTCACCAGACCACCCTCACTGCCCTGGGTCCTGGTGTCACCTCTCAGCCCTGACAGCTGTGTGCTTACTTTCTAGGGTATGGAGTCATGGCGGATGGGACAACCACCTATGTGAACGCATCTGTGTGCACCGTGAACTACCAGCCCGTAAACCCACCCATAGTCATCGACCTCCCCACACCCCGGAACTCCTGACTGCCCCCACGGCCCCAGCGCTTCCCACCCGCATCAGCTACGTACCTAGCTGAGAGCACGGACCTCCAACCCCCCTTCCTTTCATGCAGACAGCCCGTCCGGCTGCAGGGACCAGCCCGGCAGGTGGGCTGAGGCCTTGGAATGAAGAAAATCACCCCTGACTCTTCAGCCTTCTGTCATTTGGAGTCATGACCCTGCAGGTCCATCAGGGGTTCTGTGCTCATCGCTGATTTCTGCGTGTCCCTTCCGTGTGTTCCTTGTTAAAGGACCTACTACGCTCGTGGCCCTGTCCTGCTTGGGAAGTGACTGAATCTTTATCCTTCTCAGTTGGACACCCTCGTGGGTTTGGGAAGCCACTGCTCTTGGACAGATTCTGGAAGTTCTGGCACAAAATCTCCTTCTCACCGAGGGTCTGTGTGGCTGCAAGCCTCAGGGTTGGGGGGTGGGAGGGTGTGTCGTAGCCTGAGTGCAGGCGGCCCTTCCGCTCCTTCCAGGGCTCCGAGGGAACGATCAGGGACGTCTCAGGAATCGGGCGGCACCTGGCCAGGCTGACCAGTCCTTTGCTTCATTGATCCCCCGTTTTCTTCCTGTGGGCATTTTAGCTGATGTAAACTGTGGCCTGAGCATCCCGGGCACCCGCTCGGAGCCTGGACTTGGGGGGTTGGTTCTACGGAACGAGCCTGATGAGGGCCCAGGACCAGCTGGAGGGTTCCCAAGTCCTGGATGCCCCTGGTCCCCTGGGGGCTGCGCTGCTCTGCAAAACTCAGAAGCCTGGGGGCTCTGCAGGCCGAGGCTGCCCTGCCCCCTGTACGCGCCCATATGGGTGTTGTCCCACGTGCACGTGTACACACACACACACACACACGTGCTCACGCCCCCATCTTAATTTAATAAAGTGGACCCCGTTCTCATCGCCCTTGACTGGGTTCTGTAGCCCGGTGGGATATCCCTTGCCCCTCGGATTTTGGCTACCGTGCCCACAGCCGAGGGAGGCTGAATGGCTCACAGTCGTGCTGCTGTGTCCCTGGGTGCCAGCTGGCGACCCCCACGGGAAGACGGCACAGAGACAGAGGTGGGCTTGGGCTCCGGCAGCTCCACCCAGGGCAGGCTTCTTTTTCTTCTTTCAATTAGGACTGGGGGGTTGGGCTGAGTCTCTGATGGACAAAGAACCAGCAGGGCCTCGTTGGGGTGAGGCCAGTGAGGCAGGATTAGCACGTGCAGGGTCAGATTCCGCCTTTATTTAAAATTTGGATATTTTGTTCATCATAGATTTTTTTCCTGCATTAATTTTGATTTTTAAAAACATTGCATTAAAATAGTGTCATTTATCTCGATCTATGAGTTTTTTGGCGCCCCTTAAGTTGTACACCTGAGAGGAGGGCCCTGCTCATCTCCCCTTAGTCCCAGGCCTGGGACCAGCATTTAATGAGCCCTTTGCAGATACGATCTCATTTCCAGCAGTCTTGCAAGGTGGGTACTGCTGTCCTCCTTTTGGAGACGAGGAGATTGAGATCAGAGAGGTGAGGTAACCTGCCTGAGGGTGCACAGCTCAAAAGAGGCAGAGGCAGGATTTGAACCTTGGTCTCTGGCTTCACAGCCCCTGCTCTCCCACCACTCAAAACTCCTGCCCTACAAGGCAATGCACGGTCCAAGTCTCTTTTTTTTTTTATTAAGGGTCCTATTCAGCACCTGTCTGGTTCATTTCTCATGGAGAGCCCCTGGAGTCTTGGAGTACCCTGTTCTCTGTGCCCAGGAGACCATGATTCCTTCCCTATTCAAGTGGGGCTCCCCGTGGGGCGAGGGGCACCATCCTGGGAGCCCAGTAGCAGCACCATGTTGGCCGAGGCCAGCTTTGCTCCGCGGGGTGCAGGGTTTCAGGAATCCTTTTTGGCCCAAGTGGTTCCTGGTAGCCGGGGATGTTTACAGGGTCTCTGGGGACACCTGACGCACGGCGTGTGTGTGAATGCGTGGGGTGGAGAGGACTCCAGGCCCTTTCAGTAACCTCTACTGAACTTCTATGCGGACCAAGAACTATAAACTTAAAAAAAATGGTTTTTTTCCTAAGGTACCTTCAGAATATGGTGTATTTTTATGTGGAAAATAAAAGTTATGAAGGCAGCTGTTACTTTAAAAGAAAATTCATTAAAAGTCCTTGAGGTATGAAAGATGATGGCATGCTCCTCAATCATTTCGGCATAACTTGATTGTGGCTGTAATTTTTTTGTCAAGCATGTCAGACAATAAAGTCTTTGTAAAAAGAAAGAGAAGTCCTCCTGGTGCCTCTTCCTCTGTGTCTCCGGGTGTCGTGTGGGGCATGTAGGGGAGGGGTTGCGTCCTCCCGGCCAAGTCCTGAGTCCTGGACTGAGTTCAGAGGCCAAAGACCTTCCGTGTGCCAATAACTGGCATCCTTCTGCTTGCTCCAGCTTCCCTCAGGGGCGGTTGGCACGTGCAGTTCTGTGCCTTGTTGTGTTCAAATAGCCGGAGCACCTTGTCCCCCCAAAACAAAATCTCTCGAAATGGCCTTAGCTCTGACCTCTTCTCGAAGCAGCAAGTTCCAATCCAGCCCTTGTCAAACTAAGGGTCCTGGTGTTGCCCAAGAAAAATACTGGCAGGTGTAACAGCTCCAGTTCCAAAGCTCCCTGTGCTGTGGAAGGTCTGCCATTTTCATCCATCCATCAACCCATCGATCTATCCACTCATCCATCTACCCAACTGTTCACTTACCCATTGATCAATCCGTTGATGCATCCATCCATCCAACCACCATCCATCCAACCACCATCCATCCATCCATCCATCCACTCACCCACCCATCCATCCATCCAGCCCACAAACATTCACTGAGCACCTCTCTTGGACCTGGCTTGGAACAGGGATGTGGCAGTGGTGGTAGTGATAGATGTAGGAGGTAGATTTAGGAGGTAGGGGCGTGGAGAGACAAGGATGGTAATGGGCGTTGGCTGCCAGTCATGGAGGGGGCACATGGGGCAGGAAGAACAGGTTGGAGGAAGGGTGTTGAATTCTGTTTGGGATTCATGAGCTGGAGGTGCCCTTGGGATATGCAGGGGGAGGTGTCCAGTGGCCAGGGACGGGGGGTGATAAATGGGCCTGCAGGGGAGGATCCTCTCTGGAGACCTATATTTGTGGGTCATAACCAGAGCCATGGGGCTGGGGGAGCAGGCTGAGGGAGCCCGTGATGGCGTCAGCCCTCAATGACCCTCTCCTGTCCTCAGACTGGCCCACCTGTAATATGCCCTTCCAAAGAGTTCCCCTCCACCAGAGCCTCACAGGCGCCTACAACGACCGGTCCTGGGCCTTGGGTCCCCGTCCATAGCCCGTGGAGAGGAGCTGCTCTATTTGAGGCACCCCTTCTGCTACTCTAGGCCATTGTGTACCTGAGCAGGGGTCCCGGGCAGGGGCAGGGACGCACCGTGGCTGCTGCCGCCTCTGGTAGTGCTGTCACATGGCAAGCGCTGCTTAAGTGCCTGGTACCCGCTCTGCTGACAGGCAGCAGCTGCTAAGCTCTGAGCCGTGTGCTCCTGCTGCCTTAAGTGTAGACGGGCTCTGATGTGTCCGGGGTTTACACAGTGGTGCAGGTGGTTCAGCACTCTGGGCTCGCTCATGCTTTACAGCCATCTTTCCCCAGGCACCCCCGTGGCCCGATGGGACGATACAGGATGGGGTCCCTGGTGACGCTCCTGTTGTCCAGCGAGCTGCCTCTGCTCCCTCTGCCTCCGCCCTTATGGGGAGCTCGTTCTCAGGGAGCCCAGCCCCCAGCTGCTTTTTCTTGCAATTCAGCTTCCATGAAGCTGGGCCTTGAACCTCCACTGGGACCAAATTGCCAGGCCTTTTTCTCCAGGAGACCCCTGCTCCACCCTCCTGAATAAGCTAGGAGAGGTGACAAGCTCTGTGGACCCAGGCTTCATCCAGTGCTCTCCCCTAACGCCATCCACAGCTCCTAGCTGGGCCCAAACCTGCCTGGCCAGCTGGGGGTCTCGTCACGGAAGATCTTAGACACTCCAGGGGGCCCTCAGCCCCACCCTCCCCTTGAAGGCATGGACTGCGAAGTCTTCCAAGATGTGAGAATTAGGCCCTGCTGTCTGGAAGCTCAAGGAGTACTTTGGAAGGCTCATCTGATCCCAGAAAAGAAGCTGAACCCTTCAGCTGTTACATGCTTGGGGTCCAGTGAGTGGCAGACACAGTCAGGCTTGAGGACCCCAAGGAAGATCAAATCCAGTGTGCAGGGGAGATCAGGGAAAGCCTCCTGAGAGGGAGCCTGGCTGGGCCCTGAACAACAGGAAATGATTTCCCTCTTTAAAAAAAAACGTTTTATTTTGAAATAGTTTTAGATTTACAAAGAGTTGTAAAGATGGTACAGAGAGTGCCCACATACCCTTCACTCAGTTTTCCCTAATGTTAACATCTTATATTCCTATGTTACATTTATCAAAACTAAGAGATTAGCAGTGATATAAGACTATGAGATCTTCATTTGGATTTTTTAAAAAATAAATTTATTTATTTATTTGGCTGAGTTGGGTCTTCGTTGCTGCGCGCGGGCTTTCTCTAGCTCCGGTGAGCGGGGTCTACTCTTCGTTGCGGTGCGCGGGCTTCTCATTGCGGTGGCTCCTTTTGTTGCGGAGCACGGGCTCTAGGCACGCGGGCTTCAGTAGTTGTGGCACGCGGGCTCAGTAGTTGTGGTGCACAGGCTTAGTTGATCCACGGCATGTGGGATCTTCCCGGCCCAGGGCTCGAACCCGTGTTCCCTGCTTTGGCAGGCGGACTCTTAACCACTGCACCACCAGGGTAGCCCCTGGATCTTTCTCATTAACGTCCCGTCCACGAGACCGTGTTGCATTTAGTCCTCGCGCTTGCTTAGCCCCCTGTGGTCAGCGAGATTTTCCCCACCTTTCCTCAATTTTCATGACCTTGAAAAGTTTTGAAGAATACTATTTTGTAGACTGCCCCTCAAGTTGGGTTTGTCTGATGATTTCTCATGATTTGTCCGGGGTTATGTGCGGAGGTGATGTGTCCTTCTCAAGGCATCATATCTGGGGTAACATGAGACCACCGTGACTTATCACTGTGGACGTTAATCTTGATCACATGGTTACGGGATGTCTGCCAGGTTTCTCCACTATAAAGATACTAGTTTTCCTTTTCCATACTCAGCTTGTTAGAAATGAGTCACTAGTCCAGCTCACACTCAGGAGAGGGGAATAAAGCATCAAAGAATGTGGACGTATGATAAGATCACCACATTAATTAATACCTATTTGGAGGAGACATTTCAAGGCTATGCAAGCCTCCTAAAGTTTTGCCCACTAATGTTAGCATCCCTCCGTGGATCTTGCCTGGATCAATGGTTACTGTGGTGTTCTCATGATGATTTTCTATTTCTTTTTCCCTCCTACATTTATTACTTGGAATTGTTCTGTAAGGGAGATTTGTCCTTTCTCTGTCATTTATTTATTTACAGCAGCATGGATATTCTTTATGTTAGAATCTCATGCTATCATTTATTTCATTGGTCAAATTGTTCTAACTTTGTCCATTTGGGAGCCCTTTCAAATGGGCTCCTGTGTTCTTTGGACATATTCCTATTTTTTTGTTTGTTTGTTTCACTTTCTTGCTTTCTGCTCCAGGCTCGCCTTGTATTTCTCTTGCCCCAGTGCTAGCATCAGCCATTTCTCCATAGAGTTCTGGATCCTTTTCTTTAGAAACTGAGATCTGGATTGTAGATGGACTGGTTGCTACTATCACTATTTCTAGACCCTCTTAGTGGCCAGAGCTAGGAAATATTTGTAGTATACTAATCCATGTATACATACACTTATCTCTATCCTTGCCTCTGTATCCATCCGTCCATCCATCCAGCTATCATCTATTTATCTTAAAATAAGCGTTAGTTCATACTGACAGCCTCCCCTCTGACGCTAAACCAACAATGCAGAATTTACTCTTGCCTTGCTGCCTTGCCCATTTGTAACTTTTTTCTTTGACAGTCAGAAGCCTGGCTCCCATATCTACAATCAATTTCGGTATTTGTCTGACCCTAGGATACCTACAAAGCACATAGTCTCAGAACTGCTGATCTGTACCCCTGTAAGAAACATCATTACCAACCAGAGAACAGGGTTCATGTGCAATCTTTTTGTCTTTAGCTTTACAGTCTAAACTCTGTTTTCCAAGGTTAAATTGGTCAGCTCCTTTCCCCCCACCCAATCAGTGAGGTTTTGTCATATATTTGCAATACAATTCGATCCTTCAGTCACAGTCTGCATTCCATCCTGAGACTCCCTGACACACTGATTGGCTGTTTCATGTTTGCATACAATGGAGTTCACTCTTTGTTGTGTACAGTTCTATGGGTTTTGACAAATACTTAGAGTTCTGTATCCACCACACCAGTACTATAGGGAATAGTTCCATCACCTGAAAAATTCCTTTATTTGGCCCCTTTTTAATCACACCGGTTTCCAGAATAGCTGTATGCTTTTGTAATCCCACGGGCAATAAATGAGTATACCTGGTGGTCCACATCCTCACCGGAATTTGGTATTGTCAATTTAAAAATTTTAACCAAATCTAAAAAAAGGCTACAAATGAACCTATCTACAAAACAGAAATAGAGTTACAGATGTAGAAAATAAACTATGGTTACCTGGGGATAAGGGGGAGGGAACGGATAAACTGGAGATTGGGGTTGACACATACACACCACTATATATAAAATAGGTGACTAATAAGGACCTACTGTACAGCACAGGGAACTCTACTCAATACTCTGTAATGGCCTATATGGGAAAAGAATCTAAAAGACAGTGGATATACGTATATGTATAACAGATTCACTTTGCTGTACACCTGAAACTAACACAACATTGTAAACCAACTATACCCCCCCCCAAATTTTTTTTTTAATTTAAAATTTTTAACCATTTGAGTATTGTTATATCTCATTGTGGTTTTTTTTTTTTATAACATTAAAATATTTTAATAATGGAACCATTTTCTAGAGGTCTTTAATATAATAATAGTTCTGTAACAGCATAGAAATTAGGATACAATTTTTTTTCAATGACAACAATAATAATAAAAACCAAAAACAAGAGAAAACAAGAAATATCAGTAAGTAGAACTGCGCAACACACACTAAAGAGAAATCAAAATTTGTTTTAAGTGGAAACACCAAAAAATAAGAAGGCCAATTCTTTCCAAATTGAATGATAAATTAAATATGCTTCTAATAAAAATCTCAATGATCTTTTGTTCTGGAAATTGTTAAATTTTTGAAACAGTAAACAAAAAATACATTGAGGAAATAGCTAAGAAAAATGTGAAATGGAAGAATACTAAAAAGGAAATTAACTCCAATAACTCCACTGGAAGTATATATTAAATATATATTACAAGGTCATAATCTAAACTAGAGAATCATTGTGGTTTTAATTTCCATTTCCCTGATGACTAATAATGTGGAACATCTTTTTATATGTTTATTTGTCATATTTCTTTTGTGCAGCATCTGTTCAGATCTTTTTTTTGTGCCCTTCTTTAAAAACTAGGTTGGGGCTTCCCTGGTGGCGCAGTGCTTGAGAGTCCGCCTGCCGATGCAGGAGACGCGGGTTCGGGGCCCGTTTCGGGGGGGTACC
>NW_006780611.1:5942306-5980217 GCF_000442215.2 Lipotes vexillifer | reverse complement strand
AGAAACAAAAAAAAAAAAAAAAAAAAAAAAAAAAAAAAAAACTAGGTTGTTTTTTTCTTGTTTTTGGATTTTAAAGTTCTTTAGGCGCTGGATACAAGTCCTTAATTGAACACGTGATTTGCAAATCTTTTCTTCCAGTCTGTAGGTTGTCTTTTTATTCTCTTAACAGTTTCTCAGAGCAAAAGTTTTTAATTTTCATAAAGTCCCGTTTACCGATTTTTTTCTTTTATAGATTGTGTTTTTGGTGTAGCACATTGACAAACCCAAGGTCATGCAGATTTTCTCTGACGTTTTCTCGTAGAAGTTTTATGTTTACATTTGGGTCTATAATGCATTTTGAGTTAATTTCTGTGTAAGGTGTGAGGTATGTGACAATTTCATGTTTTTTCAAATGGACACTATGTTTCCATGGAATTGCCTTTGCACATTTGTCAAAAATCAGTTGACTATGTTTGTGTGGGTTTATTTCTGGTCTGTGATTTTGTCAAAATCATATTCTCCTGATACTATAATTTTATGGGTAAATCGTGAAGTTGGGTAGCATGGGTGCTTTAATTTTGTTCTTTTTCACAGTTGTTTTGGCTAATTTAGCTCCTTTACATTTTCATATATATATATATGTTTCTTTTTTTAATAGATCTTTATTGGAGTATAATTGCTTCACAATACCGTGTTAGTTTCTGTTGCACAACAAAGCTAATCAGCCATATTCATACACATGTCCCCATATCTCCTCCCTCTTGAGCCTCCCTCCCATCCTCCCTATCCCACCCCTCTAGGTGGTCACAAAGCACCGAGCTGATCTCCCTGTGCTATGCGGCTGCTTCCCACTAGCTATCTATTTTACATTCCGTAGTGTATATATGTCGATGCTACTCTCACTTTGCCCCAGCTTCGCCCTCCCATCCCATGTCATCAAGTCCATTCTCTATGTCTACCTCTTTATTCCTGCCCAGCAACTAGGTTCATCAGTACCTTTTTTTTTTTTTTAGATTCCATATACATGCGTTAGCATACGGTATTTGTTTTTCTCTTTCTGACTTACTTCACTCTGTATGACAGACTCTAGGTCTATCAACCTCACTACAAATAACTCAATTTTGTTTCTTTTTATGGCTGAGTAATATTCCATTGTATATATGTGCCACATCTTTATCCATTCATCTGTCGATGGACATTTATGTTGGTTCCATGTCCTGGCTATTGCAAATAGTGCTGCAATGAACATTGTGGTGCATGTCTCTTTTTGAATTATGGTTTTCTCAGGGTATATGCCCAGTAGTGGGATTGCTGGGTCATATGGTAGTTCTATTTTTAGTTTTTTAAGGCACCTCCATACTGTTTTCCATAGTGGTTGTATCAATTTACATTCCCACCAACAGTGCAAGAGGGTTCCCTTTTCTCCACACCCCTTCCAGCATTTATTGTTTCTAGCTTTTTTGATAATGGCCATTCTGACCGGTGTGAGGTGATACCTCATTGTAGTTTTGATTTGCATTTCTCTAATAATTAGTGATGTTGAGCATCTTTTCATGTGTCTCTTGACTATTTGTTTGTCTTCCTTGGTGAAATGTCTATTTAGGTCTTCTGCCCATTTTTTAACTGGATTGTTTGTTTTTTTGATATTGAGCTCCATGAGCTGTTTGTATATTTTGGAGATTAATTCTTTGTCAGTTGCTTCATTGGCAAACATTTTCTCCCATTCTGAGTGTTGTCTTTTTGTTTTGTTTATGGTTTCCTTTGCTGTGCAAAAGCTTTTTAGTTTAACTAAGTCCCATTTGTTTATTTTTGCTTTTATTTCTGTTACTCTAGGAGGTGGGTCAAAAAAGATCTTGTTGTGGTTTATGTCAAAGAGTGTTTTTCCTATGTTTTCCTCTAAAAGTTCTATAGTGTCTGGTCTTACGTTTAAGTCTTTAATTCATTTGGAGTTTATTTTTGTGTATGGTGTTAGGTAGTGTTCTAATTTCATTCTTTTACATGTAGCTGTCCAGTTTTCCCAACACCACTTATTGAAGAGGCTGTCTTTCCTCCATTGTATGTTCTTGCCTCCTTTGTTGTAAATTAGGTGGCCATATGTGCATGGGTTTATCTCTGGGCATTCTATCCTGCACCATTGATCTATATTTCTGTTTTGTGCTGTACCATACTGTCTTGATTACTGTAGCTTTGTAGTATAGTCTGAAGTCAGGGAGCCTTATTCCTTCAGCTCCGTTTTTCTTTCTCAAGATTGCTTTTGCTATTCGGGGTCTTTTGTGTTTCCATACAAATTGTAAGACTTTTTTGTTCTAATTCTGTGAAAACTGCCATTGGTAGTTTGATAGGGATTGCATTGAATCTGTAGGTTGCTTTCGGTAGTATAGTCATTTTCACAATATTGATTCTTCCAATCCAAGAACATGGTATATTTCTCCATCTGTTTATGTCATCCTTGATTTCTTTCATCAGTGTTTTATCCTTTTCTGAGTACAAGTCTTTAGCCTCCTTAGGCAGGTTTATTCCTAGGTATTTTATTCTTTTTGTTGCAATGGTAAATGGGAGTGTTTCCTTAATTTCTTTTTCTGATTTTTCGTTGTTGGTGTATACAAATGCCAGAGACTTCTGTGCATTAATTTTGTATCCTACAACCTTACCAAGTTCATTGATCGGTTCTAGTATTTTTCTGGTGGCATCTTTAGGATTTTCTCTGTATAGTATCATGTCATCAGCAAATAGTGACATTTTTACTTCTTCTTTTCCAATTTGTATTCCTTTTATTTCTTTTTCTTCCCTGATTGCTGTGGCCAGGACTTCAAAAACTATGTTGAATAAGAGTGGCAAGAGTGGACATCCTTGTCTTGTTCCTGATCCTAGTGGAAATGCTTTCAGTTTTTCACTATTGAGTATGATGCTTGCTGTGGGTTTGTCATTTATGGCCTTTATTTTGTTGAGGTAGGTTCACTCTATGCCCATTTTCTGGAGAGTTTTTATCATAAATTGGTGTTGGATTTTGTCAAAAGCTTTTTCTGTATCTATTGAGATGATCATATGGTTTTTATTCCTTAATTTGTTAATGTGGTGTATCACATTGATTGATTTGCATATATTGAAGAATGAATGCATCCCTGGGATAAATCTCACTTGATCATGGTGTATAATCCTTTTAATGTGCTGTTGGATTCTGTTTGCTAGTATTTTCTTCAGGATTTTTGCATCTATGTTCTTCAGTGATATTGGTCTAAAATTATCTTTGTGATATCTTTTTCTGGTTTTGGTAGTGTGATGGTGGCTTTGTAGAATGAATTTGGGAGTGTTTCTCCCGCTGCAATGTTTTGGAAGACTCTGAGAAGGATTGGTGTTAGCTCTTCTCTAAATGTTTGGTTGAATCTGCCTGTGAAGCCATCTGGTCCTGGACTTTTGTTTATTGGAAGATTTTAAATTACAGTTTCAATTTCATTACTTGTGATAGGTCTGTTTATATTTTCTAATTCTTCCTGGTTCAGTCTTGGAAAATTGTACCTTTCCAAGAATTTGTCCATTTCTTTGTGGTTGTCCATTTTATTGGCATATAGTTGTTTGTAGTAGTCTCTTATAATCCTTTGTATTTCTGCAGTGTCAGTTGTGATTTCTCCTTTTTCATTTCTAATTTTATTGATTTGCGTCCTCTCCCTTTTTTTCTTGATGAGTCTGGCTAAGGGTTTATCATTTTTTTTTAATCTTCTCAAAGAACCAGCTTTTAGTTTTATTGATCTTTGCTATTGTTTTCTTCGTTTCTATTTCATTTATTTCTCCTCTGATCTTTATGATTTCTTTCCGTCTACTGACTTTGGGTTTTCTTTGTTCTTCTTTCTCTAGTTGTTTTAAGTGTAGGGTTAGATTGTTTGAGATTTTTCTTGTTCCTTGAGGTGAGATTGAATTACTATAAACTTCCCTCCTAGAACTGCTTTTGCTGCATCCCATAGGTTTTGGGGCGTCGTGTTTTCATTGTCATTTGTTTCTATGTATTTTTTATTTCTTCTTTGATTTCTTCAGTGATGTCTTGGTTATTTAGTAGCACACTGTTTAGCCTCCATGTATTTGTGTTTTTTACAGTTTTTTTTCCTGTAATTGATTTGCACTCTCATAGTGTTGTGGTCAGAAAAGGTGCTTGATATGATTTCAATTTTCTTAAATTTTCCGAGGCTTGATTTGTGACCCAAGATGTGATCTATCCTGGAGAATGTTCCATGTGCACTTGAGAAGAAAGTATATTCTGCCACTTTTGGGTGGAATGTTCTATAAATATCAATTAGATCTATCTGATCTATTGTGTCATTTAAAGCTTGTGTTTCTTTATTTATTTTCTGTTTGGATGATCTGTCCATTGGTGTAAGTGGGGTGTTAAAGTCCCCTGCTATTATTATGTTACTGTCGATTTCTCCTTTCATGGTTGTTAGCATTTGCCTTATGTACTGAGGTGCTCCTATGTTGGGTGCATACACATTTATAATTGTTATATCTTCTTGGATTGATCCTTTGATCATTATGTAGCGTCACTCCTTATCTCTTGTAACAGTCTTTATTTTAAAGTCTATTTTATCTGATACGAGTATTACTACTCCAGCTTTCTTTTGATTTCCATTTGTATGGAATATCTTTTTCCATCCCTTCACTTTCAGTCTGTATGTGTCCCTAGGTCTGAAGTGGGTCTCTTGTAGACAGCATATATATGGGTCTTGTTTGTGTATCCATTCAGCCAGTCTGTGTTTTTTGGTTGGGGCACTTAATCCATTTACATTCTAGGTTATTATCAATATGTATGTTCCTATTACCATTTTCTTAGTTGTTTTGGGTTTGTTTTGGTGGATCTTTTTCTTCTCTTGTGTTTCCCCACTTAGAGAAGTTTCTTTAGCATTTGTTGTAAAGCTGGTTTGGTGGTGCTGAATTCTCTTAGCTTTTGTTTGTCTGAAAAGCTTTTGACTTCTCCATTGGATCTGAATGAGATCCTTGCTGGGTAGAGTAATCTTGGTTGTAGGTTCTTCTCTTTCATCACTTTAAGTATACCCTGCCACTGCCTTCTGGCCTGTGGAGTTTCCACTGAAAAATCAGCTGACAACCTTATGGGATCCTTTGTATGTTATTTGTTGTTTTTCCCTTGCTGCTTTTAATATTTTTTCTTTGAATTTAATATTTGTTAGTTTGATTAATGTGTGTCTTGGTGTGTTTTTCCTAGGGTTTATCCTGTATGGGACTCTCTGTGCTTCCTGGACTTGGGTGACTATTTCCTTTCCCATGTTAGGGAAGTTTTCAACTATAATCTCTTCAAATATTTTCTCAGACCCTTTCTTTTTCTCTTCTTCTTCTGGGACCCCTATAATTCGCCTGTTGATGCATTTAGTGTTGTCCCAGAGGTCTCTGAGATTGTCTTCAATTCTTTTCATTCTTTTTTCTTTATTCTGCTCCTCAGCAGTTATTTCCACCATTTTGTCTTCCAGCTCACTTATTCGTTCTTCTGCCTCTGTTATTCTGTTATTGATTCCTTCTAGTGTATTTTTCATTTCAGTTATTGTGCTATTCATCTCTGTTTGTTTGTTCTTTAGTTCTTCCAGATCTTTGTTAAACATTTCTTGTATTTTCTCAATCCATGCTTCCATTCTATTTCTGAGATTCTGGATCATCTTTACTATCATCACTCTGAATTATTTTTCAGGTAGATTTCCTATTTCCTCTTCATTTATTTGGTCTTGTAGGTTTTTACCTTGCTCCTTCATCTGTGATATATTTTTTTGCCATCTTATTTATTTATTTATTTTTATGAGTGGGATTGTACTCCTGTTTTACTGTTTGTTTGGCCTGAGGCTTCCAACACTGGAGTTTGTAGGCTGCTGGGTAGAGCTGGGTCTTGGTGTTGAGATGAGGAACTCTGTGAGACCTCACTCCAATGAATATTCCCTGGGGTCTGAGATTCTCTGTTAGTCCAATGGTTCAGACCCAGAGCTCCCATCACAGGAGCTTCCGCCCAAACCCGTGCTCACAAATCAAGATCCCACAAGCCATGTGGGGTGTTAAAAAAATAAAAAGAACAATAAAAAGTAAAACATAATATTAGACTAGGAAACTAACAGATATGTTAGAAAGAATGTAAAAATAAAAACATACATGAATCAACAACAGAAAGGTACATCAGTACCACAATAGTAAAAACGAGGAAGAGGGAAAAGGGGGTGAAAAAAAAAGGAGGGGGGAAAAGACCTTGGCTGTGGAGGGCGGGGTCTAGGCAAGGGTGAGGTATGGGCGGTGGGTGGGGCCAATGCTCAGGACCCACAGGGCTGGAAAAGGCCCTGGGGGCTGTGGGGGGTGGGGCTTAGACTCAAGGAACAGAAGGGGCTCAGGCGTGCCCCCCACCCCTGGTCTCAGGGGGCAGAGCACCTCACCTGGGAGCCCAGCAGGCTCCCCGTGTCCGAATGGGCGGGGCAATCAACCTCTGCTTCTCTCCTGCTCCTCCTGAAGGGCCCCTCCCACAGGGCTCCTCCTGCCTGTCCCCTCTGATCTCCCCAGTCTCCCTCCTATGCCCCCAGGACCCACGCAGCCTGGAGGGGGCTTGGAGGGCAGGTGATCGGCCTGGGAGCTCAGCAGGCTCCCCATGCCCGAGTGGGTGGGGCAATGGCCCTCTGCTCCTCTCGTGCTCTTCCCGGAGAGTCCCTCCCACCTGCCTCTCCTGATCTCCCCAGCCTCAGGGATGCCGATGTTGTCTGGCCTCCACTTCTCCTCCCCCCTTGGTCCCCCTACATCCTACCCATTCATTGTGGGGTTCCTCCCATCTCCTTGGGGGTTAGAGTCCCCACTAGCAGCCAGCAGGCACCCTAGCTGTGGGGAGACTAACTCCTCGTCTTCCCACACCGCCATCTTGACTCCGCCCCTCAGATATATTTTTGGATTGACGACGTATAAATCTTGCTGTGATTTTGATTGGGATTGCATAGAATCTATAGATCAAACTGGAGAGAAGAGATATTTTAACCACATTGAGTCTCACAATTCGTGAAAACCATTTATCTCTCCATTTATTTAGATTTTTGATTTCCCTCATTTATGTTTTGCAGTTTTCATCATACAGATCCTGTACACATTTGGTTAGATTTATATCTAAGTACATAATGGGGGGATATTATACATAGTACTGCTTTTTAAATTCATGTTTTGATTGTTCACTGTGGGTACATAGACATATAATTAACTTTTGTGCACTGACCTTGTCACTCACTTAGTTAGCTTATTTAGCTTGGTGAGTTCTTTGGAATTCAACCATGTCATCTGAAAAGAGAGACAACTTCATTTCTTCCTTCCCATTTTTATTTTTCCTACCTTATTGCACTGGTTAGGACTTTTGGTATGATGTTGAATAAAAGTGATGAGAGAGGACATTCTTGCCTTTCTCCTGATCTTAGGGGAAAACATTCAGTTTCTCACCATTCACTGTAATTTTAGCTATAGTATTTTGTAACTGTTTCTTATTCAGTTAATGAAGTTCCTTTCTGTTCCTAGTTTGCTAAGAGTTTTTTTTATGAAATAGTGCTGAATTTTGTCAAATGCTTTTTCTGCATCTACTAAGATGATCATATGTTTAATACGATAGGTCTAGGTGTGGACTTTATCCTCCTTGGAGTTCATTGAACTTCTTGGATATGCAGATTCATGTTTTTCTTCAAATTTGGGAAAATTTTGGCCATTGTTTCTCCAAACATTCTTTCTGCCCCTTTCTCTCTATCCTCTCCTTCTGGGACTTCCATTGTGTGTATGATACCCTACAAATCTTTGAGGCTGTGTTCATTTTTCTTCTTCAAGAAAGAATTTTGTTCTTCCTTTATTTATTTATTTATTTCTGTTCTTCAGACTGGATAATCTCAATTCACCCATATTCAAGTTTTCTGATTCTTTCTTCTGCATCTTCAAATTTTCTGTTAAACTCTTCTAGGGAGTGTTAAATTTCAGTTAAACTTTTCAAACTCGGGAATTTCTTTTTGGTTCTTTTTAATCCTTTTGATCTGCTTATTTAATACTTTTAATATCCTCTGTTTGGTGAGATATTGTTCTTGTACTTTCTTTTTGTTCTTTAGACATGGGTTCCTTTGGATATTTGAATATATTTAAAAGAGCTGATTTAAAGTTTTTGTCTACTAAGTCCAATATCTGGGCTTCCTCTGGGGCAGTTTTCTTTGATTACCTTTTTTCCCCTGTGTATGGCCCATACTTGCATGTTTCTTGGTATGTCTTATAATTTTTTGTTAAACACTGGTCATTTAAAATAATGTACTATTAGCAACTTTGGAAATAAGATTCTCCTCCTTCAAAGGTTTACTGTTGTTGCTGCTTATTGTGGTTGTTTATTTAGTGACTTCTCTGAAATAATTCTGTAAAGTTTGTAGTCTTTGTCATGTGTGGCCATTGAAATCTTTTCTCAGGTAGCTTAACGGTTAGCTAATCATTAGGCAGAGATTTCCTTAAACACTTGGAACCAGTAAGTCTCCCAATCTGCTGCTGAGCTCTGTGTGCATTTTGAATCATGCCTTCAACACTCAGGTAGACAGTTGACAACTCTGCTATAGCCTTGATTTCCTGCTTGTGCAGAGCCTTAAGGTCAGCTAGAGAAGACAGCTTAGGGCTTTCTCATGTCTTTTCTGAGCAAGCACACATCCCTGGGCATGTGCCCAGCCCTACACACATACGTGGCCTTCTAGATTCCCAGGAATATCTTGGGAACTTTCCAAACCCTCTTATTCCTCAGCTTTTCATTTTAAGCATTCTGTGTAGTCTATTGGTTACCCCAGCTGTTATCTACTGCCTCAAGCAGCCACAAAGTTAAAACATTTGTGTGTAATTTTTTTTTGACAAACGTCACCTCCCCTACTCTGGGGGAAATGTTTTTTCATACCTGTAACTGTGCAGTCTCTGAGTCAGTTCACATACAGACAGTCTTGCAAATGAGGTCTCCCAGGGAATCACTAGGCAGGTCAAATAATGATAATTCTTTGGGAATGAGGCTTTGAAAGAGCTCCAGCTCTATTCTGCTCCCTCCCATGACTGCCACTCTGCACTGAGAGAGCTGTTATTTCTCAAGGCTACTGTGGAGCTGGAGGTGGCTGATTGGGCTAGGGCAAGTTAAAATGCCACAAAGTCTTGCTGTCCTTGCTAGGTTTCAGCTGCTTTTCTTGAATAAATGTTCCCTGGGTTCTTAAGTTCTAGAATTCTGAAAAAGTTGATTCTAACAATTTGGAGGAGAGAGGTGTCAGAGGTCCTCATTCTTCTAATGTCGCCTCTATGATTCCATCTTATCTCCTGTATTGACTTATTAACTTTTGAAAGTATATATAACTTTTAACTTTTAAAACTCTCCCTCCCTCCCTCCCTCTCTCTCTCTCATATGCATATGAGAATCTTATGTATATAAAGGAATCTTGCCTGGTCCAATAAGCTTCTTTTCTCTGTAGTTTAGGGTCTTTCACTAATTTGGAAAAATTCTCAGCCATTATTTATTCAAATATTTCTTCTGCCCCATGTTCTCTTTCTTCTTCTTAGTTTCCAATTATGTATATGTTAGACCATTTTATATTGTCCCACATCTCTCTGATATTTTGTTATTTTTCCCATTCGTTCTTCTTTTTGCATTTCACTTGGGGTACATGTTATTAATCTACCTTCAAGGTCACTCATTCTTTCCTTGTGTAAGTCTACTGATGTGTCTGTCAAAGGCAATCATTATCTTTTTTTTATTGTTTTTCATTTCTAAGATTTCAATTTGATTCTTACAGTTTCCACCTCTCTGCTGAAACTTCCTGTCTGATTATATGTGTTGTCTACTTTTTCCGCTAGCGCTTTAACATACAAATTTATTATTTTAAATTTCTTTTCTGATCGTTTAAAATCTGTGCCAAATCTGAGTCTCATTCTTTATTCTTTTTTTGTGGTGCACGGGCCTCTCACTGTTGTGGCCTCTCCCGTTGCGGAGCACAGGCTCCGGACGCGCAGGCCCAGTGGCCATGGCTCACGGGCCCAGCCGCTCCGCGGCATGTGGGACCCTCCAGGACCGGGGCACGAACCCGTGTCCCCTGCATCAGCAGGTGGACTCTCAACCATTGTGCCACCAGGGAAGCCCTCGTGTCTCATTCTGATGACTGCTTTGTCTCTTCACTGTTTATTATTTTTTTCTTTTAATTGCCCTTTGGTATGTCTCATAATTTTTTATTGAAAGCTGGACATTTGTATAGCAGAGGTCAACAAACATTTTCTGTAGAAAGTCAGACGGAAAATATTTTAGGCTTTGTGGGCTACACACAGTCTGTCGATTCTTGTCCTTCTTGCTCTTGTTCTCTTTCTCCTCCTCCAACCTTTTAAAATTGTGAAAATCATTCTGAGCTCATAGACTGTATGAACATAAGCCACAGGCCCTATTTGGTCCACTGGTTGTGATTTGCTAACCTCTGATACAATAGAACAGTAGATGCTGAGGTAAGTATTTTTTATGCTTGGAGAAGAATATGTCTTTCTTTCTGTTAGGGCTTTAGTGTGGGGCTTGGGTTGATCTTGTCAGGAGTTGGGCTGCATTGAATTTTGCTCGCAGCTTGCCTTTGGGTCTTCCTTTGTGCTGCTCCCTGGAGCGATGGGTTCCTGTGGCTCTCCTAGCTGTTTCACCTTTCATTTTATTTGATGATTGTTGGTGTGATGGTGGAGGATGGGGTGGGGTCTTCTCTGAGGTTCTGATTCGGCCTTGCATACTGTGAGCCTTCATGAGTGCCCTGCCCCTCCTACAGATGTAATACAGGGCTTAGCATATATTTCTGCCCTGTCCACCTCCAGGAGTAGGGCTTGTTCTGACCCCTCGCCTGCACTGGGTTCTGACCGGTGCCCTCAGGCTATGGTTTTGCTGTCCTTTTCTCTGCATATGGAGCTTTCTGCTCCCTTCGAGGGATGGGGAGATGGGTTCTGGCAGAGTTTCAGCAGTGGCTGCTGGTACCCTCTTCCGGCCACACCGCTGCGGGGACAGGGACAGAGGAAGCTTCCTCTGGATCCTCCCTGATCTCTGTGAGCACTTGGTGAGGTTCCCGGAGGATGCAAACTCCTCTGTGTCAGAGCCCAGAGAGCCTTCACATTCTCAGGCTAGCCCACATTTGGTTTTGAGCAATCTGTTAAAAATGTCCAGCTGAATCCTCTTACTAGCTTATATGGTATTCTGTGATGTCTATCCCATGTTAAAAATGTCCAGCTGAATCCTCTTACTAGCTTATATGGTATTCTGTGATGTCTATCCCATGTTAAAAATGTCCAGCTGAATCCTCTTACTAGCTTATATGGTATTCTGTGATGTCTATCCCATGTTAAAAATGTCCAGCTGAATCCTCTTACTAGCTTACATGGTATTCTGTGATGTCTATCCCAGGTAAGCAAATGCTTGGGTCTTGTTTCTCCCTGCAGGCACCTATCTCTAGACTTCAGTGAATTGTTTGCGCTGAGCTCCATTCTCAGGTGGGTTTAAGAAAAGTTGTTAACTTGTATTTTGTCCAGCTTTTCTCTTCTGATACAGGTGGGAGTGACGCTCTTTCCAGCTCTCTGCATCTCAAAGCCCAAAACCACAGGTGCTTGCTTCTCAAACCTCTGTTGTGTCATGCTTGCTAATAGCTCATTGTCCAAAACAAGTCACGTGGCTGAGTGTGGATTCAAGCACTGGGGAAATAGACATTATTTAGCAACAGGAACTTCAAGGTCAAAAGCAAGGGACATGGATACATGATGGGGAGACAAATAGGGCCATTTGCTTTAACATGAGTTCTACTGGGGTGGAAAAATGGGCACTCAGTTCTTTCCACACAGTAGGATCCAGAAGGGCTGTTGCTCCCAGCTGGGCCTGGCTCTGGGAAGGCTGCCCACCTGAAGACACCTGATCGGGATACAAGGGCCCAGGAAAGAGCAGAGGGAGGGGACGGGTGGTCCCGGCTGGGAGCACCGTACTGCCTTTGGGAAATGGCCCAGCCCTCTTGGCCTCCCAGGATTGACTCTGAGGGCACTCAGCTGAAACCCTCCCTCAACCCCTTGCTGAAATTCTGTCCCGAAGTCCAGCTCTAGGCGTAGGGCCAGGGCTCTTTGGATTCCCATACCTAGGGCTCCCCCCATCAGCCCTGACCTCCTCTCTTTTGATTGTCTCCGACCTACCTTGTTGGGGGTTCTAGGAGACAGGTTTGGGTTTGACTCGTGCGGCTGGGCACAGACCGACTGGTGGACGAGCCCGAGGGAAGCGGGGTTACCTTCATTTTGCAGATGTGGAAATGGAGGCTCAGCCAGAGAGGGAAGATGCACAGGGACCAGGGGATGAACAGGGGGCAGCTGGACACCCTGATCCTCAGTCCAGCCCTGCTCTCTTGACTCAAGCTTGAAAGGGCCGGGCATTGGGAAAGCAGCTGCCCCACCTCTTCTGGGGTTAAGGGAGAGGGTGGCTAACAGCCCACTCGCCTGCAGCCCTCAGCTCGGAAGCTCTGCTAACTCCGAGAGAAAACCCCACTGCAGAGCCAAACTCTTTCCACGTGTGGGCCTCACAATGTCCTCTGAGAGGGGGTTGTGATTGCCCATTTTACAGATGTGGAAAGTGAGACTCAGAGGGGTGAAATGACTTGGCTGAGTGTCATGGTAGAGCTGGAACTGGAACCCCATCTCACTGACACCAAAACTACTCTGAGAATGTTTCAGGACTCAGTTGTGACCCCACTGAGTCCTGCTTCTGTGTCAGGATGAGCCACTTGCCTCTTGAGCCCCTTCTTGACCTGGAGGCCCCCTAAGTCCCTCAACGACAGACCCACAGGCTGCTGACCAGCATCAGACAAAATACGCAGCTCAGCCTAGGGAAGTCAGGAAGGCTTCCTGTAAGAGGCAGCTCTGCACTGAGTTTTGAAGGACAAGTTAGCATTCCCTGAGGAGCAGGTGCACAGTGTGAGCGGCATCTCAAGAAGGTTGAAGCCAGGCACACGGGGTGGGGGCTGGGCACACAGGCGGGGCCCCGAATGCTGGGGCAGGGCACAAGGGCAGGGCATCCTCCCACCCCCGCCCCTTAGAAAGAAGAGCTGCTGGGGCCGAGGGCGTTCCTGTTCCACAGCACCGACTTGGGGCCAGCAGGGACCGCGGCCCCTCCCTCCCTCCTCCCTGAACTCAGGCTGCCCTCAGGGCAACCCCTCCCCCTTCGCCCCCCCACAGTGGGCATCTTCATCCTCTGAGCCTCCTCCAGGGCCCCCAGGTTCTCTGGGATCTGGCGGCCTCCGCAGTCCTGGCCCAGCCAGACCTCCTCAGCCTGGTCCCCGATGCCCCCCTGCCGGGCTGGGGGGGTGCCTGGCTGAGGGGCAGGAAGCAAGGAGCCATCTCCTCACTCCTCAGGCACCCCAGAGGGCGTCCTTCCCTCCTCCACCTGGGCCTCGGGGTCTCCATCTCTCCACTGGGGACGGAGACCCCACCCGGCCCGCTGGAGTGGCTGTGCAGCCAGCAGGGCTCACAGGAGGTCAGCTCTGGTCTGGCTTCCTAAGAGCTCCTGTGGTTTCCGGTTGAACATTTGACTCCTTCCCCGGTCAGCAGCCGTGTCTGTGTCCCGTGGGAGCAGGGAAAGGAGGAGGCGTGGCCATGGCAGTGACGGCCACAGGAAGGGCGAGGAGAAGCCAAGGCCGCTGCCCAGGCCCTGGGGAAGCTGCCGTCCGGTGGCTGGGGCCGCGGCGGGCGCTGGCCGGGCGTCCCTCTGAGGGACGTGAGGTCCGCTGGCCGTGTGCTGCTCGTGTGTTGCTCAGGGTGACAGTGGAGGCTCCTTGCCCCCACCCCTCCCTGACAGCCCGGGGTCACACAGCTCAGGGGCAGCTCTCTTGCCTGCCTCTCCTGTTCCTTCCAGAGCCTTCCAGGAGGCAGCAAACTGTCTCCCTTCCGTCTTCTTCATGATGGGTGGAAAGGACTGCGGCGATTTAAAACTTCTCTCAGCTTGTCGCACCCTGTCGTGTCCAAGCAAGAGTCCCTCCCGAAATGGGCGCTGGCGGGTGGCTCCAATCAGCTGTCAGCTCAGCCGGGCCCCGGAAGGGCTGAGCCGCCAAAGAACACATGGGGCCTGACTTAGATGCTGGCCGCTCCTCCGTGCCTGTGTGCCTGTGTCCCCAGGGGCAGAGAGGCGGCCCTGTGGACAAGCCCAGCAGGGGCACAGATGTGACCCAGGTGGAGGAAATGCTGTGGCGTCCCTGAGGCACCCAGCACGCTCTTATGAATAAAACCTTCAGAAATTCTGAGTTTTGAAGTTTATTGTTGGTGGTTCTTTTAAAGTCTCAAGCATCATTCTTACAGAGACTAACATTTTAATTTGCTCAAACTAACGAGGGTCCCGAGGCTCAGCAGGGCAGCCCCGAGGCCCTCTGGAAGGCCACTGATGATGCTAGAGCCCAGCGCTGGGCCTGGGATGACCTCGGAAAGACGCAGGCCGGGCACGGGTGTGGGCTCTGTTTTGGGGACACTCCGGAAGTTCGTGAGACGCCCCGATGGTAGATCTTACTAGTCTCGGGGACAGGCCCTGCAGCCCCCGTCTGCCCACGCTGGGCTCGCAGAGCTGGCCCCCTACTGAAGGAAGGCCTGGAGGAAGTCGTTGCAGGCGAGTTTTGAAGACAGCGTCTTGTCATAATACTCCAGGCTGTGGAAGAAGTCCTCCTCGGAGAGGCTGGCGCTATACTGCCTCAGGACCTGCAGGAGAGGCGGGGAGCCCCTGCTGGTCTCGGAGCCACTCAGGAGGCGTGCGCTCACCTCTCCCCCCGTCCCGAACCTGGTCGCCCACCTCCAGAGCTGCCCCCAGCAGCTCTCTCTCCCGCTTCCCTTCTCCCCAGCCCTCTTCTCTGCCTCCCATACCCCCACCAACAGGGCAGCCCCGTCCAGCAACACGGATGCGGGACACGAAGACCCCTGGACTTCTCTTTAGATGGGAGCCACTGGGGTTCCCCACCCCTAGCCGGCCCTCCCACAACCGCCTCCCCGAAGGGTACTGAGGCTGGTCAGCTTGGAGGATGAGGAGGATGGACGGAGAGGAGGGGACTGGAGGGGAGACCTGGCCACAGGGCCATAGCTAGGGTGGGGCCTCGGGGTGCGGCCCACCTGGGGAGGAGGGCAGGCCCGCAGGTGCAGGGTGCAGGGAGTCGTCACGACCCAACAGTAATACAGCGCGTGGCAGAGCCTGCTATTACCCAACCAATACCCATTGCCCTTTCCCCTTCTGTTATCAGAACCCTGATTTTCTTCCAGGCTGCTGGGATCCACCTAAAAAAGGCGACATTTCTTAGCTTCTCTTATAGCCAGTTAAAACTCACTGAGAGTGTTATGCGGGACTTCTGGGAAGTCTCTAAAGAAGAAGGGCATGCCCTCTTTCTCTCTTTTCTGCTGCCTGGAATGTGAAAGTGATGCTGGGGCTTTAGCAGCCATCTTGGGCCATGTGGCGACCTTGAGGCAGGAAGTCAGGTGTTGAGGATGTGGCAGAAAAAAATACAGATGTCCCCGATGACTGTCCGGTCACCACGCCAGCTCTGGACTTCCTACCTCTGGGATTCTTTTATGTGAGAGAGAAATAAACTTCTACCATGTTTAAGGTGCTGTTATTTTTTTTCTCACCTCTGTTATGTGCAACTGAGACAAATTTTAATAGATAGATACCCTATTAGATAAATATAAAGATTAGGATATACATTTCCCGTCTATGTTTTGTGTTATAATTTGTTTCTCAGAGGGGGCTAGAAAGTGGGGCTAGAAGAGCCCGACGTTCCTCTGGGGTCGGCAGGACAGGCCCGGGACCATGGGGCTGAGGTCATCTGGCCTGGCTATGGGGCTGATGGGCTGAGAGCAGAAAAGGCGACTGAGCCTGGGTGTCCAGAGGGTCCCAGCACCCATCTGGTCTCGGGCTCTGGCTCTGCTGAGGGCAACGTCTCCGTTTCTATTGCCCTCTCCCTGCTGTCACCCACCCCGAATTCCTGGGAAGTTACCTGAAGAGGAGATTAACAGAAGCTCACCCGCTTCCTTCCCTGCTCTGGCTGAGAATTTTACTTGCCCCCAAAGTAAAGACAAACGCTGTGAGCTGGCTGCCACTGTGGGGCACGGAGGCTCCCGCCCAGCGACAGGCCTGGCCCCCGCCCACCGTGAGCAGCACTGTGTCTCTAGGGGGCCCCTCGCCCTCCAGCGCCTTGCACGAGGCCCTTGAGAATGCAGCCCCGCCAGGCCCTCCTACTGCGGTTCATCTTCCTGCATTATTATTTAAGAAAAGCTTTTTTACTTAAAAAACTTTTTTCTAGCTGTTGAGCACAGGTAAGTCTAAGGAGTACACTTTCTGTAAGTGCGTTCTGAGGCCGTAACCCCTTCTCTCTGTGATGTCTTGATTTTTAATCTAATGTTCTAGACCTCAATGATTTTCTGAACCTCAGTGGCCGGGGTGGGGATGCAGAGAGGAGAGGAAAGGGGGGTCAAGAAACTGCCAACCCGAGGAGTTCTACGGTATTCTGAACGCGGGAGTTTTAAGTCACCCTCGAGGGCGGCCCGCCTCTTTCCTCAGGGAGAAGCGCTCCCAAGGTTCTGCAGGGTAAAGTCAAGCCAAGAGGTTCCGCTCCAGAGGGGCGGCTGCGGCGGGCGAGGCGCTCCCTCCAGACCACCTTCCTCTGTGGATGCTGGACTTTCGCGGGGCAGGAAAGGCACCAGGGTTCAGGCTCCGTCGGGAGAGCTGCTTAGCAAACCGTGTGGTGCGCGGTGGGCAGCCCCTCCACGTGGGGGCAGCTGCAGGAGAGGGGAGGGCTGACCCCGGGGCTCCTGTGAGGCAGGGCTGGGGTCTGTGGGCCCTGAGTCGGGCACCTGGGACCCCGCCTCGGTCCCCCGATGCTGTCATTCTGCTCTGTGACCCTGCCGGCTCCCCCACATAAAGACCTGGGACGGGGGCTGGGGAGGAGGCCTGGCCTGGCGCAGGGTGGAGTGCAGCCAGGGCTCTGAGGAGACGCAGCAGCTGTCGTGCTGCCCCAAGGGCAGCAGCACTCAGGTGTTGGCACCGGGACGTCCCTGCAGGGTTCTGGAAACCTGCAGGGAGAAGAGCCTGGGGTCTGCAGCACAGGGACACATGCACTCGGCCCTTGACAACCTGGGGGAACCGAGGAAGTGAGGTCTGGGACAGCTGCCCACACCTGGGCCTTTCGCTGTGGGGTGGCGGGTCCTTTCTGGAGGTTTTCTGGCCACTGGCATTTGGCAACTGCTTCCTGGTCAGAGGTCACAGCCGCACAAGAGCTGTGCTCACCTTCCTGAAATCAGCCACGCTTAAAAGCCCCGTCCTTCCCTCGTCGTAGGCACGCGCGTGCCGCATCGGCCTCCAGCAGTGCACAATTTTGGGTTGAATCCGCAGCAGAGCGGAGTAAAAGCAAGAAGTCTCAGCACCACCTTCTTTCTGGGAAAAGAACCAAAAACCACGAGGAGGTAAGAAAGGAGCTTTCGGGTGGGAAGGATGGAGCGGACAGGCCATGGCCCGAGGGGAGGGAGGCGGGCTGCCAGCTCCCGTCTGGGCCCCCTGCTCACTCCGCACCCCACGCTCCCAGCTAGGATGGAGTCGGCAAGCGCGCATTGCAAGTGTCGGTGGGCTGATCACAAACAGCATCGCCTGTGCACCTCCTTCCCCTCCTCCCCCACCCTGGGAGGAAGGTAGGTCTCCACGTCCCCATTTCCTGGATTGGGAAATGGAGGCTCAGGGAGGCTCCGCTTGACACCGACACCTGCCAGGCTGCCTCCCAGGGAGCCCCTCCCCATGTACTTGAGGGGAGAGCCAGGCAGATAACCGGCCAATTTCAAAATAGTCTGAGGGAAAAGAGATTCAGCTGGGGTCTTCTAGTACGTTCTTATAATGAACAGAGTTTTTTAAAAAATCACAAGGTTGTAATTATATTTAGCAATTAGACAGTACACTACACTATGATTATTTCATTTAGATGCTATTTATTAGATTGGAAACAAGATATTTTAGCACGCTTTAGCCCCAAAGCACGTCTGAATATCACAGAGGTGGACTTTAGGCAGTAATGTGTAACACATTTGGGGAAAGTTTAATTTTTTTTTTTTTTTTTGCGGTACGCGGGCCTCTCACTGCTGTGGCCTCTCCCGTTGTGGAGCACAGGCTCCGGACGCGCAGGCTCAGCGGCCATGGCTCATGGGCCCAGCCACTCCGCGGCATGTGGGATCTTCCTGGACCGGGGCACGAACCCGTGTGCCCTGCATCGGCAGGTGGACTCTCAACCACTGTGCCACCCGGGAAGCCCCGGGAAAGTTTAATTTTTAACATGGCACTACATGAAACAAATTAGCACAAAGTTAAATTGCTTTCAATTTTTGTATCATTTAGCACGTATGATAGAAACCAGATACCCTATAGCTTCGTTAGCTGCCAATTTATCCAATCAGCTGGTCGGCATGCACGGAACAGAAGGGATTGTAGGCGCACTTGCCCTTCCCACACCCAAGCTTGGCCTGAGAAAGGGTTTCCCATCCCAGCCCTGTACACCAACCCACCCAGAAGTCCTCTAGAAGAGCCCCCAAAAGCAAAGCCCCAGCTCACTTCCACAGAGGGTGTCTCTGCTGTCAAAGTTGTAGAAAGCCCCCAAAGCACTAGAAAAGGCAATGGCCCTTTCAGCTACTCTGCCGGCAGACAGTTGGCATGGTGGGGCCTGGACAGCCTTCAGAGGGGACGGGGACTGGCACGGGGACCAGGCAGGGGCAGGGGCAGGCCCTGGCCACATTCTGTCCTGGGAAAGGCTCCCGGGGAGTCTCACCACCTTGTCAGTCATGCCCAGGATGCAAGACAGGACTAGCCTAAGCCACAGAGCGGAGGCTGTGGTCACGTCTGGGTGAAAGACCGGAGTTGCGGTGCGAGGCAGCGGCACACGGAGGCGAGCTGGGACATCTGCCCAGGGGCTCAGCACGCCTCCCCTCATTTACAGAAGGGGGAGCTGAGGCCGGGAGAGGTGGAGGAAGGCCAGAGCTGGCGGGGAGGGCCTTGAAGGCTGTGCGGTCTCCATGGTTCTCCAGCTATGTTCCTGTGTCCCCTGACCACCCACCAAGGACAGTGTTTTCTCCACTCACAGAAAAGCTGAGCTAGAGGAAGAATTGTTTTAGGGTTAAGTTTTACGCCTTTGATGCTACCTCTTGCTTGGCTAAACTAGAAACTATGCTAAGATGGGGCCCGATTTAGCACAAAATGACAAACTCGGCTGCATGGCAAGTTTCTGCTATGGAATCCACTGTTTGCTGGGCTAAGCCGCCAGCAGTCTTAAGCCGCCACCTATGCTGTCAGGTCTGCCCCACACCTCTGGTCCCCGCAGCTGAGTCCTACGGCAGCTGGCGTCAGCTGTGTTTGCTCCCAGGTCGACGAGGCCGGTTGTACTTGTTTAGTTCAATGGAACTGAATTCAGCGCTAGAGACGATGGAATATGAGTGTGAAAAAGCCTTTTTCCACTTCATGCTGTGGAAAGACTCGAGAGAGGTGAGTCCGTGGAGAGTGTGGTTGAAGTGGGTGTGGGTGAGAATCATAAAATTACAAACGATTAAGAAAAAAGGTAAAAATCTAGGGCACAGGCCCTCCAGTTGCCATTTAAGCATCTTTAGGGTCCCATTCCTCTTCAAGGAAACAAGAAGAGAACTGCAGACAATGCATCACGGGTGTAGTTTACGCAAGAAAGAGAAAGGGTCTCCGACTGGCCGCCCATACCGGGAGCAAGGCCAGCCCGTCTCAGACGGTTGATGAGTGAACCGGCGGTTATGTGTAAGTTACAGGCGCTCCCCTTTGCTGTGGTCCCACCCCACTTGCCTCTCCAGTGAACTGACCGAGACCCCCCGCTCCTGGTGGCCATGTGAGCCGCTGACACCCTTCCCGACGGTCGCCGCACAGAGGTGCCCGTGGGCATGTGCCACCCAGCTAGTTTGAGAACCTGGGATCCAGGCTGCTGGTTCCCAGTCTGGGGTCTCCAGGACCTTATGGGGCCACCGCTTGTATGAAGTGAGACAATGGGATTTAGGCGGAACTGAGAAAAGTGAAAGAAGCCCGTGCAGCCCCAGCCCCACCCCTTTCCTCTGGACGATTCACGTACCATTTTATTCACCGTCTGGATTTTCATTCTCTGCATCAGCGAGGTTTCCCTTGCTTTTAACAGGAGGACGCAGCTCTGAATGAAGTTGCAATAAGCAAACCTCCCGTTGTTCTTTAAGTCGTACTTGACGATGAGCTGCCGGCACTCATCTCTGTTTACGTCCAGGTTGAATTTCTCCACGAGAGCTAAAGGCAAACATGTCAGTTCAGTTGGTGGCGGGTGGTTCACTCATTCGTTTGATCACGCCTTCATTCGCTCACTCATCACTGGCTGAGACGCCCTGTGCTTGCTTCACAGGCCCATGGTTGGTGGCTGGACAGATGTGGAAACACACAGGCACGCGACGAGGTAAGTGCGGCAAGGAGGGAGGGGACCCGCGTCCTGCTGGGCCCCCTCAGTCCTGGCTTTGCCTGCCGGCCCGGCTTTGCACGATCACCGTCGCTGTGGTCACAGCAGTACAGACACGACACCGTGGGGCTTACGAACGCAGGCAGGGTGAAGGCAGAGGGATGGTCCCAGCAGACGGGAGTCGGGGCAGAGCCGGGCAGGAGGGGAGAAGGGAAGGTTCCACGTGCTGGGGTTGAGTCTGGCAGGGGCCCGACTGGGGGTCAGGGATTCAGACTTGGCCCCCGAGCAAGCATTTTCCAACTGTGTTTCCAAGATATGCTCTCAAGGGTCTTCCAGGCTACACCAATTTATGCATTTTGAGTTTTCATTTTAATGATCTAAAATGTGTATTCTGGAATACATGGACCTCCCGGAAGAGACAACCGCCATGCGACTTGAGGGTTTGTGTCTGGCTTTCTGACTAGGGTCACGTCGATGCCACACTGGGGAGTCCTCCTGGCTGCCCTGAGGTGGCAATGTCAGGATGTCAACACCCCCTTACTTTGCACTAATACATGTGCTCAGTCTTTTACTAGGTAAACAGCCGAAGCTTCTCTTGGAGTCACAGCTCGTAACTGGAAGAGAGGTAGGATAAGGATTTTAGTTTAAGCTGAATAAGCTGAGACTTCCACTGGACATCACGAAGGCAACAAAATTTCTGGGAGTGGAACACTGTGCTGCACTAACTGTTGAGGTTAGTGAGGAAAACCAGTGGATGTGGAATTTATAGACATGATGTCTTCAAACCAGCGCAGCGCAGAAGACGCTGCTGCGCTTGTGCAAACAGGTTTTTTTGCCTTTGCACAGAGGAAAGCAGTAGGAGGGCATGGTGCACCCAGGACATGGGCGGGGGGACCCAAGGGAATGGCCACTAGATGCCAACTTGCAGAAGGCCATCCAACACGTACAGAAAATACAGAATGACTTCTGAAAATTAATCAGTGTTTGTTTTTTCAGAGCACTGAAGTTTGGGTGCACTGTCAGAGCCGTGGATGGGGCGCTTACGGGAGTTTACGGTTAAAAAGAAAAACAGTGATGATGGTGATGATTATGAAGGACTACAAGTTAGGGTTCATCATGCTCAAAATCAAAAGAATTAACTAAAAAACAAGTGGGACGCCAACGTTAAAACCCACACTGGTGATTTCGTTTCAGCGAAACATGTCACATCAAATCAATGTCACATCACTTAATTATAACTGATTTCAAATTTTTATATTTAACTCATAAGTGTTTTTTTGGGGGGGGCGGGGTGGGAGCTGTTCATGTAAAGAGTTTACACCATAAAAGTAGTTTATGTTGATATAGGAGGTTCTCAGGAAAAACGCTTTCCTTTAAAAGGGGTCCATAGGGCTTCCCTGGTGGCGCAGTGGTTGAGGGTCCGCCTGCCGATGCAGGGGACACGGGTTCGTGCCCCGTTCTGGGAAGATCCCACGTGCCGCAGAGCGGCTGGGCCCGTGAGCCATGGCCGCTGGGCCTGCGCGTCCGGAGCCTGTGCTCCGCGACGGGAGAGGCCACAGAAGTGAGAGGACCGCGTACCGCCAAAAAAAAATAGGGGGTCCATATATTAAAGACGGCGGGGGTGGGGGATGGGCTGAGGGGGCTTTTAAGCAGACGAGTGACCTGGTCAGGTTTTCCTGTAATGTGAAAGGTTGCGTAAACAGTATGCAACAATTAGTGGGAGTGTACATCTAACTGGTCTTATTTGAAGACTACCCAAGCGACAGATACACTGTGAAAATTGAATCAACAGGGCAGAGCTGGGTCCCCAGCTGTCCCCTGCGCCCCGCCCATGTCCCACCTCCCTCAGCTCTCCAAGTCTGTCACCATTTACAACCTGCCCAGAAACCACAACCCAGCCTGCGGTTTTGCGTGCTGACGTGATCAGGAAGGTGTGGACCTGCCTGGTAGGGGCTGAGGCGTTAGGAGTCCTTGTCCTCCATACTGGGCTTTATCGAGGAGCTCCCCGCCGGGCCCCTGTTTTGTCACTCCCCTGCCGCCACCATGAGGAGTGGACTTGTGCTGGGAGGTGACCCTGTATCCCCAGGGGGAAAGGGAACGGGATGCACCCTGGAACTCGGTGGCGGGGATCTCGCCCTGCTTGTCGGCGCCCCTCTCCTGGTCCTCTCGCAGGAACTCGCACCAGCAGCCCTGCATCTTCCTCCGCGGCTTGTGCTCGACGGGCTCGCAGTTCTGCAGCGGCAGGGTCGTGCTCACGGGGGTCTAGCGAGATAGGAAACTGTCTTGTAACCTGAGATTCCGCATGGAAGTAATAAGAGAAATCCACAGATAGGACTCAGGTGCACAATTTCACAAGCAGCATTTTTTCCGAAATAAAATGAAAAACAAAACAAAAACGGTAATGTTACCATTTTAACAGAAACAGGTTTGGAAACAAATATATAGCCGGCCCTTTCTGGCTCTGGAGGCCTCCACATTCCTTGACCCGTGGCCCCGTCCCTCACCTTCAAAGCTGCCACGCCGGGTGGGTCTCCCCCAGACTGCATCTCTCCAGTGTGACCCTTCTGCCTCTGTGTCCCCGGTGACCGGCCCGTGTGATTACCTCGGGCCCCCGGACACTCCGGGACAATCTTGTCTTGCAGTCAGCCGATTAGCAACCTTAACTCCCTCTGCAGCCTTGATTCCCCCTCGCCATGTAAGGTACATGTGACAGGTTCCGGGGACCGAGGCGTGGACGCCTTCAGGATGCTTCGTTCTGCTCCACACACCATCTTTAACTCACTAAATACTTTCCTTACTTGTTCACTACTCCACAAGGGCAGGGACCTGTGTTCATTCTCCGCACGTAGTAGGTGTGCGATAAACACGTGTCGACTGAAGGCCCGAGGAATGAATGAGCGCTCACCGTGCACGAGGCTCGGCGGTGGGTGTGCTCCTGTGCCCCCTGGCATCCCCTCAACAACCCTCCCCCGGAGACACCGTCAAGCTTCTTGCAGAGGAAGGGGAGCCTCGGCGAGGCTGAGCCCCTCTCCCAATCCCAGGCCAGGGCGGCTCGACCCAGGTCCAGGGCCGTGCGGTCAGACAGGCCTGGGTTTGAAATCAGCTCTCTCTGTGTCTAACAAGCGACCTGAGCTCACAAGGACCCTTCTTAGAGCCTCGTATCTTCAACCGTAAAACGGGTGTGACAACACTTACCTTGCGGGTCCTGTGGCCCACGGCAAGGCTGTCCACCCCGGGGCATCTGCGTTCGTCCGAGATGATGCCCTCCGTGTGGCTGACATGCCGCCCCCGGCCCCAAGGTCCCTTCCTGCTCTGAGTCCTCTTTATTCTTCCCTCCCACCCCCACCGTGTCCCCAGCTACCTCCGCTCCCAGGCAGGTGACTGAGAGGACCCACCAGTGGCTCTTCTCCGAGCCCCCCGCCCCAGGCTCACCCCGGCCACCTTCTCGGTCACCCACACCCTGTGGAGACACTAGGACCCCAGCCCTGGCCGGACGTGGACCCAGTGCGACGCTGCGAGACGGGAACTCATGCAGGGGTGACTCTGCGGTTTGGACCCTGCTTTCAGGTCTCGAGTGGGCGATGACCCTGCAGACCTGCTTCTCTCTGAGACCTCGGGGACGCTGCACCCTCTCTGCGCCTTGGCCGAGTCGCCCGGGGCCGGCAGCGGGGCCGCCTCCTCGGAGCTGAAGCTGCTCAGGAAGTCCAGGTATTGCAATCTTCCCTTGGCATCGACGGGCATCTCGTCCCAGAGCCTGTCAAACTGGCAAAGGGGCAGAGGTCACCTCCCAGGGTTAGTGGCAAAACCCTCAGAAGTGGGAAGACGCCAGCGAAGAGGCAATCTCCTCTGCAGGGGTCCAGGGCCCGCGTCAAATGAAAAATTGAAAAAAGAAAAACACCCATCCGGCTGCAGCCTCCTGGGAAAGCAGACGTGGGAGGATTATCCATGGCTTCTGCAGGACATTCTTAAATTGAATTGGGCCCTTAGCGAGCACTTTAAGGCCATTAAGTCCTGTGAGTAGTCACAGAGACTGAGCTGCAGGACAGAAGAATGTTTTAGGAGAAAATGCAAATCAAGCCCCAGCCCACCTCGTTCCCCTTCCCCGGGAGCCCAGCCAGGCTCCTTCCTGCTCCTCGAAGGCCCCCTGAGCCCTGCAAACAACGCACAGGTGCTGCAGCCCTCAGCCACCGCGATTTTTCTCACCCTCAGGGCAAACAATGTCTTCTCACAAGATGAAAAGGGAGGCATCTGGAGAACAGCAGAAGTTTACGGTTTTGTGTCGGTGCCGTCCGATGTCACGGGCTGGGTCAGGGCCACACGCGGCCCAGCACGGATGTTGCAAAATGACTCAATGCCAAGTGAGCCGCCCTTGATGACTCGAGGGCTGTTCAGGGAGCCGAGAAGGTGGTAATTTACTTGCAATTTGCTTTTTCACAGCCCCCGAGGCCCAGTGCAGCTGCCTCTCCACCCCTGAGGCCATGGGAGGGATGTTCCTACCCTGTGCCTGAACTTGGTCAGAAACCCGCTTGGCTTGTGGGCTCCACTGGGCTTTTCCAGAAGCATATTCAAAGGGGCCACGTCCGGCTCTCCTTGAAATGCTGGATATGAAGTACTGAGGGGTGAGGAGGGAGGGAGAACATTCCAGGCCCCGAGAAGGGAGAATGGTTTCCTTTGGGACAACATTCTTGATGTGTTTTAGCTTTTTATTTCGAAATCATTATAGATTTGCAGGAAGTTGCAAGAATGGTACAGAGAGGTCCTCAGGGACCCTCCACCCAACTTCCCTCCAAGGTTACATCTTATGTAACAACTTCGTGTGTGTGTGTGTGTGTGTGTGTGTGTGTGTGTGTGTGTGTGTGTATAGTTCAGTGTCATTTATCACACCTGTAGTTTTATGTTGCTTTAATTTTGATCAATGGGGGAAAAACTACTCGGGGGAGTGGAAGTAAGGGTCCCTGAGAAGGTGCCCACATGGGCTCAGACAGGCCACAGCACCATCACCAAGGGCAGTAACCCCCACACCGGTCTCCTCCAGGGAAGTTTTCCAGAACCACTGGGCAGACCGGAGCCTCTTCTCTCCCTTCGGGCATCCTGATGAAACCACCCATGAGGTGACACCTAGCCTGGCTGAGAGACTCCCTGAAGGATCCTCTGAGATTCATCTTTAAATGCCAACCATCTTGCAAAGGTGCTAGCACACAGTAGGTGCTCAATGGCTGAAGATCCGTATCACATGATAAGACCGATCAGACAATGGGAAGACCCTTTAGAAATGAAGATGGATGGAGGCAAGGGCTAAACCGCGTTCCGATCACAACTCCCAGGAAGGGCTTTAAGGAACAAAGATGTGGCGTAAAGGACGCTGGGCTGCCGGTGGGCTCTCATGCTCTCGTATCTTAGCAAGACTTGGGAGGCAAGTGGGAGGAAGGTCATGTGATTAAGGACAGATACAAAGGATGGGCATGAATGCTTCAGGAGGCAGTGAAGAGCTGAAGCATGGAAATGAGGACGCCTGCAGAACGGCCAAGGACAACAAAAGGGGCTCGTTCTCAGGCAGGTGAGGCAGGCGCCCACCACCTTCCTAATGAAAGCCTGTGGGGCAAGCGAGGTCAAGGTAGGACCGCGCAAACCCTATTCTTATCCTATTTTAACTAAAGGGGCTTCAGCGGGCAGAATACACATTGCTAGGATGGGCCTGGGCGGGTGGGGAAGTGGAGGCCCACGTGTGGCTCTTCAGCCCTGACGGGTTACAGCCCAGGACACTGACGCAGCCTGGAGATGCAGCACAGGATGGCGGCTGGTGTGGGCTGTGGGGACAGAAGGGGCACCAGAAGACTGGAAATGGGTACCACAGAAGTGGACTCTGGAAACTTACGGGCCTGTGAGCTGGACGTGAAACCCGGGTAAAATTCCTGTGGTTTGTGAAGGAACTGAAAGGCAAGTTCATTCCATGTCAGCAAGTTTCCATGTCACGGGGCAGAATGCACGCCTGCTGAAAGGTCCCCTGGAAACGCAGAGTAGCAGACAACTACCTTCTAACTACTTAAAAATTCACCACTTCGGGTTCCGCTCCTGCTTGTGATGTGGGAAGCGGCAAGCGAACGCCACTCCCATTCTAACAAGAAAAAGCCAAATACCTACAAACTCAGAACTTTTCCTGAGCCCATGAGACAGTTGAGGTGGCAGGAGCCGAGGGGACTGAACTCCACGGAGCCCCGAGGCTCCAAGGAGAGCCCGACGCGCCAGCTCTCGTGTCTGGCGGGGCTCAGGAGGAAGTGGGAAGAAATCAGCCGAGATGTTAGCAAATTCCTGAAGGCCAAGCTGGGCTGGTGCTCAGGCTAGACGAGCTGGGAGTCACGGGCACAGGGAACGCTCACACTCACAAGCTCTTCTCTGCCGCCTTTGCCGCTGCTCCCAAGAGGCCACGTGAAGCCACTGGTGGGGGATGGACGTGAAACTCCAGACCCTCCTCTACTGGGAAGCAAAGCCATGGGCGGAGGCAGAGCAAACCCACTCAAGCCCCGGGGGCCCTGGGCAATCTTCTGCCGGAGGGATCTGACGCTGGGGAGGAGCAGCAACAACAAAATTCAAATGTAGCTCAGTTACCCACCAGACTGATTCAACAACGCTCCCACACTCACAGCCTGACAGGGAAGAGGTGTGCCCGTCTCCAGGCATAAATATCATTTATGCCACCACCTCTACTATTCTTCACACTATGTCTGGCATTCAATTTTTTAAAAATCTTGAGACATACAAACAAAAGAAAAACCGACCCATTGCCAAGAGATACAGCCATCAACAGACAAGACTCAGAGATGACCCCACTGTGGGGACTGACAGACAGGAACATTAAAACAACTGTGGCTAATCCATTAATGGATCTAGTAGAAAAGGTACCCAACATGCATGAACAGGTGGGGAGTTTCAGCAGAGAGGTGGAAACTATTTTTTTAAAATGCATTGTCCCTCCAAAGAAGATATACAGATGGCCAAGAAGCACATGAAAAGCTGCTCAACATCACTGATCATTAGAGAAATGCAAATCAAAACTACAATGAGCTATCACCTCACACCAGTCAGAATGGCCATCATGAAAAAAGTCTACAAACAATAAATGCTGGAGAGGGTGTGGTGAAAAGGGAACCCTCTTGCACTGTTGGTGGGAATGTAAATTGATACAGCCACTATGGAGAACAGTATGGAGGTTCCTTAAAAAACTAAAAATAGAACTACCATATGACCCAGCAATCCCACTCCTGGGCATATACCCTGAGAAAACCATAATTCAAAAAGAGTCATGTACCACAATGTTCATTGCAGTTCTATTTACAATAGCCAGGACATGGAAGCAACCTAAGCGTCCATCGACAGATGAGTGGATAAAGAAGATGTGGCACATATACACAATGGAATATTACTCAGCCATAAAAAGAAACGAAACTGAGTTATTTGTAGTGAGGTGGATGGACCTAGAGTCTGTCATACAGAATGAAGTAAGTCAGAAAGAGAAAAACAAATACCGCATGCTAACACATATATATGGAATCTAAAAAAAAAAAGGTTCTGAAGAACTTAGGGGCAGGACAGGAATAAAGACGAAGACGTAGAGAGTGGACTTGAGGACACGGGGAGGGGGAAGGGTGAGCTGGGACGAAGTGAGAGAGTGGCATGGACTTATATACACTACCAAACGTCAAATAGGTAGCTAGTGGGAAGCAGCCGCATAGCACAGGGAGATCAGCTCGGTGCTTTGTGACCGCCTGGAGGGGTGGGATAGGGAGGGTGGGAGGGAGGGAGACGCAAGAGGGAAGAGATATGGGAACATATGTATATGTATAGCTGATTCACTTTGTTATACAGCAGAAACTCACACACCATTGTAAAGCAATTATACTCCAATAAAGATGTTAAATAAATAAATAAATAAAATGCATTGTCCTTATTCAAACACAGCAGGGAAATCGGATTAAACAGAAATGGAGAAGAAACCCATGGCATTCGAGGCATGGTATGATGCAGGTGGTGGGCGGTACTCTCTCAGGAACAGGGACAAGGGACAAGAGGCCCCCATGTGAGATGGGCAGTTAGAACCAAGCCATCACCCACTACCTGACGTAGAAACTGGAACTGGCCTGTGCTGCTAGTGGGCACAGAATTTCCACAGTCACTGACGACAAAAGCCTGGAGGCCAAGGCAGGAGGAGTCCAGTCCCTAGGACCAGGCCAAGACAACCGTAGGACCACCTGGCGGTGGGGACCACGCCGAGGAGACCCACCTGGACGAGCTGCGTGTGGAGCATTCAGGACTTATCCGAACAGCCCGGTTGGCTCCTCTCTCCTCACTCACTCATACCTCACCCCTCGTCTCAGAGCAGCGTTCTGGCAAGAAGGAAGTGGCATGAGCAGCCCAGCCCCTGCCTTTCTTCCCACTGGGATCTGGGCCCTGCAGAAAGCATGTGATAATTAGCAGATGTCGCATCAACACCGAGAGATGCTGGAAGGCAATTGAGAAACCGCTTGAAAGGGTCAGGGAGAGAAAACCTGGACCTAGAATTCTATCCCCAGCCAAACTATCTTTTGAGGACGAGGGTGAAATAGGGAAGCTCTCGGGCTTCCTCTGCCCTGAAAGAGCAAGTAAAGATGTACTTGAGCAAAAAAGAAAGTGAACAGGAAGGAGAGCAGGACAGAAGGTGTGACCAGTGAGGCGCCCCACGCCCGCCCTCCCCTCTCCCTGTCCCCCACAGCACCCCATCCACGGCTCCTTTGGCTTCCCCACCCTCTACTCCCCTTCTCACTCTTCCACCCACATCCATTAGCAAATTCTGCTGCTTCCAACTCTGAAACGCATTCATGCTCCAACCTTCGCTGTTCCCAGCCATCCACCTGACCCAGGTCTTTAATCAGATGTTGCGTTCTCAGGGGCCTCCCCTGACCGCCCTACTCACAACACACCCTCCCAATTCCCTAGCACTACACTCTTCCCTGCTTTTGTTTTGGCCTCTAGAGCATTTGTCACCAGCCAACATACATATATTTTGTTCACTGTCTGCCTGCCCCTCAAGGAACACAGACCCCACGGGCAGGGTGTGTCTCTGGTGTCCACTAGCCGGCTGGCAGCATCACCATCTAAGCAGCGTGCCCACTGCGCCTGCTTCGAGGATGCTGCTTCTGCCTGCATTGCTCTCTCCCGTCTCCTCTCGGAGGCAACGCCCACATTCCTGCATTGTGTCCTCAGGGAAACAGCCCTGACCCCTCGGTCCAGGTCAGCCCCCAGCTCTGCTCTCCCAGCACGCTGCACGTCCCTTTGCAGCAGAGAGCGGTGTGGAGTTAAAGAAATAATGTACCACAGGTGTTTAATCTCTCTCTACCCTCCCAGGATGCAGACTCAATGGAGGCAGGGAGCAGGCCCGCCTTGGTTTCCTCGGACCTAACATCACCACTCTGAGCTCAGAGGGCCCCCAATAAGTGAAGGAGTGGATGCATGCTGCCTGCGGGCACTCACTGTGCAGCCAAGACAGGAAGTTCTGTGCCCAAGAACATGCAAGGGTGTCCCAAGGGCTCAGCCAGATGATGGAGAGCTCAAGGTGGGGGGGTGGGGAGGGCAAAGCGGGGCGTGGCCAGCTCCAGCAGGTAAAGGTGTGGTCAGAAAAGGCTTCACTTGGCTCGAAGTGACTCTGGAAGAGGGAGTCGGTGTGGCCAGATACGAGGGGGCGGGGGAAGGGGCAGGCAGGGACTGCGCGGGCAAAGATGGGGACGGCAGAACTGCAGCCTGGGCAGAGCGGAGGGCACCTGGATCTGCCTGGGGAGCACTGTCCCATTTCAGAGGGAAGGACATTGAAGCTCAGAGAGGTTGAATAATTCTCCAAGGTCACACAGCTGGACGAGTGCAGAAGCAGGGTCGAAACCCAAGTCTGCCTGCATTTTTCTCTCTTCCTGAAGCTGTCTGTTTTAGAAATATCAATCTGGAATGCTCAGAAATGTTTGCTGGTTCCTTCCCCTAATATAGCTGCACATTCAAAGTCCTCATGCGGTCGCTATGGACTGATCTAAATCGCCTCATCAGGACAGGCTCTCCCCATGGGATCTCTGTCTTAAGCCAGATCCAAGTGGACCCAGTTCCACAGCCTTTTATAACATGCTTTATGCAGAGCCATGAAGACCTGTCAGTGTCTGACTGCATCTGCTCTGAAAGTCGCTCTCCTTTTCTGAAAGGTTAATTGTGCCAAAAGGTTTCCAAAGATGTGGCACTTCCCTACTTACGGAGCTCTGTAAGTCAAGAAAGCTGGCCCCTCAGATGCACTATGATTGGATTTTTCAGAGATAAGTCTTTATAATGAAGATAAAGGAAGTCATGGAATCTGTACCTGAAAACTGTTTAACATGGTCGGAACTGTCCCAGTATCTCCGGTGAACTCTTCCCCATGATGGCATGAGGGGTCTAGACATGTCAAGAGTGCAAATTACTTCTGTGTCTTACTGTGCCAGACACTGGGCCATCCAACCAAGAAGGTCGCTGGCTAAGCAACTCATGCAAGAAGAAAGCATGTGGATCTCTGGGGCTTTTGCTTTCTGTTTACTAGCCTGTATCTAGAAGCATCCTTCCCAAATATAGCACAATTTCTGCTAATCATCACCCAACTTAAACCACGGTGCTCATGCCAGGCTTTGATGTTCTCAATGGTGCAGACTGTCTTTGAGATGTGTCCATGTATTTTTAGAAAGCAGCATTCAAAAGTAAGTGCTTGATTTTTTTGCAGGGGGTGGGGGGTAGGGGGTGCTGTCTGTGACGGGAATGGTGAAGCTTTCTTAGTGGGCAATTAGAATCAAATTCTCTGTTATGAATGCCAGATATGCTGGCATGTCATTAATTTATACCTATAATTAGAGTAAAATTTTGCTCATTTAGATGGAATGAAAAATCTTGATTACTAAAATCTTTATTACTAAAAATCTTTATTACCAACCTTTATTAGTTGGCCCCATAGAATAATAAATGCAACTGTACTAATTTTAAACGCTTCTGTCCATTTGTAGTAATGGAGAAAATTATTGATATTTGCAAATAGAGAGCTCACTTGGCTTGGATGCTCTGTGGGACAGAATTGTTTGGAAATAGGGCATTGTTTTGCTTAGCAGAAAGGATCATAATGCCTAAAAAAGGTGATGTTTTAGGAAAGTGAAATCTGATGTTCATATTACTAATATCTTTAACAAATTCATTCTTTAGGGCAGTGAGTTTAGAGGCCTAAGTAGGGATGGAGGGTGGACGTGATGATCACCCCTCCCCGTGAATACTTCCAGTCCTTACCCTAAAACTCTGACAATGTGAGACCTGAGTTTGGAGTGACCCAACTCCGGAGGGGAAAGAATGACATTTCCACACGGGGAGCTGTAGGAAGCCCCCTGGGCTGGGCCTGAGCAGAGGCAGGAGGAAGAGGGGAGGCGGGGTTGCTTTTGTGAGTATTTTCGAGTTCCTTTCTCATCTGAATTATCCTCTGGGAATGGATGGGGCATCAATTCATCTGAGAACTGGAGAAGGCTGGTGCATTTTCTGGGAAGAAGGGAAATCTGCTTCTGGGACTGGATCAGTGGTGCTCTGTTATCGGCTGTTCAGTCCCTGGACTGCTGGGATGGGGGTGGGAACGTGGACACTGTCCACTCACTGGGACATGCTGAGCACCTGCTCTGTGCCAGGCTCCGTTTCAGTGCTGGGGGCACAGTGAGGACCAAGCAGCCAGGGCTCGGCTCCCCCGTGCAGACGTTCAGTGAGATTATCGGCTGAGGCCAGTGACCAAGGCAGGCCCCTGGGACGCCGTCCTGCTGGGAGGTGCTCTTGGCCTAGGAAAGCCATGAAGGGCCAAAGAGGCCAGGGCAGCCGGTTGCTAGAGCTTTGAGCTAAAAAGAGCCCAGCTCAGTCCTTGGGGAAGAGACCGCAGAGAAACTCTTGTGAGGGATCTGTGATGGGCAAGAGGCCCTCAGAGAGGGTGGCCTGTGTCCAGCCTGTGGACAGTGGAGAGGCCCACTGAGGGTGGGCGTGTCACCAGCATGCTTGGGGCAGTAGCTCCAGAGCATCCAGAAACGCCGGCAGCAGAACCAGGGAGAGGCCGGGAGCCGGGAGGTGGTGGGAGCGTCAGAGCAGCCTACCGGCTCTACATCCACCCTTAGCCCCGCACTCCCAGCTCAGATGTGGGGAGAGACTGGCCCCCTCTTTGGATCACTTAAGCCCAGGAATGATCTGGGGAAGGAGGACACTGGTAGCTGGAGCCGAGTTTAATTTGATTTTAAAAATAAAAGTGATATTATTTGCACCCTGATTGAAATGGTGCGATTCATACCTGTTACATAAACAGAAAGCTCCGTGAGTCTCCAGTAAGATTTAAAACTAAATAACAACCACCCACCCCCTGCCCCCCCAAAACCTTCAAGTATTCAAAAAACTAGAGAACAGTCTTAAACTCTTTACGCATCGCTTAGGAGGCGAAACGAAATGCGTTTCTTACTTGCTCATCCGTCAGAACTTGGACGTGGCGAGTACAAGTGGACCGGAACTCGTCCCTGGAGGCGGTATTGGTCTGCATGGTGTCAAAGTTCTCAAACTCCTGGGCGATCGTGTTGTAGTGGAAGGTCACGGCTTTGTGGAGCCGGGCCAGGACCTCTTGGTTTGCCATTTCCTTGGGAGATATGGGCGGCGGGCCTTTGGGCATCTTCTCAGCCCACTCAGCAGCAGCCTGGGCAAAACAGAATGGAAAATTGATCCATTTAATAAATAATGAATCACCTTGGCTCTGCGTGCCTCAGCCAGGGCAGGTCCTGGGAGGTCCCGCTTAGAGAGGAAGATGAAGAGGCAGGAGACAGTGTGACCCAGAGGCCCGACTGCAGGGGCAGATTTGGCTGAAGGGGAAGCCTGGGCTGACCTGCCACAGAGGAGAAGCAGAGAGTGTCGGCCCCGCGGGGCAGGGCAAGGGGCCGGGCCAGGCCTGGGGAGGGCGCACCTCTTGCCCCCATCCCTTCATTCGTTCAGCCTGTCCCCTGGTTTGTGTAACAAGCACACGGTGAGTGTCTGCTCTGAGCGGTAAAGGAATCAACAGGGATGTGGATCCAGACTGCTTTCATTTTCCGAACCTCAGTTTGATTAATTTACACTGCCAGCAGTTAGAATGTGAAAGGCGGTTTTGGATGGCTGCTACCGCATTGTGCTGCAGCACCGCTGTCGGCTAAGTGTCCCTTTGGGTCTGAAACTTTGAGACCCGCAGGGATTTGATCCTGATGAGCGCAGGTTCCTGCAGTTGGAGGCTGTGGAGACAACGGAGCCGCCCGCTGGCCTGGAGCCCGTTCAGCACCCCTCGTAGGGCAAGGACAGCCGGGTGTTGGGAGGTGCTTTCAGGGCCTGGGGGCGCTGTCCAGGGTGCTGAGAATCCCCGAGGAGGGACAGGCCCTGTCTGCACGCCAGGACAGCTTTCTGGGGGGAGGAGTGAGCCACGAGGAAAGAGAAGCAGAGGAAGGATCTTTTTACTGGATGTTTAGGCTGATGTGCTGGCAAAGGGCTCGTGGCCAGGTGAGCTGGAGGGGCCCTCGGCCCACGTTCAGCATCTCAGTGTGCATCGGCTGACGATCCGTGTGGTGGACAGACCACAGGAAGAGCAGGGAAGTTCCTTAGTGACCATCGGCAGCCCTGGAAATGACAAGGGCCTCTGTCTATCCTGGGCACTAAGGAGACTGGAGCTGGAAGGGCGAAGCCAGGGTGGGGGGGCGGCTGAGTCCCCAGCCTCTTGCGAGGGCAGTGAACAGGGCCAGGGCTGCAGCCCTGATGTGCCTCTACTTGCTGCAATTAGGAAAAGGCCCCAAAGCTACACCTGTGGTCACTGCATCAGCAGGTCGGCTCCTGGAGTATGAGGACGGCATGGAGCCCCGGGGTGGGAGGGGAGACCGGGCTCCGTGAGAACCCAGGGGTAACGGAGGCATGCATGCTGGCCCCGTACCAGAGTGAATTCTCAGATACACTGGGTTTCTCCACATCAAAACCCTTCATGACTGTTAGCTAGGATAACAGTTCTTTCAAAGCACCAGCACTTTACCAGATGATCAATCTAATCCCCCCAGCCTGTATTAAAACTCGGTCATGATTCATGTTCAGCAATTCCATAGCAATATAGGTATTATATGCTACTATCCTTCAGGACAGAGTATAATGTTACTTTATGAAATTGTATCAAACACAGGATGCTGCTGGGAATATCCCCCAAAACGTGAACATACACACACTCAGACCACAGCCCACCACATCCTTGACCACCCAAAGGTTAACAGAGGCTTTTAAATATGTCCATTTGGAGCCATCTGTAAAGCGAATGAACGCCTTTCTTTTTTCATTCTAGAAAAAAAAAGTGATATTACAGACGCATCTTACACTTGTTCAAACAGTTGAAAATGCATCCCCTGTATCTAGGTAGGAGGGCCTTTCCCTAAACATTGCAAGGTGTGTTGGTGCTCAGAGAGTACAGGGGCCTTTTCTGGATGGAGACTCAGGCTCGAAGTCCATCCTTACACTTGTCACACCTTTGGGGCCTGAGGAGGACGCACCCCAGGTGAACATAACTGGAAGGAGCACAGGTGGTCGTGTTCCGCAGGGGAAGGCGGGTCCCCGGTCTGAGGCTAGACTCTGCCTCTAACCGGCTGTGTGACCCAGCAAGCCACTTAACCATCAGTTTCCTCATCTTTCCAGGAGGAATCAAGGCTCCCCTGAGACGGTGTGTGTGACTGCTCTTTGAAAGCGTTAACACACAAAACGAATCGGAAATATTACTGTTTTAACAACAGATATGGAAGAATTCTAACAAAGTAGGATGGGCAACCTTACGTTAATAAGCTTTAAACTCTGGAGGAAATTGAATCATTTTCTAGCAAAATATAGATTCTAAATTTAACTTAAGTAATAGGAAAGCCTGAATAGACAGGTAACCACAAAAGAAATTTAAAAAGCTGTTAAAAGATCTACCATCTATCAGTAAAAAGGTGTCAAGCCTAGATAATTTTTACATTAGTCAAATTATTCCAGAACACAAAAAGTGATATATAGTATTCCAGTTCATTTTATATTACCCTAATACAAAAATGTGATAAAGAAAAGACTTGGAAAGAAAAATATAAACCAATCCAGTTTATGGATATAAATGCAAATACATCAAAAAAAGAAAACAGTAGGAATATTTAGTGCCATATTTTAAAAGGGCCTACCAAGATCAATTAGGGTCTATTCCAAGAATAAGAATCCTTCAAGAATTAGCAAAACTTCAATTCCTTATATTAGCAAAGGTCACATATCAACAGATGGCAAAATGGCATTTAACAAAATTCGGCAGCCGTTCCTGACTAAATGGTATAGAATAGAACAGAACATATAAACTACATGGAAATAAAATGAACATCCTAAACACGAGAATATTAACAGACACTATCTGCAAATATGTTACATGGGTGAAACACTGAAGCATTTCCATTAAAGTCAGAAACAAAACAGGCATGCTCACTGTCAGTTCCACTAGTCACATTTTTAGAGGTTCCAGCTTTTGAAATAAGACAAGATGAAATAAACAGTATAAATGTTGAAAAACAAGATTTATCATTATTCGGGATATGATTTTACAACTAGAAAATCTCAAGACAATTAGGAAAGTGGCTGGATTCAAGTAAAAAATACAAAAAAAAACCCAATACTTTTTTTTTAAACAGTAAATATAACTAGTTAGAAATTGCATTGTGAAAAAAAAAATCCACATTCACATAAATGACAAAGCTACTGAATACCTTGGGATAGATCACATCTGAAAGGCATAAGACCGGTACAAAGAAAGCCATACACATCCTACTGAAGGTTATTAAAGCAAGACTGGGATGAAAAGAGACACATACTATGTTCCCGGATGTGAAGACTCTACTTCCAAAGGTAAAACCTTTCTCAAATTATAAATAAATAAAGCTCTAGTAAAAATCTCAACGGCTTGGGATTGACATATATACACTAATATGCATAAAATGGATAACTAATGAGAACCTGCTGTATAAAAAAATAAATAAAAATTAAAAATTAAAAAAAAGAAAAACATATCTCAATGGATATTGGGGGGACTCATTAGACATAGATATTAAAATTGGTAAAGAAAAAGAAATATGTGAGATTTGCCATGAAATTTTTGGAAAAGGCTAGCAATGATGTTTTTGAGCCACCAGATATAAAAACACCATAAACTTGATAGAATCAGAATAATAGAATCAGAAGAGCTAGGCACAGAATATACAAATAAATCAGTGGACACGGCTGGCTGACTCCAAGATAACCTTGGGGGAGAGAGGCCCTCCCAAGCAAAACAGAACATCCGAGTTTCATAAAGGAAAATTCTTTCTTCTTTCTTGAGTCATCAGCTTCAAAACACAGTCCTCCTGAGGTCCCCATCTCAGCAAATGGAAATTGTCCCAGTAGCTCAGAATAGAGTCCTCTGTGACGGATATTTCTATCTCTCATACCCAAACCACCCGCAAATCCCAGTGGCTCTGCTCCCATACCTGGAAGCTGACTGCTCTACCCTCACCCCCTGGTCCAGGCTGCCATCATCTTGCACGGATTATTGCATCAGCCTCCCTGTTTCCACTCTCAGTCTCTTAAAGTACACACACACATGTATTACATGCACACACATGTCAGCACTTGTTCACTGGATGGAGGGGCAAGGGAGGGCAGAGCCATAATCAAAAAGCCATAGTCATTTTCCCCTGAGGACGATCTCTTTAAAGTGCAAATCAGGTCAAGCAACACTCTCAAAGGGCTTCCCATGTTGCTCAGAGTAACAGGCAGGGTGTCACAATGGCTCTGCCCACAACTCCCTCTGACCTCACTCTGTGAGAGTCTCCTGCTGTGCTTCATTCACAGCAAGCTCCTTCCTGCCTCAGGGCCTTTGCACCTGCTGTTCTCGCCCTTCTCTCAGGGTTTTTATCACATTCCTGAGTGAACTCCAGATTCTCCCTCGCTTTCCCTGCTCATTTCCATCCCACGTATGACTCTCTGATCCACCTCGTATTTACCCTAATTGTCTTTCTCATCCCAACAGAAAATAAACTTCAAGGCAAGTCTAGTCTTTTGTGCACTGCTGAATCCTTGAGTGCTTAGAAGAACCTGGCACACAGCGGGACCTTGCTATTTGTTCAAAGAAAGAGTGGATAAACAGTGTCTCTACACAGCCAATCAAATGAATGATTGCTCTGGGCAGCCACCCTGGGTCTTCTCTTAAAAAACTCTGACCTGGGGGCTTCCCTGGGCGCAGTGGGGTTGGGAGTCCGCCTGCCGATGCAGGGGACACGGGTTCGTGCCCCGGTCCAGGAAGATCCCACGTGCCGCGGAGCGGCTGGGCCCGTGAGCCATGGCGGCTGAGCCTGCGCGTCCGGAGCCTGTGCTCCGCGACGGGAGA
>NW_006780611.1:5931275-5942281 GCF_000442215.2 Lipotes vexillifer | reverse complement strand
GTGCCCCGGTCCGGGAAGATCCCACGTGCCGCGGAGCGGCTGGGCCCGTGAGCCATGGCGGCTGAGCCTGCGCGTCCGGAGCCTGTGCTCCGCGACGGGAGAGGCCACAGCAGTGAGAGGCCCGCGTACCGCAAAAAAAAAAAACAAAACAAAACAACAAAAAAAAACCCCCAAAACTCTGACCTGGTCATGCTGCAAAAAAAATGGAAAAGAAAACGAGATTCCACTTTTTTCTTCTAAGAAATGCAAATTTCTTGATTGACGATATCAGTGCTGGAAAAGGGGGAATAAGGTATCTGGAGCCATGAAAGTGCCTATCCTTTGACTTGGTACCTACCCTTTGAAGACTTTCCTTGAGGAAATAAACATGGAATTATGATCATTACAGTATTATTTACGGAATTCACAAAATTAAAAAAAAATTAGCAACACTTTAGATGTCTAAATTAGGAGAATGGTTAAATAAAACACGATATTTCTAGAAGATGGATGACAGTGCAGCTATTTAGAATGTTTCAAGAAATAGTTTAACAATATGGTAAAATGTTTGCAGTGCACTAAGTGGAAAGGGGCCACAAAAGGGTCCAAATGATCACATGAGCACACACGCGCGCACACACGTGTATATATACACACCCCAGTACTAACGCTTGTTCTCTGGATGAGGAATAAGTGAGGGCAGAGCCGGGCAGATGACTGGGTGGGGCTCCCAAGCCGGGAGCCTTGCCTGCCCCACGGGTCGGGGTCCTGAGGCTGGGGGGCCGGGATAGCCTGCTTGCGAGCGACGTGGAGGAACGGCTGGTCGGGGAGCCCTGCTCAGTGTGACTGCCCTGGATGTGAATCTGCCCGCTCTCCACCTGTGCAGGGATCAGAGTGACACCCGGGTCACACTGAATCCCAGAGCCCTGGGGGGAGGGCGAGCACCCCTGCCGGGAGTGTGACACACGCACACGCGCTGCACTTGCAGAGGATGAACACTTAACGCACGCCCGAGATGACTGTATTGAGCCATCCACAGACACCCCTGGAACGTCTGCTGTGTGCCAGGCTCCTCGCTAGTTGCTGGGGAGACAGAGGTAACAAATAATCCTTAAATAGTTTTGCCCGGGTAGGGTCTTGGGGGGAAGAGAGATGAGGGCCAGTCTCACAGGTGAGCAGAGATTATAATGGGTCGTGTGCTCTTGACACAACTGATGGAAACAGCCTCCAGAGGAGGAAACCACTGAGCCAGGAGGTGAAGGAGGTATAGGTGCAAATCCTTGAAAGCTGGCACCCGGGGCACTATTATCCTTACTCGACAAGCTGGCGGGAAGGTCAGGAGAGCAGCGCCGGCTTCCTGCACCCCCAGCGCTTTTCTCAACATCCCCAAAGCCACAGCCAGAGGCCAGGCTGTGGACACGGAGAGGGAGGGGACTATGTTTGTCACAAAGGTGGTTTCGCTGCCAGTTAGAGATATTCTTTTGCTGCTTGCAAAGATAATTATTGCATGTTCACTGTAGAAAACTACAAACAGGGCACAAATTGAAAACAAAGATCACTAATTACCCCGCCCCCAGCAGCACCACTGCCATCGCCTCTGTGCACAAGGGACCAGCCCTTGACCAGAAGGTCCCCAGGCCCTAGGGGACGCAGCCGCACTGCTCCCCATCCCGTGCCACCCGGAGAAGCCTCTGGCCTCTGGAGGGTAGGGCCTCCTGGCTCTCCCATCAAGGGCATTTGGGCTCGAGGCTGTTAGGCGCCCACATTCTGGTTCCCATCCTGCTCTTTGCAAAGCCGCTCAGCCACCACCGCCAGCCTTGCTCTGAGTGACTGGAGACGCCAAGGAAGAACAGATGGCTCCTGGTCTGGCGCTTTTGTGTCCCCGGCACTTCTCACGTGATCGTTATATCTGAATGGGGAAAAATAGTGCTTTTTCTATAACCAGAAGAAATGTTTCTCCTAATCAGAAAAGACACCACTATCTTCAGATGCAAATGTCACTTTCCAAAACTAACTATGCTTTACATAAAAGGTCCCCTCAGGATAGGAATCACAGCTGCAAGACGGAGAGGCGCCCACTTCCGTCCCCACTATTCTTTGGAACAGGAGACGCTGGGCCTGCGTCCTCAGCACTCCTCCCCACAGCCCCCCATCTGACAACTGCGCACACCGGTGACTTTTAAAAAAAAAAAAAAAAAAAAAAAAAAAAAGTAGACTCTTATGCACTATGGGTCTGACCCAGTTAGAGAATGATTTACATGTTTTGAAGGTATCTTCTCTCATTTATTCAAGGGTATTCAGGGAACCTTGTTTTACTAAACAATTGTCCCTCTTGATGTCGCAGAGAAGTATGGGCCAACTGTCCCAAAAGGAAGATCCCTGGTCCCCTTTGTGACGACACGACAGTGTTGGCGAAATACATAAAAGAAATAATGTCCCAACATATGGAGCACACCGTCATCAAAGAGCTGACTAATAACACCTCAATTTTATGGAGTTTTTCTCAGGCTCAAACGTAGCCACGTATCTCATTTAGTAAAAAGCAAGCTTTACAGTGTAGTCCAGGGGTTCTGAATCCTGCCATTGCCTGGACTCACCCGAGAGGCCGCCCCAACCAGTGGGGGGGGTCAGAGGGAGGAAGCCCGCGTGGGAGGGGCCCGGGGGAGGTCTGTGCAGAACTCACCCTGAGCCCACCCCTTCTGCCCCAGCTCAGGGCTCCTCGTGTCCCACAGACCAGTGTCTCTGAGGCCGCCTTCCACCCAGACTGGGCTGTCTCCCAGCATGCACAGTGTCGGCTGAAGAACTGGGGGAGCCCTGCAGGCACAGAGCTGGGACCCCCAGCCTGTGTCCCATCCTCCTGGCGGCTCAGGCCAGATCCACCACCATTCCGTGCCTGACACCAAATGTGAAGAAAGGGCAGAGCCACCCGGCCTCGAGAGCACAGCCAGGGAGCAGCAAGCCAAGCTCCGCCCGACTGGGACCCAGCAGAAGTCGACCAGGGGCCAGACGGGTCAAGTGGAGGGGCCGGGCCTGGAGGGCGAGGACAGCTCTCAGTCAGCTGAGGGCTTTGGGGCTTCTCAGGGCTGAATGGAGCTCAGTTCTGCTCTTTCTCGTGACCTCAGGCAAGACGCACTCCCCTCTGCCTCACTTTCCTCAGGAGAATAAAACCCGAACCGTCTCAAAGGTCAGGTCTGGGGTCTCAACAAAATAACCCTCGCAGTGCTTTGCCCAATGCCCGGCAAACACGGGCGGCCGTTCTTGCTGTTCCTGCCGGTTGTTTTAATAGACATCTTTGCCTGAGTCGAGAGGTTGGGCAGACCTGGGCTGAGTCCTGGTTTCTGGCCCACACCGGCTCTATGGTGGGTCATCAGAGGGCAGAGGCACGTGGCGCCCGCTGTTGCCTGCAGGTCAAACCAGCCTGCTGGGGAGGGAAGCCAGGTCTGAGACGTGGTCACGCACCTCGAGGAGGGCCCTCCACAGGACCCGGGCTCCTGACCAGCTGCTTCGGGCCCTGCAGGTGGAGCGGGGGCTCAGATCCAGGACGGCTAGGCTAGAGCCCTGCCATCTCCTGGATGGATCTCAAGCAGTCACCTCACCTCCCTGGGCCAAGGTTCTCAGTCTGTAAGGTCGTGACAGCCATACCAATCAGAGGGAGAGGGAGCTGCCCGCAAGAATCATCCCAGGAGACAGGGGACAAACAGGGAGCATCCTGTCCTCTCAGGAAGGCACTGCACCGACCTGTCCCCCATAAAGACGAGTTAACCCCATCTCTGCTGCAGGGAACTCATATTTGAAAGGGCTTGGGGGATCCCCAAGTAAGAAACTTGTGACCCCCAACCCAAAGCTGAGAGAGTGAGCCCGGGGCAAGAACAAGCCAGAGAGGGCAGGGCGCCCCAGGGGGTTCACTGACCCTGGAATTCTGTTAGCTCACATTCAGTTTTATTGTACTCTTGTTTCAACAGCTCTGTTACGGGAATGATTCCATAACAGAGCTTTCTAGTGTCCTGTCAATAAGTTACGTCCAGCCACGTTCTTGGCTGACTTATAAAATCAATTTTCCATGAAATCGTATCCTAAGCAACTTCTCTAGGTAACCTGGAGGAGAGAACGTGGTAGGGAAGGGGTGGAGGGGTGGGCTGAGCTGTCAGATGATCTGGTAGGGCTGGAGACAGAGACACGCCGTGTATCTGTTTACTGGTGGCATGCTGCATTCAAGGCCCATTTCCTCAACTCCCCTGTCTCCACATCCTTTGCCATGGGACTCCGGGGTTCCTCCCACTGAAGAGCTGAGAATATTTCCCTATCTTGTGGCTTTGGATTCAGCCATATGACTGCTTTGGCCAAGGGAACGTTAGCAGGTACAACGTGACCAAAGAATTAAAAAGTGCTTGTGTGATCTGCAAGCCTTCCTGTGTCTGTCGTGCTGCCTTGAGAGGAGCCCACGTGACCTCACTCTGGTCCAAGGAGCAGAGATATCCCAGTCAGGCCACCAGAGACGAGCCAGCCCACAAGCAAGAGCCGAACGAATGCTCACAGTCCTGGAGGTTCCATGGTTGTTTGTTACACGGCGATAGCTGACCACTTCAGTTCTGAATTTCTAGTTACTGAGAAATAAAAGGTACTGAGCTCAGAGTACAGAGAAGAGAAGGTGGCTTTTTGGCTGTCAGTGTTCCTTGATGATGGGCACTTTGCAAAGGGACTTTGTGACACTCCTCCTGTGGGTGTCCAAGGTGGCAGTCACCTGGCTGGGACAACCTGGTCCAGCAAGGTCCATTCCAGCTGTCAGATTAGAAACATGTTAGTATATCAGTCTAACTATTATGAAGGTTATAATTAGCTAATCAGACTTCATGATTCTTCTACTAAGTTTTGCTCTGAATATTTAGGGATTCAATTATACAGTTTTTCCCATGATTCCTTACAGGAGGAAAAAAAAAAATCCCCAAACTTCATACAGAATAAGAATACAGCAGGTAGCGAAAACTCCTAATTAGAAACACTCAGTAATGAATTCCTTTACTTCCTTTTAAAGAACAGTAGAATTACTTCTAAGAATTGAAAAATTGCTTCATTTGATCAAATATTTTGATTAGCAAAGAAATTAATTGCACTGTATCTTCATTTGTATTTACAGTGAATTAATGAATGCTAAAAATAACAACAGCAGCAAAACTGCCTGTCAAAAAAAAGAGATAAAACATTAAAAAAAATCCAGTTGAGAATAAAGTGAAAGCTCTGTGTGCAAACGTGCTGCTACAGACGCCTCCCGCTGGATCAAGGAACCAACTTTTGCGACTCCCAGAGCCCAGCACGCACGAGGCCAAGGGTAGACGCTTGTCTGTCGGGAGGTCTGGAGGCCTTAGGGATCGATGAATTGGCCTCAGCAATCCAGTGTGCTGTTTGCAGATTCAAAAGGGTGACACCAGAACTGCAGGCACAAGCCAAGTTTCCCGGTGGCGTGACCGTTGCCCACACTGGGATCTCTGACCACGGAGGGATTCTTTCTAGGCAATGCATGAAGGCAAATCTGGAGATTCCAGGTTCCTTTTCCTTTGGAAAGGCTACAATCAGGTCAAGCTTCAAGTCAACTGGACCAAGACTAACTGAGACCCAGTCCTGGTGGCCGTCCTTCACTGTGTCTCCTTCACGCAGGCGCTGGGCAGGGGCATTGCAGAAGTTTCTCTAATCCTCCCATTGCCCTTCGAGGCAGCCGTGGTTCTCCCTATTTCTAGACAAAGTAAGTGGGTCAGGACCCAGCCACAGTCCCCAGGCTACTCCGCTGTGAGCTGATGACTTCAGAGCTGTGCTCTCCCATCCTTCCATGATCCCAGCCCCACCACACGCACAAGTACAGAGCCCGCCCAAGAGAGGAATGCGCGAAGTCATCAGCACTGACTGAGGGCCTACCGCGTGCCAGGCTCCATGCCAGGCAAGGGGAATAGAGCAGTGAACGCCAGAGACAAACCCCTGCCTTGGAGAAGCTGATGCTTTGAGATGCCCATGGAGACAAGCACGGGGGAGACCCACCCTAACAGCCCTGCCCCTTGGCCTCCCTCGCAGATCCTCTGCCCCCGGCCTCTCACTCCACCTGACCCATGCTCTAGCCATGCCCAAAGTACACGTTTCGCATCTTGGGTCTCTGCATATGCTGATCCTTATGCCCGGGAAGCCTGGTCTCCCAGTGTCCAGACACGGTGTAAGCTCATCAGAGAGCTGATTATGCCATCTCTGCCCCTGACCACGCAGACTTAGGTCCTCCCCGTTCAGCTCTCCGAGCTGACTCCCACCATACAGCTCGACATTCACAAAGGATCCATCCGACACCTCTGCACACACGCAACGCACAAATCCTTTGGTAGCACGAAATTGCCATAAAATGCTGAGAAGCAGAGGAAACATTTAAGCTACCCCTTCAACCCTTTAATGATTCAATAAACTCATGGCTGAATTCATTTATGAAACTATTAGATGAATTCTTCCACGCAAATTACCAACCATATAATCACATCATTACTAAATATTATACAATAACCACGCACTCACTGAAGTAGGATAGAATAAAAAAATAATAATGCAAACATTTGGTGTTTGCTATGCTCGGTACCATGCAAAGCTTTTTCTGCATTAACTCGCTTAATCCAAATAACAATCCTGTGGGGTGGACACTCAAGACAGCTCCCACTGACAGTAGGAAGCTGAGAGCAGGGGCCTGGCTCTGGTCTGAATTCTAATCCCAGCTCTGGCACTTCTAGCTGTGTGACTGGGAACAGATGCTGTAACCTCTCTGTTCCTCGGTATCCTGATCCTTAAAAGGGATCTTAGGAGGGTTAGCTGAGTTAATTTAGGTAAAGTGCCTAGAACAGGGCCTGGCTCACAGCACGTGCCCAATGCGTATCAGCCACCGTTTGGATGTTGGCGTCTGACTGTGGGTGACAAGAAGATGACGGTAACTGGCTGGGCAAAATCACTAGGTAGACCAGAGTCTGGCACACACTGTCACACATGTGCTGAATGTGGGAAGGTAAGATTCTCCCAGTCAAACGGGGCAGCTAAAGCCAGAACGTGAGAGCTCACCTCCAAGCGAGACATGTAGGTATGTGGTAACAATTAAGAAACTGGTGCTGTCTGCAGCCTGGATTTGCTCTGCGAGGCTTGTTTGGAACAATGACTTATTGGATTGACTCCTGGCTTCCTGATATGGTCACGACCTTGTAGAATCAACGGTACAGCTCAACTCTGATGTTTAATTGATCCAAACATTGGCAATTGAATTAGACGGCAAATCAGACTGCCATGGCCCTGGAGGGGGGTCTGCGGGGATGGGCTGTGCCACAGTCCGCTTATTTTGAACAAGTAGAGAGCCTATACATGAATACCCTATACATGAATACCCTACACATGAATACCCTCATGTATTGCCACTGAGGGTAGGAATCAAGAGAGATCGCCAGCCCAGATTCGAGGGGAGTGCTGGCAAAAGCGTTTGGAGAATGCGAGAGTGAGTGACAAATACAAGGTGGGACATCGGAGGAGCTGTACAGCGTTCCCTAGAGACGGGCTGAGGGCCCGGCCCTGCTGGCGCTGTACAGGGGTCAGGGGGAAGCAAGCCTGGCACAGCCCCCTTTGCTTTTCTGCAAGAGGCGTGGAAACCAGGTGCCCGAGCCCTGTCCTAATTCTGGCAGGGGCCCATCTGGCAGCTGCTAGAGAGGTAGGTGCCCAGTCCCTCGACTGTCCACACCCCTGGAAGCTGGGGAAGGCGGGGGGACTTCTACTCCTTCTGACTGGAGGCTCCAGATCAAGATGGGGCCCAGCAGGCATGGGTGCTTCGACGCACTCAGATTTGGGAGAAGTGTGTTAACCTTACGAGAATGGCGATGCGTCATGCTGGCTGTGGTCAGGTAACTTGAGCAGCTTGGCCCCTAACTGCTCCTCTGGTGTGATGATGTCATTTTCATACAAGGCGGTGGTTGACAATATTTCTTTTCCTTTAGCTCAGGCACGGCGGGCCCAGCAGCCCCTCACCCTGCACTGTCACCAAGGCCACTGCAAGTGTCCAAGTGGCCTGTGTTATCCCTCCCACCCTGCCATATACTCAACTGTCTCCAGGACAGCAGGTAGTAATTAACCCACTGGCAAGTGGAAAGTGAGTGAAATTTAGGGGAAACATTCAAAAATCACCGAAATTGTCTCAAAAGGACAGCCTTTCTCGCCATCAGAGGCAAGAGTAAATAACAGGAATGACATTTCTTAATAATTTCCTTAATTTATTTCCAATAATCTTCGAGCCCTTTCCTGAAAAGGAAACGTCCCCATTCTTTATAATATTCATTAAAAATACATGGACACCATTATGTTTACAATAAAAAGAAAGATAAATCAAAGTAACACTGTTGGCAACTAAAATAAATGTGTTCATAAAAGATTACAAACATTTTGATGTGCTTTACGGTCTCTTGTTCAATCGAAAACTACAATCTTAGATTCTCTTTTGGAAAAAAATCATCTTCAAGGTACTCAACATCTCACTGGATGACTTTAGAGACAATATATTATAAACACAAGGTAAGGACAGATCTCATCGGCTCTCTGTTAGCTAGAATGTGACAAAATAATTACTCTGCATTGAATAAAGATGTGTTTTGTTAAAAAAAATTCCATTATTTCCATGATAATAAAGTAGAAAGATTTTATATGGGTTTCTACCGTGTCTTTAAAAAATTCTATTTCTGCTCTGAGCATTAGTTTATATTCACGGAAGACACCGAAATTGCACTTTAAGACTTACAAGAAATGTTAAACAGGAATGATTTGTAAAAACAAGTAGTGATACTCTATATAGTTTGCACGTAGCATTTTGAATGTAAAATGTTTTTCCCAGAAGTGAAAAAGAGGTATTTGCTGAGGGCAGACATTCAGATAATGTTTTCACCTCGTTTGTGAGAATCTTATGAAAAAGGTGTTACTGCTGACGTCCAGAGCTTGTCTTGTTTTTCCTTTTTTACTCTTCAACCAAGGCTCTGGTAGCATTTCAGTTTTAATACCTCGTTCCTCTTCTTTTGTGCCACCTGAGCTAGTGTTTCTTGTCCTGACTCAGGTGTGATGCTCCCGGTGGCACCAGGCATGTCCTTTGCTCCTGTCTGCAAAGCCTGACGGAGCCTCGTCGCCCGCAGCTCCCCGGCCTCCGGGCCGAGCTCGGTGTCCCAAGAGTGACGTGCGGCCCACGCGCTGAGCCGACGGTGGGCGGTTGATCTGCGCCAGCCCGTGACCCCCACTTTGAGAAACACTTCAGTGGGGCAGCGGAAAGACCAAGCAGCCAAAAAGCCAGGGCCGAGCCGCATGCCAGGGCCGAGCCGCACGCCAGGGCCAAGCCACACGCCAGGATCTCAAAGTAACGCGGCACCTGTTCTGAAAGCAGTTGAGACGCTTTCCCCCTGTTGTGTGTGATGGACACACGAGACACAGATCAATACGAGTTTTGGGGGGCAGATTTAGCGGTGCACCCCGACTGGGAACCGGATCGTGAGCAGGGGTAAAATCGTCATCTTTACTCTGTGTGTTTTCCGTCTCCTCAAGGCCTTACAAGACTTCTTAGCTACCTTCCCAGCTGCCCCTTTTCCAAGAACGGATTCGGTTTGCCTGGGGATTATTCACAGCGAACTTCCTTTGCGAGAAGAGGTCCCGACTGCCTTAATTACATTTTGGTAATCTCCTTTTAATTACTTGCCGCCCATGCGTCCCCTAGAGGACGGGATGGCTGATGTATTTAATGAGCTGGAGGAGGATGCTTTAATTCTTCCTATTGTTTGTTACTTCTTTTCCTTCTATTAAGAACATCAGCTCAGGATTAAACTTCCGAAACCATCACTATGTACACGGTCACGGCTCTCACACAGCCACTTTGCCATCCCAGCCCCCCTTGAGGAAGCTGACCCATGTCCCTGCTCAGAAGTCTTAACGAGTCTCCTGCCGCTCAGAGAAAGGGACCTGAACTCCAGAGCAAGGGATGCAGGGCCCCGGTGGTCGGCCCCTGCTGCCCTCCTCCCTCTTCAAAAAAACGGGGCAAAAGAAACCCCCAACGCACCCTGAACAGTGTGGTCGCCCCACACCGAGGCTTCACACCCCACGTCCTTTCAAGCTGGAAGTCCTAACCTCAACTTGTCCTTCCGGTAAAGGCACCTCTGCTCAAGCACTGGCTTCTCAGCAGGACTTCCCACCCCCAGGCCGGTGTGGGGCTGATGCCACTTAGTCCCAATCACCCACTGCACATGGACAGGGAAAGTGGGGGGTGAGGGTAAACAGTGGGCCAGGCTGTGCTACCTCTGAGTCCCCGCTGCCCCACCAGCCTCCATGCCCCCTCCTGTCTCGAAACACATCTCCCACCATCACTCACATTGCAATTATCCTAGAAGCTCCTCGCAAGAATGTCCAGCAAAGTGCTTCCAGAGGCGAATGGGACTTTGCGAAGAAATCAGGTAGGACGAATGTCAGGGGAAGCGAGTGGCAACGTTTGAAGCTTTGGAGACGTTCGCCCCTGGTTCCGGGAACTCAAGGGTCGGCAGAGATGCTCACAGTGACCCGTGAGTGAGGACGAGCCGCGTTCTCTGCCGGCAGCCTGCGCGACCTCTGGACACAGCCCGTCAAGATTCCGCGTGGCCAGTGGAGTGCTCCAGTGGGAGCCGCTGGAAGGGTTTGGGCGCGTACTTATAGGTGCTCGGCAAGGACACTACAGTAATTAGAACCTGGAACACTGGAAGTCGCTTCAAGACCGACGACGGGGCATCTGCGAAGCCAATGAAGCTGATTGGTGACCCAGGACACCTGTCTTCCCGCTCCCTCCCCCATCCAAAGGCCCAAAGCCTGGGCCACTCCTGACTCATTCTCTCACCTTCCACTTTTCAAATGTATCCAGAAGCGAGCCACACCAGCAGCATCCCTCCCCAGGGTGCGCCCGCCTCCCTACTGGCCCTTGGCGCCCCCGGGCCCCCTCCCCGAGTCTTCCCCACCCGGTGTCCACCGTGACTTCTCTA
>NW_006780611.1:5922280-5930966 GCF_000442215.2 Lipotes vexillifer | reverse complement strand
TCTCTGGGACTCCACGTTATTCAGAGTCGAAGTGAGCTACAGGGCCACCCCCCTCATCCGTCCCTGAGCACTTCCTACTTCCCTCCCTCCCTCCCGCCCGCCCACCCGCCCAGGCAGCCACACCTCAAGCCCTGAGGGCTCCCTCTTGCTGGGTCCCTGCAGGGTTGTTCTCCAACAGCCCCTCCCTAGAGGTCACTGAGTCCCTCCCTGCCCTCCGCTGGATCTCGGCTCAGATGTCCACTTCTCACCGGGCTACCCTTCTGCCCGGATTTATTTCATCCCACAGCACATACTGGCTTCTGACATCTGGTACATATTCTCATTTCTCGTCCGTCTCCCTCGCTAGAACGCAGGCCCCTGGCACTGCTGACCTCAGGACCCGCTCAGTGCTGGGTACACAGCGGGCGTACAGGAAATGCTGGCTGATGGACAGAGTGACTGGGATGGTACATATCCACCCCACTTTGTCTCTAAAGCAAAGTGATTTGCGTTAGAGACAAGTCACTGACGTGGAAACGCCAGCGATATCACAGGAAGTGAAAAGGCAGCTCCAGAGGGACATGCAGGGGTCCCGGAGGAGGAGCTGGGCAGCTGGGCTGGGACAGCCGAGCCCTGTCTCCTGTCTGGGGCTGGTTAGGGAGTGGAGGGGAGAAGAGGTGCTGAGAGACAGGAAGGTGCAGCTGGAGAAAAACGGGGTCACAGTGGCTGCCTTTGGGAAGCAGGACTGAGGTGAGCAGTTGATCAAGTGATCTCTGCTTTTAAATCTTTTGCAACAATTCAATTTTATTTCTATATGGGCATATATTACTTTGATACAAATGATAAACGTTTGTTTAAAAAAAGAGTCTTGGGACTTCCCTGGTGGTGCAGTGGTTAAGAATCCGCCTGCCAGTGCAGGGCACATGGGGTCGATCCCTGGTCGGGGAAGATCCCACAGGCCGCGCAGCAATTAAACCCGTGCGCCGCAACCACTGAGCCTGCGTGCCACCAGTAGAGCCTGCAAGTAGCTCACAACTACTGAGCCCGCGCGCCTAGAGCCCGTGCTCCGCAACAAGAGAAGCCACCGCAGTGAGAAGCCCGCGCACCGCAACAAAGAGTAGCCCCTGCTCGCCACAACTAGAGAAAGCCCACGCGCAGCAACGAAGACCCCACGCAGCCAAAACATTAAAAAATTAATTAATAAATTAATAAAATTAATAAAAAATAATAAAGTAAAATTTTAAAGTTCAAAGAGAAATAAATTTAAAAATATAAAAGAGTCATCTAAGAGTTGCGAAAATCCCCAACCACCCCCTAATTCGGCAGCATATACTCTCTGCCCTTGACCTCACCCCCAAAGGATATTTGTATAAAAAAGAGGACTAGAGATAAATATAGCAACATGTTAACACTGTTTGTCCCTAGGGCTGACTTTAATTCTCTCCTTCAAAATGACTGGTATATTCCAAATCATGTAAAATTGACACAGGCTATTTCTACAAATATTAGCTTAAGCCATATGAAATTGTCAATATTCAATACTTAGGACTCTAAAAATGGTGATTTCATATGATTCAACCTAATAGAAAAATTATTTTTTAAAAATGGGGCTGCTTTCAAGATCAACAAAAGTATTCCTATCCTTTGAGCCCAGTTATTTTATTTCTTGGATTCTTTCTTTAGGAAGGAGGTCCAAAATGTGTACATAGACTTGCATACAAAGTGTTCATGGCCCAGTAAATTACAGTGGCGAAAGCTGGAAAAAACCCAAAATGCTTAAAAATAAGGAGTTGATGGAATGTTATGCAGACATTTTAACTCATGTTTGGAAGAACTTTAAGTGACTTGGTGGAATTTAATGTTAAAGGAAAAACAGCAAGATACATGATTATATCTAAAATGTTATCTCCACTACGTAAAAACACGCATTACATCTGTACACTCACGTTCATGGCTGCATTATTCACAGTACCGTAGCTGAAACGTGGAAGCAAGCCAAGCGTTCACTGGATAGGATAGATATAGATGCATCAGTAGATCAATGGATACACAAAACATGGTCTATCCATACAGTGAAGTATTATGAGACTTAAAAAGGAAGGAAGTTCTGACCGTGCCACAAGAGGATTAAACCCTGAAGACATTACGCTCAGTAAAATAAGCCAGACGCAAAAGGACAAGTACCACACGTTTCACTCATCTGAGGCACCTGGAGTCGTCAAATTCCTAGAGAAAGTAGAACGGTGGGTGCCAGGGGCTGGGGGAGGGGGTTTGGGGAGTTAGTGTTTAATGGGGACAGGGTTTCAGTTTTGCAAGACGAAGAGAGTTCTGCAGGTGGAGGGTGGTGATGATTACACAGCAACGTGAATGGACTTAATGCCACTGAGCTGTGCATTAACGTTAAGATGGCAAACTTTATGGTATCTGTATTTTACCACAGTGAAAAAATTGGGGGTAAATGCATTAAAAACAGACGAAGAAACTCTCCGAGGCAGCGTGGCCCTTGGGAGGAAGACAGCTCTGAAGCTGAACTGCCTGGCGTCCGCTCCAGCTGCGGAGGCGGGTACCTGACCTCGGGACCCACCTGTTCCACCTGACCCCCTCCCTCATCCGGGCAGCAAACCAGGTGAGCAAATGCCAGGGGCAGGGCCCAGAGCTCAGCAGGTCTCACTAAGCCGTATGGAGGTTGCTCCTGTCATCACACCATCATCACAGGGTTAAACGACTCTCTTCTGTTTTTTACACTTTCCTGTATTTTCCAAATTTTTCACAATATGTATTTCTTTTAAAAGCAGAAAAAAAGTATAATTCACATGAAAATAGTGACAGTCACCACAGACAAAGAGAAAAGACAAGTCACAGACAAGGAGAAGACATTTGCAACGCCCATACCAACAAAGGAGTGGAATCCTTTCAGGCAGTTCTCAGACGAGGGAGCTTGGATGGCTGATAACATTTGAAAGTCTTGGCAGAAATGAAACTCCCGATAACACCAAGGGCTCAGGGATGCGGCGCGTCAGCAGCCCTCCCGCAGGGCTGGCGGGAGCGTGCGCTGACTGACAGATGCAGCCACCACCGTGGCGGTGTCTGTGGAGTTCAACTTGTGCCCCCGCCCCCTCCCGCAGCCGTTCCATGCAGAGTGACCCCGAGTGTGCAAAGGACACAGTCACAGAAGGCTGACCGTGTCCTGCTCGTAACGGAGAAAACCGCAAACCGCCTGTATGCCATTAGCAGGAGGACGACGACTGAACGGGGTTTGTTCATTCAATAGAATATATTCATTTATCATTTAATTGGCTAATTTTATGGCAGCTTGAGTGAGTGAACTAAAGCCAATGTAACAACATGGATCAATCTTAAATTCATGATATTAAGCAAGAAAAACACAAGTGCCGAAGACAGAATTTGATACAATATCATATATATAAAGTTTTGAAACAGGCAACAAAATAGTATATTTTGTTAGGAAATGTCCATCTAAATGGCAGAGATGAAAATACTCACACACCCCAGAGGAGATGGCACAGCCTTCAGAGACCTGGAGTCGGGAGCCAGGCTTCTGGGGCCACAAACCAGCTCTACTGCCCACCTTCTGGGTGACTGTGGGCAATGACTTGATGTGTGTGCCCCAGTGTGCCCCAATGACTTGATGGGATATTACTAGCATGTGCCTCGTAGTGATAGCAAAAGAATTAGACCAGTTAATATCTATATAGGACTAAGAATGGTGCCTTGCCCTCAGAAAGCACTATATTGAGTTTGCTGCTGTTATTATTACTACAGTGAGTCTCAGACCTTAAAAACGCTCATGCCATTTGCTCTAGCAATCTCATTTCCAAGAATGTATCCCAGATAAGCGATCAAGGATTTATGAACTCGGGTGTTCACTATATACAAAAGTGTGCAATTGGAAATGACCTCAGCATCCAGCTACAGGAGGACAGTTAAATACATTTCAGCACAAGCCTGTTGTGACTTAGCTGTTGCACTATTTTTGGATTTTTCATATTTGTTTTCCTCTCCCTTTCCATGGCGGCAGGGACACCTGTGTGTCCATTCTCACTCAGCACAGAATGGTGACCAAAGAAATCCAAGTTGGCTGACACTAGATTGTAATTGTCGCTAATGACGTAGGTTCATTTACATTTAGAAATGGAGAAACAGCCTAAGAAGGAACAGCTCGTGCTCCCAGAGAAGTGGTCCGGGAAGGAACGAGAGCCCTGTGGTCAGCCACCCACCCTCCTCCAGGAAGCCCTCTTAGACTTTCCCCAGGACCCTACTAACTCCACGATTACCCCTACCTCAGGCTTGGCTGATACATGGACCAGGTCCTGACACATACTGGGTCCTCAACAAATGTCTCCCAAGTGGGTCCCAATTCCCCCATTGCTGGTTCAGGGCCTGACGTGTAGTGGCCTCACTTCTCTCGACACTAGGTCATCTTCAGGGATCTAAGATTCTTAGAACTCATTAAAACAACCAGACAAAAGCAGGCTCTCCTAAACTTCTTTGAAAATAAACAAAATAATAGAATAGAATAGAATAACTCTAATGAATTAAAGGATACGTATTTACCTTCTAACACTACGTAGAATTTATATCAATTTTTCATTTAGAATGAGCTAATTAACTGAGGTGATGGCCAATTTATTTGTTGTGGTTTTAATCAATTATCTATTTTGCAAACACTAATTTTAGCCCTTTTTCAAAAAGAAATGCTTATGTGCTGCAGACATTCTTAGCTCCTAAAGGTAACTGCTGAAGTTCTGGAGAAAATATTTCCAATATATACAGGAGGTGAGATGAATTCTTAGTTTTCTCAAAAAATAATGATACTGGGTTATCTGTTAGTTTGTAAAAGAAATCCTTAAGAACTTGTGCAAAATCTGAAGCCTTTACAAACCTAGTGTCCTCTTTATCCAGTGCAGAAAATGCCTACAATTAAAAAAAAAAAAAAAGGCAGATGTTCCTGTCAAGGGAATATTTCAAAAATATTTTTCTTAAGTATTGCTTTTCTGAATGCAAATGAATTCAACTGAACGTGAGTCCCCTGCAGATTCTAAATTACTAAATAAACGCACGAGGACTGAAGACAGACAGGTAGGATGTGCACCCCGTCTGAGAGTTGACGTGTCGTTGAGGAAACTTGCCTTAGTCCCTCCTCTTTGGATACAAAGACGAAGAGGTGTGAAAGAGGAGCCCTGGTCCTCGCGGTCCCGAGGAGGCTCCGAGGCACGAAGGCACTTGCCCGAGGTCTCTGCGTCATTAAATTCTAGCTCCCCAATGAATCACCTGTGAGTGAGAAGCTCAGGCGCTACCCCACTGCGTCCAGGTGTGAGGCAGGGGGTCTCACGATAGGAGTCTGACGTGGGAAGCAGCCAGGAGGAGGAGTGAGGGACTGCCCCATCCCACCCACACCCCAGGGCTTGAACACCGAGGCTCTGTCCTTTACGGTGGGGGAGACCCCCCTGCCCGCGCCTGTGCAGAGGGGCTGGGGCAGCCGGCGCCAGTCCAGCAGTAAAGCAGTCAAACCGAAGTGCAAACATTTGCTATAAAAAGAAAGCACATTTTTTCCCATCTGTTGAAACAAAATCATTCATTTCTATTGCACTAGAAAACCCGTATCAAGGGGTAAGTTAAGATCTTAGTTTTTTAAGTAAGAATTTAACGTGCTTGCAGACCCAAGCCCAAATTCCTTTGCGGTTAATTCTCACTCAGGACTAACTGGGCACACCCCGTCCGTCCACAAGGTGTTATACAGGTAACCAAATTAACCTTAATACTGTCTGGCTTCAAGCTTTCATTTAGCCTGTGTAGATACGACACAGCCAGGTACAGTGGAAAACCTCTGGCTCCACAGCCAGGTGGTAGACTCTGAACCCTGGCTGTGTCGCCCACCATAAACCCTTAGCCTCTCTGAGCTTAACTTCATCGGTATAAAAAGAGGGACAACAGAACTCGTGTTGGTCTAAGTTTTACTATGGCAACCTGAGGACGCACCTGTCCAGGTACCCGGCGCACAGTGGATCTCGGCATATGTTCAGGAGAATGGCGGTCAACATGAAGGGAGCTGACCGAGCATTCTGTTCTGAGGGCGTTAGAAGGTGCTGCGGTGCCGCAAGGCTCAGTGGACCTAAGGGCTGAGCTGGGGACCGGCTCGCTGTGGCCACAGGACCTGCACTTCCCTGAGGCTGTGTGGATTCCCCGTGTGTCAATCCAGCCTGACAAGCCACGGGGTGGGTGGAAGAATCAAATATGCCAAGGCTTAGGGATCTATAAAACTCTACATAAATATAAGGTATTGCTGTGTCATTTCAGAAACAAGACGCTGCATTGAGACGTGTCTCCAGTGACACAAAGAGCTGCATCATGTGTCCGGTACCCTTTCTGACAGCCGTCCTCAGACATCATCATTCCCTCCTCGCCTCGCTGCCCCAAACGCCCTCCCCCTCCAGGCCACCTGCCAGTCTCTTGGCCAGAGAATCTCACTCTCTTGCTTAAAACCTCGTCTCCTAAGGAGTATTTCTCAGAAGTGAGAACCGTGGTTCCTCCCACAGGTTCCATGGACCTCAGTTTAAGAAACACCCCGATAGATGTGATGTGGTGCCACCCTAAACTGGAACAGGGCAGAGCCATCCTGCAAATGGGTTGATTTGGCCTCTGCACAGTGCTTTTGACAAATCTGAAGTGCGTGCTGACATTTAGAAGCCAGGAGGTTTCATAGCTTCTCAGGAAAAATACAAAGATCTAGCAGAGCTGGGACCATTTTTCAGCTACGCAGCAGTCGGCAGGGGCTGGGGAGAAGCTGTGCCTCTGGCCTGCTGTGGCCGCGGCCTGGCCCCTTCGTCACTTTTTTACTTCTGGTCCCTGTGCCCATCCGAGTTTGCAGTCCTCACGCGGTGACCACTGGGCCAGGGCAACCTGGTGTCGAAAGGGGTACAGATGGTCTTTCTAGATGGCCTGCAATGTGTTCATACTAATTTTTCTTTGATCTTTAGATAGTCATTAGAATAAAGACACAAATATGCTAAATCCTCACAGAGAATTCCTGCATGCAAACAATGTCTGCTGTCAGGAGGAAGGCAACGCTCGCCGGCATTCCAGAACATTCACAAGCTGGCTGGGCTGCCCTGCCTTTCTCCTTGTCTCCCACTGAAACTTGGACTGCAGGGCCCACCTTGCCTCCCGGTGCTGAGAGGACGCAGGCCTTCAGCGAGGTGGGCCTTGGTGTCGGCGTGGGGCTGAGGGTCTGCATGTGGCAGACACAGAGGCAACCCTGCTGGGACTGTGCTGTCTGGACAGCACGCGCCTAGCATCACCCGGGAGGCCCTGCGTTCACCGTCTCCTTAGGCTGCAAGGCCTGCCCTCTGCACATAGCATCTCTCTTCCCAGGGCTGCTGCAGGGGGAACTCACGTGGGGACCTGCAAAGGGGACCAGCACCCATTGGGGAGCGCGGCCCGAGCACTGTCTTCCAAGGGTGAGCCCCGCAGTGCCATGCCCACGTACACCGGGTCTCGGCACGACCCCCCGGGGTCACACAGATGTCAGCCTAAATGTCAGTGTACTCGGGGGACCCCATCCTTACACCCCCTGCCCTGGGCTCCCAGTCATGGTGAGGCTTTGTGCCACCACCCGGCCCCGGCCAACATCTTCAAGGCCACCTGGCGTCACTCATTCCCCACTGGCGGCACTCATTCCCCACTGGCCCAGGCTCCCCTAAGGCCTCTGTCCTCTGCCCTCTGCCCAGAACCCCTTGCCCTCACTGCAGACCCAGGCTTTGCTAAACAGCGAGCACTTTCGTCTCACAGAACACATGCTGGGCACGCTCACGGTAGCTTTGTACAGAGCAAAAGCAGATAAACATTGGCTCCAGTGAACAATCTGTTCTCGACCAACCATCGAGCTCAAGGAGAGTGGCGAGAGGTGGAGGGGCCCAGGATGAGGGGCAGGGCTGAGAGCTGCTTTGAGGAATTGGTGTGAGCCCCAGAGCTTCAGTTTCCACAGTAAAAAGCATGTGCTTTCTCTCATACCGTTGACAAAGCCGGACTGGAGGAGGCAACGACCTCCTGGATGTTCTTCAGAACCTCCTCGGGACTTAGGGTCGCAAAATTGATCGGCACTCTCTCCTCTTTCTCTTGTGGCTGAGGTTTTGTCGGCTTGCTATTCTCCACTGCTCTCAAGAAGTCGAGGTCATTGATGGAATTACCATGCCAGCTGATTCCCCAACTTGTCCCAAAAGAAAGAAAACAATATATTAATTTTAAAAACCCATCACTTATTCATTCAACGAACACTTGCTGAGCACAGAACAGTGTGGAGAACATGAATAATGTTGAGACACGTTTCCCTGGCCTGTAGGTTCACGCACACCGGTCAGCTATGCTATTAGACGAGCACACACGAAGACTGCAGTCTAAGGGCACAGGGGAAGGGCTATGACAGGAGAGAGCGCGGGGCCACTGCTGGCTGGGGGCGGGCCACAGACTGTCCTGCCCTGAAGCTCTGAGACTTGAAGGCTGGATGGTGGGCTCATGGGCTTGAAGAGCAGAGGATGGAGGAGGAGGCCTGGCTGAGGAATCTGGCCCCGTGGCGGGGGCAGATGAAGTTGCTTCAGCAGGGACGCGACACGTGCAGAGTCAGATCCTGGGGAGACGCATGTGATGGTGATGGCAGAGCTGGTCTGGGGGCAGGACTGTGGGGTCGGGG
>NW_006780611.1:5901840-5922208 GCF_000442215.2 Lipotes vexillifer | reverse complement strand
GGGTAGGGGTGTGGTCATCGGGACCTTAGCCAACGAGGGCCTGCACTGTGAAATGGGAATCTGACAATAAGGGAAGTACAATGAAGACAGTGAAAAGGAAAAGAGGAACTGAGTAAAATAGATGCTAAATCCTTTTTCAAGAATGGTTGAAATTATGCTGTCAAGCTGAAAGCACTCAAAACATATTTTTCCAAAACCTACATCGTTTAGTATTTTCTCAGTTAGAAATTCCATCTGGGTGTGCGTCTCTGTGTCTCAACAAGGACATCAACGCAGAAAAAGAGCACTCCAACACAGAAGAAAATCCCTTTACCTTCTACAAGAATACATCGCGAGAGCCTTCTACAAGAATACATTGCGAGAGCAAATCCATGTTTCGTGAGAATATAAAGCATATTTATGAAAGATGTAAAATAACTCAAAATAAAGCGTAATTGCATTCAAAGTTCACATTTCTGTAACTTAGATTCCCTGAGGATTGCTGGCACCTTGACCCCTGAACTTCCTTTCAGCAGGATGGAGCCTGTGTCAAAGAACAGCTTGGAACGTCGGGAAGCCAGAGAGGAAAGTTTCCAGCGACTCGGGTGTCTGCTCCTAAAGAGAACAAGCCAAGGGCTGTGCTTCTCCAGCCCACAGCTGCAGAGCTGCCGTCCACAGGCCCCGCGTTGCTGGCTTACACGACGGAGACACGGAGGAAAAGGATAATCAGCTCTATTTCATCAGCAGGATAAATTGCCAACTTGGTATTAAAATTTAGTAATAAAATCAAATGCATATGCTAATCTCAGTATTATTTAGAAAAGTCTATTTTGGATCTAGAAAAGAACAATCTACATATAATTACAAATAACAGAGATGTTTATCATCAAGAGGTCTTTGAGAAGAAACAAGCGGCTGAGCGATGGATCCTTATTAAGGTTTTGATTCGTAAAAAAGTTGATCACCCCACTGACAGGTGGACTACAGAAATTCCACAGCCCTTGTGTCATTGCTTATAAAAGTATCAAGCCTAACTACATTTTAACAAGACTCTCTTGTAATCATTTAGCTAATTATTTATCTGGTGCTATTTTTCCACGGTTTATTCACTGAATGCATTTGAATTCTTGTTCAGCTGGAAATAGATTTAGTGAGAGGAGACCATGTTTAAGGAAGAAAAGAACATACAGGCATTTGAGGATGAAATGGTCCTCTTTCCCCTATACACACATTCACACACACACACTCAACACACACTCACATACACACTCATACACTTGCACACACTCACACATACACATACACACACACAGACGATGGAGCACTGTCCTTCAAAGCTTTGCGGGAAGATGATTTTCTCCCTAGGAGTCTATGTTCAGGCGAGCTAACAATGTGTGTGAAGGAAAATAAAAAATAGTTCCAGACAAAGAACTGAGAAAATTTATTTCCTGTCCCCCCACTTTCTTAGGAAATTACTCCAGGAAGTACTCCAGCAAAATAAGAATGTAAATTAATAAATAAAAAGATGTGGGATATAAGAAACAGGGGATCCAACCCTGGAGAATAGTGGGGACAGCCCAGGACACTCTTGGGTGACAGACCTGGAACGGGAGAGTGGGGAGTGAGGCTCTAGGATGGAGGACAGCAGGAGAAAAATGGAGAGAACAGAAAGTGGTGCAGAATTCCAGGGAAAGCTGAAGGTTGACAACTCTGAACTTCACCCGAGCCCCGTGTTCGGAAAACAGCAATGGTTAAAGAAATCACCCTACTCTCTATGTCCTTGGAAGCAGCTTACAGTGAAGAACTGCCTTTCCCCAAATGGCTTAGAAAAGATGCATGGGTACCCACAGGTTTGCCTACAACAAGGTGGACACAGATGCCCAGGGATAGTGCCACTGAGAAGAAAGCTAATTTTCATTCATTACCCGGACATTGAATATTATGAATTATGAATATGTACATAGTCATAATCATGAAATGCCATTTAATGGTTTTTGAGTTTTATAATCAAGCGATGAACCAAGCGGAGAGGACCTGGTTGTGGCTGTAGGACATTTAGAAGTTAAATTTAACGAGCTCTTCCAAAGAAAAACTGTAGCTGACAAAAGATGGGACATGGAGAGGGAAAGTGATAGGAAGTGGGGGAGCTCTGACACTTGGAAGTGTCCCTTTCATCTTCACAATAAGAAAGAAGCTGAACAAACTGAAAACCAATGGCTTTTCTTGGTCCCATCAGAAAATTGAGGTCACAGGGCAAAACGTCACCCCAAAATCTGGAGAGATGGGTGAACATAGAGAATTACAGCCAAGATCTGCTCTTCCTGGAGCAAAGGCCTTTGGAGCTGGTAGGAACACTTAAGTGATAACTTGAGCAATAGTGGAGGCTGTGTGTAGACTAGTGTGAGGCTGAGAAACCCCTGGGGGCCCAGTCTTAGGGACCCGCTACTTTCATGGGCTTTACCTTCAAGAACCCCACTAGGTTATCACAGTGGAAATCTGAAGATGGTCTCCTCTTGGCTCTGGCAGGGGAAGGGGAATAATAATGCTTGGGAAATATGCCCAGAGGCTTCGGCGTAATAATTTTCCAAGGGAAAAGAATTTACCAAAGCCTTATCCCATCTGGGGGAAAGGCAGTGAGCCAACTCCAGCCCCCTCTAGACTTCCTGTCTCATCTGAGGGAGAAAAAAAAGCTAGGAAACATTTCTGAAGGTTGCAGCCCAGGGACCCAAGCCCACTGAAAGACTGAGATTTCATCATAAGAGTATAGAATCTTTCCCCTCCCCCATACCTTACCACCACATCAAGCCAGCTCCAGTATAACAACAGTGGGTTACAAAGGAAAGATCTGCAAACACAGACTCTATTTAAGGAGGAGTTCCTAGGGAAGCCTAAGGAAAGAGGAGGGACAGAAACAAGGACACTCTAGGAAATCCAAGCCCTTGGCACTGATAGCTACAGCAGCACTAAGCACAGCCCACCTCCTGCCCGAATTAACATACAACCTCACGTGAAAGGCTTGCTTACCTCAGTTCCTATTACCCAGTGTGTCATGTCTGGCTTTCAACAACAATAAAGCTGCAAGGCATGCTAAAAGGCAAGAAGAAACACAGTCTGAAGAGACAGCAAAGCAAGCATGAGGACCAGTCTCAGACATGATGTATTTTGGAATTATCAGACAGGGAATTTAAAATAACTAACTATGATTAAATTGTAAAGGAGTCTAGTGGCAAAAGTGGACAACACATAAAACGAGTGGCTAATGTAAGCAGGGATGGATACTCCTTCTTAGGAATCAAAGGAAATCCTGGAAATGAAAAACAGTGTAACAGAAATGAAGAATGCGGTTAATGGGCTCATCAGTAGACTGGACATCGTTGAGGAAAAAATCAGTGAGCTTGAAGTATGTCAATAAGAAAATTCCTGAATTGAAATGCAAAGAGAAAAAAAGAGTAGAAAAAAAAAAAAACCCAGAGCAGAACATCCAAGAACTGTGGGACAGTTTCAAAAGTGGAACATACTCATAATTGGAATACCAGAAGGAGAAAAAGAATCAGAAAAAAACATTTGAAGTAATAACGGCCGAGAATTTTCCAAAATTAATAATAGACACAAGGCACATTTCCAAGAAGCTCAGAGAACACCACGCAGAAAAATACCAAAAACTACACCCACTTATATCATACTCAAACTGCTGAAAACCAAAGACAAAGAGAAAATCTTGAAAGAAGCCAGAGGGGGGGCGGGAATCATCTACAGAGGAACAGAGATAAGAATTACATGGGGCTTCTCGTCAGAAATCATGCAAGCAAGAAGAGAGTGGACTGAAATATTTAGAGTGTGGAAAGGAAAAAAAATCACCCACCTAGAATTCTGTAACCAGTGAAATTACCCTTCAAAAGTGAAGGAGAAATAAATACCTTCTCCGACAAACAATCACCGAGGGAGTTCATCACCAGCCACCCTGCCCTTCAAAACATGCTAGAACACATTCTTCTGAGAGAAGGAAAATCAGACGGGTCAGAAACGTGGATCTACCTAAAGGAAGAAAGAGCATAAGAGAAGGAATAAATGAAGGTAAAATAATATCTTTTACCCTTCTTATTCTTAGTTGATCTAATAGATCATTGTTCAAAGTAACAATAACAATGTATTGGGTGACTACAGCAAATGGAAAAGTGACATGAGTAAGAGCGATGTTACAGGGGACAGGAGAGAGGATTCAGGAACACTTAGTTTGTAATAAGGCGCCTGCACCTCCCGCGTAGTAATGTGTTATTTGACGGTGGACTTAGGCTAGTTATTCTGTGCACTGCAAACACTAGAGCAACCGCTAACATTTTCTAAAGGGAAGGGAGGGGTGCTAGTATCCTCACCTCACAAAGAGAGGAACATAAGACCCATGCACTTAGTCAGAGAACTTCCAGCCAGCACAGCTAAGGGACACCACAAGTCAGAAACTGCATACAAAAGCAGTCCGAGGAGGACCAATCAACTCTGAGTTATTTGGGTTTAAAATTATAAGAGGATAGGACTTGCAGTTAAAGTGGCTTGAACGCACATAACTAGCTCCGTTCCTTCTAAAGTGACAGAGGAAGGCGTTTTTAAAAGGCGTCAGACAGTGGTTCTTGGGATGCTCTAGTCCAGCAGCAGCAGCACCACACAGGGCCTCGTTGGAAATGCAGATTCCCAGGCCCGCTACCTCAGAGAGCCCGAGGGAGGGGCCCAGCAAGCCGAGTTTCTGATGCTGGCTGGAGTTTGCAGAACACCGGCAGAAAACACGAAGGATGGAGAGAAAATGGAAGAAGATAACAGCTGCTGGGAATTTGATGGATGAGGGAGAACAGACGCGTCAGGTTCAAGACATCTCCTCCGGGGACCAACAGAAGGAACACGGAAGGGTATCCGATACACCTGCAGACCCTCAGAGCCTCCAGAAGTGGGCTCCAGGTACACCTAGACGTAGGAATGAAAGTGGGGTTAAAAGAGAAGGATTGGCTAAAAGCCTGTGTGGGACGCAATTCGACCCCGTGCCCCTCCTCAGACTCCCCAGGCTGGGTGCCTGGCCCTCACCCGCCCGCCACACACAGTGGAGGGTCTGGAGGGGTGTTCTCTGCAGATGGTAAGTGTTTGTCACAGTTCAAAACAGGGAGGGTTCGAGTTAAGTGAAAGCTTTTATACTGACTCTATTAGTTTCCTATGACTCTATAACATGATGCCACAAAGTGGGTGGCTTTAAACAGCACACATCTATTCTCTTACTGTTCTGGACACCAGAAGTTGGAAATCAGCTTCACTGGGCAGAAATCACGGTGTCAGCCAGGCTGTGCTCCCCCGGGAGGCTCTAGGGGATAATCTGTTCTTTGCCTCTTCCAGCTTCTGGTGGTCGCTGGCGATCCTTGGCTTGTGGCCACATCGCTCCAATTTCTCCCTCTGTGGTCACTTCTGGGTGAAATCCCTCCCTGACTCCCTCTTATAAGGACACTTGTGATCACACTGGGCCCACCCATATAACCCAGGATCACCTCCCCTTCTCAAGTTCCTTAACTTAATCACATCCGTAAAGTCTCTTTCCATATAAGGTGACATTCACAGGTTCCAGGAATTAGGACTTAAATATCTTTGGGGGCATTATTCAGCTTATCATGCTGACTGTTGAAACTTCCAGCCTTCTGTTCCCAGTCAGCTCCCAGAGTGCTGGCAGCAGGAGACCAACAAGTCTTCTCTGGTTGGGTTGCCAGGTTTACAAAGACAAAGAAACAAACAGAAGCCTAGAAGGATACTCAATTAAATTAGAATTTCAGATCAACAAAAATAATTTTTAGTATAAATATGTACCAAATATCGCATGGCTTATACTAAAAAAAATATTGTTTATCTGAAATTCAAATTTAAACGGGCCCTCTATGTCTTATCTGGCAACCCTAATCCCTGGGAAATCTGACCAGCCCAAAAGAAAAGTTTTAAAGATTCTGACATTGGGAGTCTTCCAAGGAAACTAGCCGCCAGATTACCCCCTGCCAAAGCGGTTCAAAGTGAAGTTGACTAGCTCTCCCCATCTGTGCAGAACTTTTCATCTATCTCTTAGCATCTCATTCTTAATAGGAGCATATTTTTGAGGAAAATGTCTAACATGGAAGAGAGCAGAAAAAAGCAACACTGAGGAGAGACTTCTCAAGTGAAGAAAACTTAAAAAAAATCTATTCTTAATATCTTCAGAGACATGAACTAGTATATCCAAGAAACAAGAACAGGACGCTATAGAAAAGGAATGTTCTGAGAATAAAAACAAGTTCTGGCAATTTAAAATATGATAAGTATGATTGGCAGAGACAAAAATCTCAAAAGAAGGGTCGCGAACTAAAACTGAGGAAGTCTCCCAGAAGATGGAGCAAGAAGAAAAAGAGATGGAGGACAGGGAAGGTTTAAAATATAAGGAGACACTCTGGGTGGCTCACTAATCCGTAACAACAGGAGGTTCAGAAAGAAACAAACAGGAGAGGAACTCTTTAATGAAGTAAATCAAGAACATTTCTGAGAGTTGAAGAACATGAAAAGGGACGTCCAAGAAGACGAAGCTGACACATCAGCTGAGGTGTCTGAACATACTGGAAAGAGATTTCACAAGCTGGGGTGAGTTGGGGGTTTAATTAGTGATAAGAACTACATGGAAACTGAGCAAACAGGAAAAATTATTATTAACTCCAGGGAAAACAGCATGTTCTATGGGAAAAGAAAAGTGATCAGCTAGTCACAGTAATAGAAAGCCTGAATATTGAACTACACCAAACTGTGACACAGCAATATGGGGGGGGACAACAGGGTAAGTTTGCGTGTGTCTCCACGGGGTGGTGGAGGCTGCGGGGTGAGGTGGTTGGTGCTTATGTGATGGGTGAAAAAGAGTTAAATCCGCATCTTCCTGGTAGGAAGTTGATAGACACTGCCTAGAAGTGAAAAATCAAGAAGTACCTATATAAGTTTGTCACTTAGAAGTACTGAGTTAAGTACCAAAAGATACGAATTAAAGCACTGGAAGTTATTGACTCTGGGCAGGAGATGGGGAGGATGGCAGGGCAGGGGGCTGCTGTTTTGAATAAGCCTTGCAGGACGACTTGACTCCTGCCCAAGTGCATGAATAACGTGGGGGAAATGAAAATAATGTTAGAAAAGGATGGTTATGCTGCTGAGACACACCAGGAAAAGTTATGGATTTGTCAAGTTGCTTTCTTTTTGCTTTGAGTTGACTCAAACCCATTAGAACGTAGCCCAGCCAGAGGAGTATTTGCAGATTCATTCTTTTTTTTTTTTAAATGGAGGTCACATCGGTTTATAGTACTATATAAGTTTTACGAGTACAACATTACAGTCCTACTCCTGTACACAGATAGAGACTGAGTTTTTGGTGGCATGGAGGTTATTTCAATGCCGAAAGGCTGTTTGAGCACACGGGAAAAGAAGAAATTCACGAAAGCAATGCGACAACCTGATTTGCAGTGCTGTGAGAAACGTATTGCCTCATCATAGAAAACCTGGTTAGAAGATCGGCCAGCTCCTCCGCCTTCAGAGAACAGCCGCGCTCCTGCAGCAACTTCTGCATCTTGCATAAGGATATGTAGCCGCTTTTGGATTTATCTAGTTTGGTGAGTGCTTTGCTGATATCTTTTTTTTTCTTTTTTTTTTTTGCGGTACGCGGGCCTCTCGCTGTTGGGGCCTGTCCCGCCGCGGAGCACAGGCTCCGGACACGCAGGCCCAGCGGCCATGGCTCACGGGCCCAGCCGCTCCGCGTGGCATGTGGGATCCTCCCGGACCGGGACACGAACCTGCGTCCCCTGCATCGGCAGGCGGACTCCCAACCACTGCGCCACCAGGGAAGCCCCTTTGCTGATACCTTGATAGTGGTCCTTAAGCTTATCCCTGAAAGAGAATGCATTTGAGACACACACTAAAACCGGGAAAACAAATAATTTCTTTCAAACAAGAGTTCCATGATCATATTCTAGTGTGATGACTGGATGCTTCATCTGACAGCGAACTTTGAAGATGCTTTGCAGCCGTGATGTAACATTTACATTGAAAGGTATTCTGGAAAAAAGTAATAATCATTTTTATCGTTACCATTTTATTATTATTATCATTAGCAAAACTATGTTAGAGAAATTACAACCTTGCCTTTTTACTAGAATGGGCACTTTTAAAATGGAGCCAAGCATTTAAAAATACAGTGATATTACAGACACGGGAAATACACCTCCATCCTCTTGACGTAGACTCGTTGAGCACCTATCACGTGCCAGGTACTGCTCTAGGTGTCAGGATACACCTAGTGAATGAGAGAGGCCTCCCTAGAAGAATTTACATTTTCCCTGGGGCAAGGCCAACGCAACGATAAACAGAAGACAACAGTGTCCTGCACAGTGGGTCAGGGGTTAGCTGAGCACCCACAAGCGGGGCTGAGAATGCCCATGGTAGGGGGGGCTGCAATTCCCAGTAAGGGGGTGCAGGGGGACCCCACTGGGGAAGGTGACACTTGAGCAGAGATGGCAGGGAGGTCAAGGACCCAGTGGGGATTTACCCCTGGAAGATCTCTCTGGGCCCAGGGACAGCCAGCGCCAAGGCCCTGAGGCAGGAATGCGGGAGTGGGAACCAAGAAGGGCAGAGAGTCTGGTCAGTGAGCGCTGATGGGGGCGGGGATCCAGGTCCTTTGTCCTTAAGAAGCACAGCCTATAATTTGCGTGTCTCAGTTGGGAAACCAGAAGCTGTGCTGTCTTCACGTACCTTCTCCCATTTATTTTTCTCAACAGCCCTACAAGGTAGAAGGGTAATTATCATCCCTGTTTTATAGGAAGAAGACAGTGCTGGCCTGTGCAGCGTCCGGGCTCAGCCAGCTCTCCCCTGCTGGGACAGAGAGAGAGTCCGGCTGTAACCCCTGATCGTGCTCGAGGGCTGATTTTCTTGGGAATGTGTTCAAGTTTCTGATTCAGTCTTCCAGGACAATTCTTCCCAGACTTAAAAACATTATTGATAAGGGAATAAAAAAGTGTGGATATTTTTAGGAATAAACAGTCTTACACCTGACCTAGAGGGGATGGATTATATTCCATAAACTCGCTCATCCAGGTCCCAGGAAGCTCATCCTACCACCCTGAGCACTGTGCCTGTCTGACTTGAGCTCGGCTGTGAGGTTCTTACTCAGGGAAAAGGATAGGCCAGAAACGCCAAACACGAAATCTTTGCTGCTAATTGTCTACCACCTCCGATATGTATTTGTGGATACATATCCACAAACTGTTCCTTGAGTGTGCCTGGAAAAAATAATCCATAGCAACAGAGAAGTCAGAAATCAGAAGAGGGGAAGTTGAGGGAATATCTGGGAGGAGAGGGAGGCTTGGAGCCTGAAGCTACGTGGGTCACCGTCTCCCTCCCCTGCTGGCCTCCGGTTCCCAGCTGGCTGGTGTGAGTCTTCGAGAAGCTGATAAAAATGAGCTGCAGTAACTGTCCGGGGAATGTATCCCAAGGGCAGCAACACCCTGGATTCCCTCACAGGTGTACTTTGAATTCAGTCCCATCCTACAAAATGATTACTCGTGATCACAACTATTATATTCCACTTAATCCTTCAAAATGAAAGTAAATGAAGGCATAAAAAAAATCAAAACTGTTTTTGAGATACATATTTTTAGAAAATTGAGGCGTTCAGTATTTCTTGGACTGGTTTCCAGGCAGTAATTATTTCCCTCGCAGGGTAAATATGTGCTCAGAATAAGTGAGGATCCAGAGCTCTGATCACGCCACGCTGCCAGGCAGAACCTGCGTCAGCCCACACGGTGTCTGGTCCCTGGTCTGGACAACGAGACGGAAGCCCGAAGAGGGCGGTGGCACGGCCGTCCGGCCGCAGAGCCCCTCTCACACACAGCCTGGCCGGCACGCTGGAGAGAACTGGAGAGAACCCTGTGCAGCCCGGTTGGTTTTACTCCTGTGTCTCGTAATTTGCATTTGAGAACAGCCGGCTGAGCTTCCGCGGCTAGTTCACTATTGTTGGTCTGACTCTGGAAAATAAATAGGGGTTTAGAAAACGATTCTTCTGAATTTTTAAAATGTATTCAAGCCATTTCAAACAAAATTAAACCTCTTAGATTTAAGAGGCAAACAAAATTTCAGTCACTTGAATGAACACGACTCCTGTTTCTTAATCTTATCAAAGCTTCAGTATAAATGAGGAGGTTAAAAGTCCTGGAAACACTGCATCTGATGGGTTATCTGGAAGACCCACTGACACCAAAATTGAAAAGTGGGCCATCCTGAAGGGCAAAGTGACCTGACAATTTCGCAACCTGACATCTTTGAGGAAACAGAAGCCGGTCGTGAATTTTTACGCATCGGGCTTGTCTTCTTTAGTAAGAGAGCGTGATGGTGGCAGGGGACCGGGTGAGTGTGAATCAGTTTTTGGAGCTTGATGAGCTGAAACGCTTCGTCCAGTGGCACGTAGTTCTCCCAGCTACAGATCCACGATCGCACAATAAACAGAAACAAGAAGAGAAAGACCATACGGACGATGCTGAGGATGTGAGATCCCTCCCAGAGCCTCGTTACTCACAAGTGGCAGGAGAGAGGGAAGGGAAGACACGTGTGGGTAATGAGGCCAGCCCTGTCTGGGAAAGATAGATTCCACTTTTTCGTTACTTTTATGGCATATTTGATATTTATACCAATCTTGTGCATATTTTTATTTGAAATTTCACCAACTCCATTCTCTGCCTTCAGGCTTTATAACTCAGTAACTTAGACATAATTCAGGGGTGTGTTCAAACTGCCCTTCTCTTAAACCCCATTTAGCCATTACATTTCATCCCTGTGTCCTTGGAGTGCTTCTTTCCTCTGGGGATTCTTTAGCAACAGCTCATTCACTCATTCAGAGATGATGGGGACAGAGAGCTGAAGTGACAGACAGGAGATGGACAGACACACAGATGAGAGTGCCAGGGAGGTAAGCCTCTGGAGCGGGGAGCAGGGTCCCAGGCCTGGGGAGTGCTGGTGGGCGGCCACCCAGGACCGAGACTGATTGAGAAAGTCTGTCCCATCCCTTTAGGGTCACATCAAATGCGGCAAAATTTTCTCCTATGTTCCTTTTTTTAATTGAGGCATAATTGACATATAACATTATATTAGTTTCAGGTATACAACATAATGATTTGATATCTGTATACACTGTAGGATGTATAGTTACCGTCCGTCACCATCCATAGCATGAGAACTTATAAGATTTACCTTCTTAGCGACTTTCAAATATGCAGCACAGTATTACTAATGATAGTCACCTTGCTGTACATCACATCCCCAGGACCTATTTCTATCATAATGGAAGTTGTGCTTTTTGACCCATTTCACCCACTTCCGCATCCCACGCTACCCTCACCTCTGGCAACTGCCAATCTGTTTTCTGTATCTATGAGCTTGGGTTTTTTTTTTTTTGTTTTTTTTTTTTTAAGATTCCACATATAAGTGAGATCATATGGTTTTTGTCTTTCTTTGTCTGACTTATTTCACTTGGCATAACGCCCTCAAGGTCCAGTTGTGTTATCACAAATGGCAATATTTCATTCTTTTTCATGGCCGAATAATATTCCATTGTATATGTATGTACCACATTTTCTTTATCCATTGTTTTAGAATTTTAAAATATGGCATTAGTGACTAGTTTCATTAGTAACTACTTTTAAACTTTGAAAGGAATCACGCGCAGTCCCACCATCCAAATACAACACGATACCTTCTGTACAGCATCTTGTGGACAGGCATGTACATTTGGTGTAGTTCCAATCATGGTATACAGACTGTTTATTTATTTATTTATTTTGGCCACACCACAGGGCACTCGGGATCTTAGTTCCCCAACCAGGGATCGAATCCGAGCCCCCTGCAGTGGAAGCGTGGAGTCCTAACCACTGGACCGGCAGGGAAGTCCCTATACAGACTGTTTAAAACTTCATTGCCAATTAGCCTTCTATCACAGACATTCCCACAGTGTCCGAGGTGATGGTTGAAACTGGCATACACCACCTCATATTCCTTGGCACCACACTCTGTAAGCCAGGCCCTCATCTGGGATTGACAGGTGTCCTTTTTTTTTTTTTTTTTTTGTGGTACGCCGGCCTCTCACTGTTGTGGCCTCTCCCGTTGCGGAGCACAGGCTCTGGACGTGCAGGCTCAGCGGCCATGGCTCACGGGCCCAGCCGCGCCGCGGCGTGTGGGATCCCTCCAGGACCAGGGCACGAACCCGTGTCCCCTGCATTGGCAGGCGGACTCTCAACCACTGCGCCACCAGGGAAGCTGACAGGTGTCCTTTTGTTGCTGCTGTTGAAAACACACTGTAAGTCATACCTTCCACCTGCTAAACTGCTGGTCTCTTCCGCATTATTTCTTTGGGATAAAGTCCCCAAAGTTGAACTGCTGAGTTAAAGAATGTGTCTGTTCCTTCATTCATTCACTGGACAAATACTCACTGGGTGCCTACTAGGCGTCAAGCACTGTTCTGAACCAGGTAGAGACAGGCATGTCCTTGTGGAACCTGCATTCTACTTGTCCAGAGGAGGGGCCAGGTGCTTAGGTTAGTAAACACCTCAAAGGTTCAGTTCTCAAGGGTGACCTGAGAGTGTGACTGGGTAGGGTGGTGTAGGCTTATAGCTCTTTAACTCCTTTGTAGCTTTGTGACTTAGCGCTGATTTCTAGAATCTACAGCAGTGAACGAGTATTACAATCTCATGGCAGCTTTGCCAGCACTGGGAGGTACCACTTCAGAACAAACAGTGCTGCAAGGGTCAACGAGGAACGGACGCCGGCCCCCGGGCCGTGTGCTCACAGACTCACCCGGCCGGCACGGCCCTCTCCGTGCTCTGCTCCTTCATCTCTTCTTGCACCTGCTGTGGCTTCGTGAAATGACCCATGAAGTTGAAATAATCCTCTGCGTAGGGCTGATGAATATCCGCTGAATAGTTAACCCCCAACTTCTGTAAAAATTCTTGGTAAGTAATGTGCCCTCTTCCCTCGGTGTCCTACCTTTAAAGACAAACAAACAAAACTCTCACCAGTGCGAGGTGCTCAGGGCTTTAACACCGTCTGCACTCCGTCTGCCTGGCTCCTCACACCCTGTGTGCTCTGCAGGCCTGCAGCACCGGCCTCCCCCAGGGTCAGGAACGCAGGATCCTGAGCCTCACCCCAGACCTGAGCTGGACCTGCTCGTAACAAGATCCTCAGGCGATCCACAGGCCCATCGATCAACAGGAAGGTCACCTCACACAAGGTGATCTTGGCCCACTCCAAGAGACAACCGGATTCATCCTCTGTCATTCTGTTAGAAATACGACTGTGACCACGGAAAATTAAAACCAACCCTTCCGTTCATTCAACGGTCTTTTATTGAGCACCTACATGTAAGAGGAACTATGCTAAGGTTCAGAAGAAAATCCGTCCAAAAGCATATTCAGGGGCTTCCCTCGTGGTGCAGCGGTTGGGAGTCTGCCTGCCGATGCAGGGGACACGGGTTCGTGCCCCGGTCCGGGAGGATCCCACGTGCCGCGGAGCGGCTGGGCCCGTGAGCCATGGCCGCTAAGCCTGCGGGTCCGGAGCCTGTGCTCCGCAACGGGAGAGGCCACAGCGGTGACAGGCCCGCGTACCGCAAAAAAAAAAAAAAAAAAAAGCATATTCAATCTTAAAACTCAAATAAATGAATGCCACGTGATTCCAATTCCCCATTTTCTCTTTGAGGAGATGCCAATTACATACAACCAACGAGAGAGACTAGTAAGGAAAACAAGATAAGAATTATGTTATGTACCTTTTATGTCATTTTCTATTATTGGGATTTTTCTAAATTGTAATTCATTTAAAAAAAGGCATAATGGAGGGTTTTTATCTCCCAACATCATTCAAATAGAATAGAATTACTTCAATAAAAAATTTTAAGGCAAATTGCCAATTTTCTTTAAAGAAAAGAAGCATTTATTTTCACGGAAAGATCTCGGTCCTCCTCTAACCGATAAAAATGGCATTTCCGGCGGTGCTTTTCCCAGATGAACTCAGCGTTCAGAGGGCTGAGGCGGTATTTGCACAACGTCCGGGGCTTCACGCTGCATCCGGCTGCTGTCGGTGCCTGTGGGACGCAGCCAGGCGCCCTGGCCTCTCCTGTGTGAAGCAGGGCCCCCTCTGCTCTCCGCTGCCAGCCAGATGCTGCAGGACCACACGCTGGCCGCCGCCCCAGCACCGGGTCCCCTGCGACCCTCCCAACTGAGTAACGACGAGGAGAACGGATTTATTTACCCGACTTTCCTGTCCTCAAGGGCTGGGGTGCTGGGTGGAGGACGAGGGGTGAGAAGTTCCCGAGGCCCCCCTGCCCACCCCCCCCCCTGCGGCCCCCCTGGGCTTCGCGTCTCGCCTCCGCCTGCCTCCCAGCATCCAGGCCTGCCTTCATCAGGGACTCCGTCCTAGAAGGTGAGGAGAGCCCCCTCCTGCGACGGAGGGGCAGGGAGGGCAGCGATGTCTGAGACGCCAGCTCACCGGCCTCGAGTCACCGGCCACGTCCCGCCACCCACCCCCCTGGGCTCGGTTTCCTCGCCTGGCCTGCACGGCCGGGGAGGGCGCTCTGAGACCTGCCGGCTGGAATCACGCCCCCGGGGCCGTCGTTGTTACTAAGGATTTGGGAAGCCCTTCCAGACCTTTCCAGGCTTCCGTTATTAGTACGACCTTAGTGCCTGCAACCCCCAAAAGTACCATTCTACCTTTATTCAGTGAATTTTCCTTCTAAAACAAAACAAAGCGACCCACCCACCAGAGGAAGCCCGAGGCTTGTAATGGCTTTATGTGCCAGGTGGCACGCAGGGCCAGTGCCTCTAGCAAACGGCTTCTCCTGCGGCTGGTGATGAGGCAGCTGCAGGAAGGAGAGTCTAGTTCTCCATCAGTGCACCTGGGAAGGGGAGGGTTGCCATTTCTTGGGCTCCTAGGGCGATCCCAGGGCCGTGGGTCTTTCCCTGAGCTGCATCAGGCCCGTGACCAGCCTGATGCCACCAGAGTGCTGCTGTGATGCAACTCTATAAAGACACCCCTAGAAGAAAGCTCCCCAAGGGGGCTCCCCACCCCTACAGGGGTCTCCTGAGAGAACGTGCACAGACCACCCGCCTGACAAGCAAGGCCTGGCCAGCAGGGCGCCTCTTCTGGGACCTCTCTCTCATCCTGAGGCAAAAGCACTGTGTCTCCGCCTCCCCTGGATCCCTGTAGCCTGTGGTGAGGACCGGGGAGCGGGGTGAGTGCGGGTGGAGGCTGGGACCTGAGCCTGGTGTTTGCCGCTGCTATTCGCCACCCAAAGGCTCAACCACATCCCACCTCTGCTTCCCCTGCTTCAGTCCAGGTCTTCCCTCCCTGCTTGACGGTGGGTTTCTCGAGGAGAAACCATGCCTCGTTTATCTTGATGGGCGAACCCACAGTTCCCAGCAACATGCCTTGAAAACTTCCTTATCGATACCTGGCTGCTGAGCAATGAACGGGAAGGGCACGTGTCCCTAAGGAAGGCCTGCCATCCCCGCGGGCAACGCTCACGAGATTCCCAACAACAAATTCTCAATCGTGACACTTGAACTGAATGAAAAGACACTTCTTAATTACTTCATTAATAAAGACCATAAACATTCTATTCGCATCTCCAAGGAACAGAAGACCAGATTGCACAACTGCAACTAAAATATTGTTATGAATGTGAATAATAAGAGAGTTAATTCAGCTTACATAACCTCACCCTTCATCATATAATCCTTTGTGTCACATTAAAAAAAATCAACTTGCCTGTAAAGGTTGAATTTTAAAAGGGTTCGGCAACAGATGTGCCAAGAAAAATGTGCACATAAACAGAGGACCCATAAAAACTCGCATTTGCATATGGCAATGGCCACTAATTTATGATATAATCAGATTACTCTGCCCATCTATTGTACACACAGCAATTTGGTTGTACACATGATCTGAATATGTTCACATCGATTGCTGTGCTGTGAAAGTCTTACCCTTTCATGCTCAGTTTAGCACTTGATTCTTACATAAATGACAGAAGAATCTTCCAGCACCACTGACCCCAGATTTAGAGGGTCTGGTGCAAAAGCCCCACTGATGACCCAGGCCCGCAGCAGAGGGAGACGTGGTGCTTATGCAGCTTGGACAGAGGGATTCTCTCGGGGACCATCTGTGAGGGTGGTCCGAGGGCTCAGAGAGCTGCCCTTCAGAGCACAGAATGTCCAGCTGCCTAAGGGGGCAGTGCCCAATGGCACATTCAGCCAGTCCTGGTGGAGCCACAGATGAGACACCATGGGCTCCATCCCCATCCAGGGCCACAATCCCGCCCTTACGCTCCCCAATAAGAGGCGGTCTGGCCTTGGATGAAGCCACGTCAGAGATGGGAAACCCGCTCCTTCAGGGACTGCCCAGTGGAGTTCTAGACAACGTTAGTCACGAAGGCGTCCTTTATGCAGAGCTAAAGGCCTGCCCATCTAGTCCCTCCACGCACAGCTCTTCTAACTCATCCCCGACCATCACGTCCCACTCGACCCTCTCTTTTCTGAACTGTTCCTTCAACCTTTTCAAATCCTTTCCCACCCAGAGGCTCTCCTGGTCCAGGTGTTCCACCAGCATGGCACAGGGTAGTTTCTCTCTAAACACTGCCTTGGTTGAGGCAACAGAGATGACCCAGCTTCACGTTAACCGAGAGTCATATGTCTTCCTGTGGGCCAATGCACATGACACAGGGACTTTTTAATAGTCTTTGCCTTTTATATTGGAATACTAACATACAACTTACCTACCCAAACAAGAAATGTGCATAAATTGGGCATTAATTATCTCCCGAACATTCTGCCAGGTCTGCGTGATCAGCTGGTTGTACACGACTGGTATCTATACGCAAGTTTCCCAGGCTGCTGCTGTCCTACCTGAGTCGTCTGTGCATTTTTATAATACACTGGCTTCATAGTTTTTCAGCAAAGTTGGCTTTAGATCTAAAATAGCGGAGTTCTACCCAATGAAACGAGGCTACAGAAGGAGCTCAGAACACTGAGTGCCCCCGAAGGGCGTGCCCCCCACGGCTCTGTGCCCTGGTCCTGGGGTGCCCTGTGCCCGGCAGGCTCTGGGTCTCAGGCTCTTCTGATGGAAGCAGCATCCTTCCTCTTCCATCCCAGGGACCTCCCACTCCCCCGGCTCTGGGCCTCTCTGCTCACTAGGACCCCGTTTCCTCACCTCTGGCTGATGACTGTTTCTTAAGACTCAAATCAGGCATCGCACCTCCTGGGGGTCTCTCTCTGAACACCCACAGCCGAGGCTGCCCAGCCTCTCCCTCCTGGCATGCAGCTGCTATCTTTCCGGCCGAGTCACGAGCAACCTGAGGGTGGAGGCTGCCTTCATTTCTGGAAACCCCAGAATATAGCACAGGGCTTGCAACTTAGAAAGTTTCAAGAAAATCCTGCTTAATGATCGCGCCGATGAATGAATGAATGGATGGATGCACTTTCATCTTGTAATTTATTCTCTGCAGTCTCTCCAAAACCAAACGCACTGCTCCTGAAATCTCGTGCTAAAAGATCCTGCTGGGCTTCAGTTACCAGGTTTCCTTTCACAACGGCCTCCTTCAGACTTGACGGTTGTGTACCTTTAACCCTCAGTGAGCCAGGCTCGCTTAACACGCACATGCTCCCCACTCTGTCCGCCCCTGTGCAGTTAGCTGGGGCCACGGCCCGGCCCTGGGCCACGGGCTGTGGGCAGAAGTGTGTCCTTCTGGGCCGAAGCCCGCCGAAGCCCGTGTGCGGTCCTGTGCTCTGCAGGTCCCGGGGGACCCTGCTGAGGGATGAAGCCACAACTGGAAGCCAGATCCCGAATCACCACTTGGAAGAGAACTGTCCAGAAGAGCCGCTAGACATGCTAGACTTTGTGTGAATAAGAACTAAGCATCAATGTGCCAGGTCACTGAGGTGTGGGAGCTAATGCACTAATTTACTTCCAGCGTAAACGAGACCTGCCAGACTAACCCGAAGGTCTGAAAGAGGGCGCTTCACAGGTGCCTCATAAATGTTGAGTGAACGATGGATGCTGACAAGCTTTTGTCTATATTCTCCCTATTTTCTAATTCTGTGTTTTCGAAAGAGCTGAACGTTATTTTCCTACTCACTTCCAGCTACCCAATTTTGGCGGGGGCTTTCCTCTTCTCACTAGCAGACCCCGCGAGCTGGCAGAGTGTCACGTTGGCCCCAGCTGCTCCCTGCCTTGCCGGGGGTCCCTGTCACTCCCGCCGGGTGAGAGAATGCCCCTCCCCCTGTACGGGCAACTGCAGGAGGCTCCTGGTGCCTGCGCAGCCTGGCGCTGGCCACCACCTTGCCGCCTAGCCCTCCTGCTTCATAAGGCAGGCGGGGACTTGGAGGGAGTGGAGCAGGGTGAGTCAGGGTCAGCAAACGCTGAGCCATTGAGAGGAGGAGGCCAGGAGGTGCAATGAGGGTGAGGACGGCTAACCGAGATCATGGAAACACCTAGAAAATGGATGAAAAAAACCACACCACCAAGTTTATCATCTCTGCTGAGTGGGGTATGGCTGCTTTCTTGCTGTTGTCTTTTCTTTTCCTTTATGCTTCTCTGGATTTTCTGAGTCTCCTAAAATGAGTGTGCATTAATACTGTAATCAGAAAATAATTTCAAATCTATATGATCTTTTTGCTACTAATTTTTATGCTTATCTATGCCAGGTACGCTCTTTATATCATTTGGTCCCCATTGCCATCCCATTGGAGAGATGACTGAAGCTCAGAGATGGTAAGCCACTGGCCCAAGGTCACACAGCTCAGTCCGGGCGCCATGGGCCAGGGTGCAGGCCCCCTCAGAGCATAGCCCCTCAGCTGCGGGTTCACTTCCTAAATCTCTCTCACACCTGTCACTTCCGTCCTAGTCCTCCAGGCATCACCCAGGGAAGGTCACCCCATCCTCTCGCTTAGAACACCGAGACAGCCCTGAATTCACTTCTGTGCCTCCCTCCCCGTCTCTGGCAATTCATCTTCCTCCCCGTGGCCAGAGTGATCTTTCTAGAACTTGGGCCTGCCTCCATCTTTCCCCACTAAACACTTGGCCTTCAGGATAGGGTCCCCACCTCGTCCTGCCCTTCACGATGTGGTTCAGCTGATGTGCAGCCTCCCCTTCTGCCTGGCCACCCAGGTGACCCCACAGCCCTGGAATGAGACACACCCTTTGCCCTTTGGCTGGACGTTCATCTGGTGGCTCTCAACCCCGCACCTGCCCTTTGCACATCTTCCCAGCTGCCCCCCAGGGCTGCGCCCAGGGAGCTGTGCCCTTTAGGTGGGAAGAGGGCAGGGCCAGGCTGTTCCCAGGGGACCTGCTGTCATGGCTCCGTAGCTCCGGCTCAGCACAGCAGTCGAGGTTCCCGCAAATTCCGAGACAGCATCAGGAGTGGAGGCAATTTCTTGGTCTCCAAAAAATACCGCCTCCCCTTTGCCCTGCCGTGGTGGGGAGTAGCTCCTTTATCTCTGTGTAACCTCCCCCCGCTTGCTCTTCCAGCCCGGGGCGCAACAGCCTCCCAGCCTCCGAGTAACAGCGCGATCCCCCTGCAGACTTCTGGTCCCCCCAGCCTCCCTTGTAGGGGCGCAGCCATCAAGGCATTCTAGCCAAAAGAATTTGGGCAAAGTGACGGCCATGTTTCCAGGCCTGGTCCTTACAAAGCTGACCAGAGGGTCCTCTGTGCTCTGTTCCCTTCTCTGCTGGCAGACACATAAGATCCAGGGGTGGTGGGACTCCTGGTCCCTGAATGACTGTGAACAGAGCTCCCCAACACCCACACTACATTTTGACATCATTATGGGGCAAGCCCCTGGGATGCTGGCCTTGTTTGTAACCGCAGCCAGCCTACCCTGATCCATACAACACTTGAGCTAACTCAGCAGGGCAGAGTGAGGCACAGAGAAGTTAAGTAATTTGACAGGGGCCACACAGCTATAAGGGGTGGAGGCATGTCTGGCTGCAGAGCTCTCAACCACTCACCATCCACGGCAAACAGCCGGCTAAGCAAAAGTAGATGAAATTCTCATCTCAAACAGTTTTCAGCACAGGGTAGATATTTGTGTATTTAATCATGTTAATACATGTATAAAGAAACTTTAGCCAAAAGCAACAGTGAGTGTCTCCCTCCCATGAACATGGAACCTTGCTCTGTCCCCCGTCGGGAAGAGGGCTAAGTGTGCTCTCCTTCCGCACAGGAACGCTCACGGGGACAGCTGACTCCCACGCCCCTCATTCTTGCAGCTTGCGCCCAGCTCCAGGGCTCGCCCCGCCCCTCCCTGATGGAGACCACGGTCTCCCGAGGCCCAAA
>NW_006780611.1:5890329-5901571 GCF_000442215.2 Lipotes vexillifer | reverse complement strand
ACCCCCCCCCAGCCCCTTTTCTGACCCGCTTCCTGGCTAGGCTTCCTAAAGCGTGGCTCGATCCACATCACGTTTTGTCGTTTCCGAATGTCTCGTTAACGCTGCCAGAAAGGGAGGACTGCGGCCAGGTGATGAGCCTCGCCTTTCCTTCCTCAGCCTGGAGCCCAGGCACTGCTTGGAGAATGCCTCACCCATCTTCCTGGCCCGGGGGTCAGGCAGCCCTCCTTCCCCATCTGGACCTCTGGAACAATTTCAGCTTCTCTCCTACCATGACGGCTTCCTGCTCTTCCACGGCCCCCGGCACCCCTACTTTTGTCTCCCTTTCTGCTCGACATGTCCCTCCTCTGGCATTTATGACAGGCGACTCTGCACCCTGGTATTGGGGTGAATGCCTCCTGCCCCCTGACAGCTCCCCGAGCATCAGGACCACACAGTCACCTCCGCATCATCCACAGGTCTACATGGTGAGAGCTCCACACATTTGGCCACTGCACCCCATCTTCTGATTACTCAGATGGACCCACTCATCTAGTCCATCAAAAGAGAAAACGGGTAGGGAGCCCAAATTGTCCCTGAGTTGATCTAAAACAAAACAAAACAAAACAAAAAAGAAACCAAGGATTCTGTAAGAACTGCAAGTTGCTTTTCTAAATTAGACACAAAACAGCCCCACCGAATTCTAAACTCGGCCAACATTGCAGCTTTCCCCTTTGAACAGATGAAAAGCTGAAATACTACATGAACTGCTCCATGGGCTTTTGCCTCTGAGAGGACATGCAGTATTGGGGTACGATCCTGGGGGGATGCAAGTGGCAGCTAACATATAATGAAGAAGGAAGTAATTCAGAGACAGATCTGGAGCTTGGAAATGGACCGCATTGTTAGTGCACCTTGAAACTTAAGCATCTACACAGGGAATGTTGTAACTGGAGGCCTGGTTCAAAAACAGCTAAATCTAAAGCACATTTTGAAAAATGTAGTCAATATTAGGTACAATTTTCAGTTTAAGACACCCTTGGGAAACCACTCCAAGTTACCAAAACTTTGGTGATTTTCTTCCAGCAAATTACTGATCTATAAAACAGTTGTGCAACACTGATTTCCATCTTTAGGTGATGGGGAGAGACCGCTTTTCCCTTTACCCCTTGCAGATCTGTCTGCTGAGCTACTTGTATTAGAGTTAAGTCTTTGGGGAGGGACCTAGTTCTCTGAAACAGTAAAAGGATGTGGTTGAACTCCCAGTTCCTTGTAAATGCAAAACTCTCAAGTCTAATATTTAATACTGGTGACAAGTGTTTATCTGGCTCCCCATGTTCCTGAAGGCCAGCCTGTTGGCCAAGGCTTCTTTCTACGGGGGAACAGGACAGATACAACCGTAGGAAAACCATTCCTGGTCCCCCCTGACCCCTGAGGAGTGACGAAAGCCTGGTGCTGAATTTGGCCATCCGGAATGAAAAGCCAGGCTTCAGGTACCACTCACCTCATCCAAAGCTTCTCACATTCTCTGGGTGTGAGGGGAATATCAAAGCTGTACAGCGCGTTCTTTACATCCCGTCGTCGAAGAATGCCGTTGCCCTCATTGTCGGTTTCGATAAAATTCTACAATATTCCAAGGCGGCATTTAGTAATCATGCATAATTGCTCAGACAGTATACAGGCTTTTCAATAGTCAGTATCTGGAACAATCTAAGACATTTTTCTACCATTCCTCCTGCTTAAAAACCTTTTAATCTATGTCCTAGATACCCTCCCCATTCCTCTAAAGAAGGTGATCGAGCAAAACACGAACAAGTGTTAACATCCTAGGAGGGGCTTATTTCTGGGTAATGAGTGGTCTCAGGGGTGTGGCTTGGATTCTTCTCTGACCAACAACTTGGGATCAAACACTGTTAGAGATAAGAGTCAACCAGAGCCTGGGAAATGAGGCGCAGCCCACACTGCTGAGGTTATCATCTCCACGATGCAGCGAATTTGGCTGCCTGGCTGTCTGTCAGAGGGGAAATGAGGGACGTGAGACTCTGGTTGTTGTGACAAGATGGTATGGTACCATTTCAATATCCCCGAGGGGTGCAAAAGGCATCTGGGGATTTGTCACCGCAGACTAGAAGAGCAGGTAGCACAGGGCGCTCCACTCTGTCTTAAATTGTTTCCGAACAATAGCTCATTCGCTCCTCCTTCTAATACACTGTGAGGGAGACACAGTGGGTCCATCTCCCAAGTCCTCTGCGAGCATCATACCTAATGGTGAAACCACGAAACATTCCCTGTAAGATCAGGAACCAGGCAAGAATATCTCTATCGCCCTCTATTCATCATTGTACTGGAGGTGCCCGCCAGTGTACTTAGGCAAGTTAAAATTGTTAAAAGGTGTAAAAACAGGGCAGGGAGAAATACAATTGTCATTTATTCACAAATGACATGACTGTATATATAAGAATACAAGGAATCCATAAATAAATTATTACACTAAGAGGCTCTGGCAAGAAATCTGGATTCTATATCAATACATAAAATCATCCACATTTTTATATCTCAGACATGGAAAATGAATTAAAAAAATAACATTTACAGTAGCATCAAAAATAGAAAGTTTGAGGAATAAATCTTATAAATGATTGTAAGACTTCTACACAGGAATGTCTAAAACTTTTCTGAAAGATATTTTAAAAGATCAAAACAAATGGAAATGCAATGTGTTCATTAATCGGAAGGCTCCACGTAGTAGAGATGTCATTTCTTGCCAAACATCCCAACAGTTTTTTTTTTCTTTGTGGAACTCGACAAACTGATTCAAAAACTCTCAGAGAACAAGGAGGCAGGACTTGCCAACCAGCTAATCAAGATGTCTTACTAAGTTATGGGGACTCTAAAGATGTGATATTGGTGCCAAGATAGACAAACTGACCAATGAACCAGAAGGAGGAGCCCAGAAACACCCGTGGGCATTGATGCAGGACAGTGGTGATGCTGCAGATCAGTGGGGGAAAAGATGGACTTTGCAATGAATGGTGCCAGGACAACTGGATCTCCATACGGAAGATGGAATTGGATCCCCACAGCATGACACGTGACACTTCCAGTGCTGGTGTCGAGACCTGAATGTGAAAGCTGAGGCTGTGAAGCTGCTCTAGGGAGATCGTAGGAGAATATCTTCAAGACTTCAGGGCAGGGTTTCTTCAACAAGAACTTTAGGGAGTAGTTAAAAATGTGACTACATTAAACGAAGAACTTATATTTATCAAAAGATATCATGTAAAGAGGGTGAAAACAGGAGAGGGTGTGGCCACGATGGCGGAGTAGGAAGACCCTGAGCTCACCTCCTCCCATGGACACACCAAAATTACAGCTATTAACAGAGAAACTATTGATGAGCAAAACCAGAAAACTAGCAGAAAAGAGTTTCTACAGCTACCGATATAAGGAAGGAACCACAGTGAGGCCACAGAGTCATGGTACAGTCAAGACCCATACCCCTGGCAACACACAAACGGGAGGAGGATTACAGTTGCAGAGGTTCTCCCCAAGGAGCAAGGGGTCTGTGCCCCACATTGGGCTCCCCAGCCTGGGGTTCCTGCGCTGGGAAGATGAGCCCCCAGATCATTTGGCTTTGAAGGCCAGCAGGGCTTACTCTCGGGAGTATCAGAGGGCTGTGAGAAATAGGAACTCCACTCCTAAAGGGTGCACACAAAATCTCACATGCTCCGGGCCCCGGGGTAGAAAGAGTAATTTGAAAGGAGCCTGTGTCAGACCCACCTGCTGATCTTGGAGAGCCTCTTAGAGAAACAGAAGGCACGTGGGGCTCGCCCTGGGACCATAGACACCGGCGGCAACCATTCTGGGGAGCTCATTCAACCACGTGGACACTGGGGTTGGCAAACGCCATTCTGGAATATACTCCCTCTACCTTATTAATGCTGGAACCTGGCCTGCCCACCAGCCTGTCAGCACCAGTACTGGGATGCCTCAGGACAAGCAAGCAGCTGGGCAGAGACCCAGTCCCTCTCACCAGCAGGCCTGCTGCCTTAAGACACCCTGAGCCCACCACAGGACCCAGGACTCATCCCCACATACCAGTGCACTGGCACGAGCTCACCATGAGTGGATAGGCATCAGCCCCAGAACCCCCAGGGCCCTGGCCCTGACCACAAGCAGTCTGAAACATCAACTCCAGGACCCCCAGGGCCTTGAAGCCAGAGATCCTGAGACCTGTCTCCACCCACCAGTGGTCCAGCACTAGCCCCAGGACCAGCCTTACCCACCAGTGGGCGAGCAAAAGCCCCAGGACCCCCTGGTTCCTGACCCCACCCACCAGCCCCAGGACCACCACAGCTCTTCAGACAGCCACCCTGGGATCTAGCCCCACCTAATAGGCGAGCTGAAACCAGCTGCAAGACACCTTGGACCCCACAGAGAGCTGCCCCAGGATCCAGCCCCAACCACCAGTGGGCCAACAGCAGCTTAGGACACACCAGACCCTGCAGCCAGCTGTGTCAGGAATTAGCCCTTCCTACCAGCAGGCTGACACTAGATCCAGGACACCCAGCCCTGCAACCACCCGCCCCAGAACTTGGCTTTGCCTACCAGTGGGCCAGCACTAGCCCCGGGACCCCCTGGGGCCCTGTAGTCAGAAGCCTCATGACCTGGCCCCACCCACCAGCAGCCAGTGGCCTCTGCACAAGGCAGAGTCTGGCAACCAACTGGACTGTGGGCCAGCCATGCCTACCAGACCACCCACAGCAGTCAGCCTGACACAACAGGAGAAGCCACACCACCCACAGAGGTGGCAGCCCTAGAGCGTACAGCTCTGGTGGCCAGAGGGGAGTGTGCTGCTGGGGTGCGCAGGGTGCCTCCAGCAAAAGGCTACGTCTCCAAGGTCAGGAAACAGAACCAATCTACCAAATATAGAGAAAGAAAAGCAGCAAATTCGGCAAAATAAGGCAACAGAGGAATATATCCCAGATGAAGGAACAAGACAAAACCCCAGAAGAACTAAGTAAAGTGGAGATAGGCAACCTACCCAATAGAGTTTGAAATGATGATCGTAAAGAAGCTCAAAGAAATCAGCAGAAGAATGGATAAACACAGTGAGAAGTTTAACAGGGTTAGAAGATATAAAGAAGAACAAGACAGAGCTGAAGAATACAATAATTAACACACACTAAAAGGAATAAAAAGTAACATAAATAAAAAACACACTATAAGGAATCAACATATTAGATGATGCAGAGGAACAGATCAGTGAGCTGGAAGACAGAGTACTGGAACTCACTGAAACAGAACAGAAAAAAAGAATAAAAAGAAATGAGGACAGTTTAAGAGACCTCTGGGACAACATCAATGTAATAACATTTGCATTACAGGAATCCCATAAGGAGAAGAGACAGAGAAAGGGGCAGAGACCATATTTGAAGACATAATAGCTGAAAACTTCCCTAACCTGGGAAAGGAAACAGACATCCAGGAACAGGAATCACAGAGAGTACCAAACAGGATCAATGCAAAGAGGATCAAAGCAAAACACATTGTAATTAAAATGGCAACAATTAAAGATAAAGAAAGAATATTAAAAGCAGCAAGGAAAAAGCAACAAAATACATACAAGGAATTCCCATAAGGCCGTCAGCTAATTTTTCAGCAGAAACTCTGCAGGCTAGATAGAAGGGAGTGGCACAATAAGTTTAAAGTGCTGAAAAGGGGAAATCTACAACCAAGAATACTCTATCCAGCAAGGCTTTCATTCAGGCTTGACGGAGAGATAAAAAATTTTTTTACAGGCAAGCAAAAGTTAAGAGCTCAGCTCCACCAAATGAGCTTTACAAGAAATGTTAAAGGGACTTCCCTAAGTGAAAAAGAAAAAGGCCACAGCTAGAAACATGAAAATTATGAAAGAAAAAAGCTCATTGGTAAAGGCAAATATACAGTAAAGGCAGTAAATCAACCACATGTAAAGCTAGTAGGAAGGTTAAAAGACAAAAGTAGTAAAATCATCTATATCCACAAAAAATAGTTAAGGGATACACAAAACAAAATGATGTAAAATAAGATGTCAAAAACAGCAAGTGTGTGTGTGGGGGGGTAAAAATGCCAGGATTGTTAAAATACATTTGAACTTAAGAGCCCAGCAACTTAAAATAACCACATGTATATATAGATTGCTATATAACCTTCACAATAACAACAGACAAAAGATCTATAATAGACACACAGAAAAAAAAAAAAAGGAATCCAAACGTAACACTAGAGATAGTCATCAAACCACAATGGAAGAGAGCAAAAGAAGAAGAAAGGAACAAAAAAGAACGATAAAAACAATCCCAAAACGATTAACAAAATGGCAATAAGTACATACCTATCAGTATTTATATTAAATGTGAATAGACTAAATGCTCCATCAGAAAACACAGAGTGGCTGAATGGATACATAAACAAGACCTATATATATGCTGTCTACAAGAGACTCACTTCACCTCTAAAGACACACACCCACTGAAAGTGAGGGGATGGAAAAAGATATTCCATGCAAATGAAAATGAAAAGAAACCAAGGGTAGCAATACTTATATCAGATAAAATAGACTTTAAAGACTGTAACAAGAGACAAAGAAGGACATTACATAATGATCAAGAGATCAATCTAAAGAAAAGGTATAACAATTCTAAATATATATGCATCCAATACAGAAGCACCTAAATACGTAAAGCAAAGATTAACAGACAAAAAGGGATAAATAGACAGTAACACAATAATAGCAGGGGACTTTAATATCCCACTGACATCAATGGACAGGTCATCCAGACAGAAAATGAGTAAGGAAACATTGGCTTTAAGTGACACATTAGATCACATGGACCTAATTGATATATATATATAGAATCAAAAAGCAGCAGAATACACACTCGTTTCAAGTGGACATGGAATGTTCTCCAGATCACATGATAGGACACAAAACAAGTCTCAGTAAATTTAAGAAAACTAAAATAATATCAAGCTTTTTTTTTGACCACAGCACTATGAGACTAAACATCAACTGTAAGAAACAAATTGCAAAAATTACAAACATGTAGAGACTAAACACTATGCTACTAAACAACCGATGGATCACTGAAGCAATCAAAGAAGAAATAAAAAAATACCTGAAGACAAAAGAAAATGGAAATACAAGGACCCAAAATCTATGGGACACAGCAAAAGCAGTTCCAAGAGGGAAGTTTATAGCAAAACAAGCCTATCTCGGGAAAAAAGAAAAATCTCAAATAAATAACATAAGCTTACACCTAAAGGAACTAGAAAAAGAAGAGCAAAACCCAAAGTTAGTAGAAGGAAAGAAATCATAAAGACCAGAGCAGAAATAAATAAAATACAGACTTAAAAATACAATAGAAAAGATGAATGGAACTAAGAGCTGGTTCTTTGAAAAGATAAACACAATTGATAAGCCTTTAGCCAGACTCATCAAGAGAAAAAGAGAGAGGGCCCAAGCCAATAAAGTCAGAAATGAAAAAGGAGAAGTTACAACCGTCACTACAGAAACACAAAGGATCGTAAGAGATTACTATGAACAATTATATGCCAATAATATGAACAACCTAGGAGAAGTGGACAAATTCCTAGAAATGTACAATCTCCCAAGACTGAACTGGGAAGAAATAGACCAATTACTAGTAATGAAGTTGAATCAGTAATAAAAGAACTCCCAAAAAACAAAAGTCCAGGGGCAGACAGCTTCACAGGTGAATTTTACCAAAGATTTAGAGAAGAGTTGTCAATCTTTCTCAAATTTTCCAAGAAATTGCAGAAGGAATGCTTATGAATGCATTCTATGAGGTCAGCACCACCCTGATGCCAAAACCAGACAAAGATATCACAAAAAAGAAAACTATAGGTCACTATCACTGATGAACATATATGCAAAAATCCTCAACAAAATATTAGCAAGCCAAATTCAACAATACCTTTAAAAAGATCATACACCATGATCAAGTGGGATTTCTCCCAAGGATGCAAGGATGGTTCAGTATCTGAAAATCAATGAATGTGATACACCACATTAACAAACTGAAAAACAAAAATCATATGACCATTTCAATTGATGCAGAAAAAGCTTTGGACAAAATTCAACACCCATTTATGATAAAAACTCTCAACAAAGTGGGTATAGAGGGAACATACCTCAACATAATAAAGGCCATATATGATAAGTCCACAGCTAACATCACACTCAATTGTGAAAAGCTGAAAGCATTTCCTCTAAGATCAGGAACAAGACAAGCATATCCACTCTCACCATTTTTATTCAACATAGTACTGGAAGACCTAGCCACAGCACTCAGACAAGAAAGAGAATGAAAAGGAATCCGAATTGGAAAGGAAGAAGTAAAACTGTTACTGTTTAAAGATGACATGATACTATACGTAAAAAATCCTAAAGATGCCACCGAAAAACTACTAGAGCTCATCGATGAATTTGGTAAAGTTGCAGGATACAAAACTAATATATAGAAATCTGTTGCATTTCTATACACTAATAATAAACTATCAGAAAGAGAAATTAAGAAAATCATATCAAAAAGAATAATATATCTAGGAATAAATCTAACTAAGGAGGTAAAAGACCCATATTCTGAAAACTATAAGATACTGATGAAAGAAATTGAAGATGACACAAACAGATGGAAAGATATACCATGTTCATAAGTTGGAAGAATTAATATTGTTAAAATGACCACACTACCCAAGGCAATCTACAGATTCAAGGCAATCCCTATCAAAATACTGTGGGCATTTTTCACAGAACTAGAACAAATAATTCAAAAATCTGTATGGAAACACAAAAGATTCCAAATAACCAAAACTGTATTGAGAAAGAAGAACAAAACTGGAGGTATCACACTAACTGATTTCAAACTAAACTACAAAGCTACTATCATAAAAACAGTATCCTACTGGCACAAAAACAGACACATAGATCAACGGAACAGAATAGAGAGCTCAGACATGAACCCACACTTATATGGGCAATTAATCTATGACAAAGGAGGCAAGAATATACCATGGGGAAAAGACAGCCTTATCAATAAGTGGTGTTGGGAAAACTGGACAGCTACATGCAAAAGACTCAAACTGGAGTACTCTCTCACACCATGCACAGAATAAATTCAAAATAGATTAAAGTCTATTTAATCAGTTGTAAGACCTGAAACCATAAAAATTCCAGAAGAAAACATAGGCAGTGCTCTGACATCTATCGTAGTAGTGTTTTTTTGGATACATCTCCTCAGGCAAGGGAAACAAAAGGAAAAATAAACAAATGGGACTACATCAAACTCAAAAGCCTTTGCACACAGCAAAGGAAACTATCAAGAAAACAAAAAGGCCACTAATTGAATTGGAGACGATATTTGCAAATGATATATTCTTATAAGGGGTTAATCCAAAATATACAAAGAACTCATAGAACTCAAAACCAAAAAACCAAATAACTTCATTAAAAACTGGAGTTTCAGCATAATGTACAATAGCCAAGATACGGAAGCAACTTAAGTATCCATTGAGAGATGAATGGATAAAGAAGATGTGGTATATACACATATATACAATGGAATATTACTCAACCATAGAAAAGAACAAAATCTTGCCATTTATGACAACATGGATGGACCTAGAAGCATTATGCCAAACGAAAGAAGTCAGACAGGGAAAGACAGATACTGTATGGCTTCACTTCAATGTGGCATCTAAAAAATACAACAGATGAACAAACAGAACAAAACAGAAACAGAGTTATAGATGCAAAGAACAAACAGGTGGTTACCAGAGAAGAGAGGGCTGGGAGGATGAAAGAAATCGGTGAGGGCGATTAAGCGGTACAAACTTCCAGTTGCAAAATAAATGAGTCACAGGTATAAAAGCTACAGTGTGGGGAATACAGTCAATAACTAAGTAATATCTTTGTGGTGACACATCATAACTAGACTTACCCTGGTGATCATGTTGAAATGAACAGAAGAAAAATCACTATGTCGTGTAACAGGAACTAACATAGTGTTTTAGGTCAATTATACTCTAAAAACAAACAAACAAGCATACAAACAATTCATAGAAAAAGAGATCAGATTTGTGATTACCAAAAGCAAGGGGTGCAGGGAGGGGCAATTGGATGAAGGTGGTCAACAGGTACTACAAACTTCCGGTTCTAAGATAAATAAGTACTAGGGATGTACCCCATAAATATCATGAATACAGCTGAATATAATGAATATAATGAACACAGCTGTACGTATAACATATATATAATATATAACACATCTGTATGTTATATACAAAAGTTAAGAGACTAAAACCTAAGAATTCTCATCACACACATTTTTTTCTATTTCTTTTATTTCATATTTATATGAGATGATAGACGTTCACTAAACTTATTGTGATAATCATTTCACAATATACGTAAGTCAAATCACTATGCCATACACCTTAAACTTGTATGGTGCTGTTTGTCAATTATATCTCAATAAACTGGAAGAAAAATTAAATTAAAAAAATTTTTAAAGGGTGAAGACTGAACACAAACTGAGAGAAGATATCTGCATCACTTACCACTTACAAAAGTCTACTGGCCAAACCAAAGTAAGCGTTCCCACTGACCAAGGAAAGAAAGACAGACAAGCCAGTGTGAAAACTGTAAAAAAGTCTCAAGCAGACACTTTGCAGATAAAGAAAACTGACTAATGAATAAACAAATGAAAAAAATGCCCAATTTCATTAGTAAACAACAAATGCTAATTAAAACAGCAACGAGCTAGTGCTACACATCCACTGGAGGGGAAGAAAGTAAGACGTCTGAGAGTCCCAACAGAGCCCTGTGACCCACAATGTCGAAAATATTTACTGTCTTGCCCTTCACAGAAAAAGTGTAGCTCCCTGGTCTAAGATACTGTTAATATTCTATTCCTTCATCTGGATGGTGGTTACATGGTGGCGTACAATCTGGGATACGCGGTGACTACACATTATACACACTTATTTAAACTACACATATACATTATACATATAATACATATATAAAACATGTATGTTAAATGTGCATATATACATACATATTATATATACATAGTTACATACATATATTATTTTTATATTCCACTGTAGCGTCACAAATTAAAAAACAATTAAGCTTAAAAAAGTTAGGCCTGGGGCTTCCCTGGTGGCGCAGTGGTTGAGAGTCCGCCTGCCGATGCAGGAG
>NW_006780611.1:5871266-5890039 GCF_000442215.2 Lipotes vexillifer | reverse complement strand
ACCGAAAAAAAAAAAAAAAAAAAAAGGTTTGCTGAAGAAACCAATGAACTTATTTTCCAAAAACACCTAACTAGCAATGAGCATATTAAGCTGCCCCCAAATGGGACGACTCCTATGTACTTCTGAGAATGCAGCTGGAGGTGCCCCCAGCAGCGCATGGCGGAGCGGGGAGCCCTGTGACTCTATGTGAAGGTCACTAGATGACTAAACGCGGAATCCTTGTTCAAGTTCAAACAGGGTTTTACTGGAGAATACATCCTTTTGGATATTAGCAGGTCCTGTTTGGCAAATTCCCAACAGAAATGCGGCAGAAGGGAGACTCCACACCTTTGGTCACCTTCACCATCTCTAAATGCCGGGACCCAGAAGTGAAGAGCTGGGATGGGTGCACCGAGTGAGAACAGCCGTCTCATCACCAGTTGGTCGGGTGGGAATACTGCTGATCTTATTTAGGTATTATGCTTTCTGCCGATTTAGAATTCAGAACTAATTCCTTCAGTGCTTTAGTCAAAATAAACTGAGAGAGTGGCAGAGATGTCCACATGCGCAGGATCGTTTAGTCCTGTGGGGGCCAGTGAGGTGACACGATGCTTGATTCTGGACAAAGCACGTCCTCTCCCTGCCAGGCTCAGTCCTAGAAGAGCTGGAGGAGGTCTCCGCCCGATAGACGCAAGGCTCCTGATTTAGCAGCACAGCGCCCTGGGGTCCCCAGGCCTCCTCCACACATAGTTTGGGGTCCCGCACGACATCAAGGATGAAGGTGGCTACGGGAGGCCATGGAATCGAGGTGGAGTGAGAGTCCACACTGACGGGGAGGACGTCACCCAGCCAGGAGGCCAGGACAGAAGGGGAGGGGGCCCTGCAGGGTGTCGTGGTGCCGAGGGTGGAGGTGTTTCAGGAAGGATGGACTGAACAAGGCAGAAACAAAGGCCTCCACAGCCTCTGGCCACTCCCAGCGGCCTGCTCCTTCCAGCACCCATCTGCTTTGTTAATAATCTGTCACCTTCCCTGGTTGGTGAGCTCTGCCAGGCAGGAGCAGACAGGCCTTGGTTACCACTGAACCTGGCGCACAAACCCCTGCGCAGTGAGTCTGTGCTAAGTCAAAGCGGGGTCAGATGAAGCTGTGAAGGGCCCTGGCCGTGGCCCTCGGGAGTCCCTGGAGTCAGACCACAGGGCGGGGCTGCTCCCATGAGGGGAAGGAGGGCAGGGCAGCTGAGAGGGGAGGCACGCTGGGGAGAAGGGACTTTTTCTTAAATAGGTTTGAGGGAGTTTGAAGGCCAGAGAGAGGCAGGGATGGGGCGGGCACGCGGGAAGGCGGTCAGGTGGCCAGCTCTGCCCTCTCCCCGGCTGGCGCTGCTGTGTCCTGTGTGGCCGCTGCTTACAATCCAGAGCTTGCCCTGCACTCCGCGACCCAAAGGACTGATCTGGAAGGCTGGCCCGGCCTCGATCTGTGTGATTTGCCGGCCTGGGCTGGCACAGTCAAGGCTGTGAGGCAGCCCGGGTGCTTAACAGGACTTAAAAGCGGGACTTCTCATCGGGCACAGGCCAAGACAGAGCAAACATAGATAGAAAATGACCACATGAAACAAAGTGGAGACATTCTTCTGAATAGTGTGAAAATACTTCTGTAATGCAGTATACAAATACTTTTTTAAATGAAGTTTTTGTGTCCTTGTTGCATTGAGAAGTGGTGACCCCATATCCTATACCTCAGGATGACCCACACTTGCATTTCAGATCTACTGTCCTGCAGGTACAGCTGCCATTGTTAAGAGCATGTTTCCCATCTTGACACCATAATCACAGTTTACACAATTGCACATGGAGGGTATTCACCTTCAAACTATGCTTTCTATAATTTTAGCAAGACAGGAAGAAATACCTCTTAAAAAAAGCATGTTTATAACTGTGTAAAAACAAGAATGATAGCATCTTACATTTTGCATTTAAATTTTTTTTTTTTTAACATCTTTATTGGGGTATAATTGCTTTACAATGGTGTGTTAGTTTCTGCTTTATAACAGAGTGAGTCAGTTATACATATACATATGTTCCCATATCTCTTCCCTGTTTGTCTCCCTCCCTCCCACCCTCCCTATCCCACCCCTCCAGACAGCCACAAAGAACCCAGCCGGTTTCCCTGTGCCATGCGGCTGCTTCCCACTGGCTATCTACCTTACGTTTGTTAGTATATATATGTCCATGTCTCTCTCTCGCCCTAACACACCTCACCCTTCCCCCTCCCCATATCCTCAAGTCTGTTCTCCAGTAGGTCTCTGTCTTTATTCCTGTTTTACCCCTAGGTTCTTCATAACATTTTTTTTTCTTAAATTCCATATATATGTGTTAGCATACGGTATTTGTCCTTCTCTTTCTGACTTACTTCACTCTGTATGACAGACTCTAGATCTATCCACCTCATTACAAATAGCTCAATTTCGTTTCTTTTTATGGCTGAGTAATATTCCATTGTATATATGTGCCACATCTTCTTTATCCATTCATCCGACGACGGGCACTTAGGTTGTTTCCATCTCCGGGCTATTGTAAATAGAGCTGCAATGAACATTTTGGTACATGACTCTTTCTGAATTCTGGTTTCCTCAGGGTATATACCTAGTAGTGGGATTGCTGGGTCATATGGTAGTTCTATTTGTAGTTTTTTAAGGAACCTCCATACTGTTCTCCATAGTGGCTGAACCAATTCACATTCCCACCAGCAGTGCAAGAGTGTTCCCTTTTCTCCACACCCTCTCCAGCATTTATTGTTTCTAGATTTTTTGATGATGGCCATTCTGACTGGTGTGAGATGATATCTCATTGTAGTTTTGATTTGCATTTCTCTAATGATTAATGATGTTGAGCATTCTTTCATGTGTTTGTTGGCAGTCTGTATATCTTCTAAATTTTTAATTCATATCAAACCTGAGATAAAGCCAGCAATTTCAGTCCATGTAACTCTTAAAATTACTTATTTTTCTAAAGATCAATTGACCTTGAATGTGAGAATTTATTTTGAAAAAGTATTTTAAGAAAAAAAGGAGTCCCTAAATTGATATACAAAGTTGCTTTACCATCTTAGCGACTGGATGGAAAATAGCTCCCTCATCACAATGATCTTGGAACATTGAAATAGATTCCCTTTCCTTTTAAGGAAATAATCATTTTCTTACCTTAGACAAGTCTGACCATCTGGTTTTTGCTTTGGTAACAAGATACGGATGAGCCTGTTCACAAGCTAGTTCGGAATCTGCAACCTTCTGTTTTGGTCTTAAAAGAAAAAAAAAAAAGAATTTGTTTAAATTTAATGGACTCATTAATCCCCCAAGGGATTCTCCTACCCCAGTTTGTTTCAAAGATAGCGTTAAAGCCTGCTATTTCACATCTGGTCTAACTTAATTCTTAAAATACCGTCTTATTTCCCCAGCTGCATATTAGGGAAATCTTAAATTTTAGGAGTACTTGCTTATTTCCAGATAAATGCTGTTCAACTTTTCCTGCAGTTCACAAAACAAAAAGGGCTCATTTATTCCCAGAGGGATAAAAAACACACTATAACATTGTCTTCAGATGAAGACAACTAAAAACTTTTATTTCTGAATGTACACGTTGGCGTGATCGTGCAGACCAAAGCAAACAGTCCAGGAACACTGTGGGAATGTGACCTACAGACTCAATCTCAGCTCATGTTCATAGGTTACGTCTGTGGGATGTAAAATGATCAAAACTCTACTCACAGAACGATGGGCGCCAAGGACACTTTAAAAAAAGACTGTGGCTAGGCCTCCACGGGGCGCAGTGAAGACTGTGGCTGAAGGAGTTTGGGGTGCCCTGGATTCTTCCAATCACTAAAACAAATTAGCGGCACGTGAAACCCTGTAAAACCCTTCCCCACTTCTTTCTCCGTGGTCGCCTTGCTTGGAACCACGCTTGCGCACAGGCACGTGGGTGATCAGTGCATCTTGCCTGAGGGTGAGAGTAAGGGGGACACCTGAGCGAGGCCCCACAGGGACACTCACAGGAACTTCCTCTCAAGGGAACCTGGAAAACCAGAGTGGGGACAGCACACAAGCCCCATGTCGCCCTTCTAAAGAAGTGGCATTATTCATGCTCCAGCAGGTGAGCTGCTCGTAAGGAAAAAAAATCTAAAGTCAACCAGGAGGCCGCCAGTTGAGAAAATGCAGCAGTCAAAGGTTTATGTGATCCCCAAAGATGTGGCTTTGTAGCTGACCCTTTGTATGTGATGCCAGGTGGGGAGCACTGTGGTTTTAGGGTAATCGTGGCCTCCACAAGCTCTGTGACCAGTCAGGCTGGAACTACCGAATCTGGGTTTTCACACCAGTGCTGGCATTGCCACCCCAGTTTGCAAAAGGGAATGCTGTGGTTTAGAGAGGTGAAATCGCCTGCCAAAATTGCACAGCCAGTACCGGGAATCCTGGCACTGAAACTCAGGGCCCTCCCATGCCAGAGGAAAGCCTTTCTCACCGTTGTCATTCCGTCTGAAGCTACAGTTTTGGTAGCCCCTCTAACTTCACTCCTCAGAGGAAAGGGTCCATTAAATATTACATTTCACAGAGGCGAGGGCCACCTTACACACACAGGATCTCCTTTTCACTTAACGTGTCTATTTCAATTCAACCAGAGCAGTTCTGCTGAGCACCGCTGAGTGCCAGGCACTGTGTGAGGTCCTGGGGAAAGTGAAGCCTGCAGCGTCCCAGAGAAGGCCCTCCTGGAACATCACGCTACTGCCCTACATTTTAAAAGCAGACAGCAGGGCACAGCACTGCAACCAACAAATTAAGCAGTAATCATTGCTCTTCATGTGGCTTCTCCTTTAAATCCTTTCTAAGAAATTCTGCTGCTGATCTCAGCTATCCTGGACCACTCCTCAGGTCCCCCGATGACTGACAGTGCTCCGTACACACTGGTCACCAACAACATCGTGGCCCTCATTACCCCAGAAGCCCACACTGTGCTGTTGACTCATGTGTCACACGGAAAGGGTCTTATTCAGACCAGCGCTTCTTTGGTGAATTACATAAACTTTGACTCCTGTGGTTTGGCAAACAAAAAGTCTTGCATTTCCTCAGTGGGCAGGTGCTGAGGACCCGCTGCAGCTGGGCGGGGTCTCCTCCCTCTTCCCATGTCGCTGCTGAAATGGACCAAATGAGGTCATGCCCACTTTCATTTTCTCTCCTGGCAGATGCCAGCCTGTGGGGAACACAGGTGAACTATGGTGGCACACGCCCCCTGACTCCCCCCCCCCCCCCCCAACACACACAGTCTTTAAATTCGTCAGTTGCTTCTATATTACCAAGTCCGGGGTCTCTGCTGGCTTAACGTGTGACGCTGTTAAGCATCTCCCCCTCTCTAGTCACCTTCATGATGCTGCTCTTTAATGGGCTGGAACACCCACCACCTGGCAAATGTGTGCCCTCAGTGAGTGACTCTCCCCCTCTGCCTGCCCCCTCGACCACTCCTCTCTCCTTCCACCCCAAAGCTTATGTCCTCTTCTGAGAGGTCATCCCTGCTCCTGTCCCCAGCTACCACCTGGATGCCGTTTGCCCACACTTCTGTGCCATTAGCATGGTAACCTCACCTGCTTCTCCATTCTATCTCCAGCTGTTTACCAGACTTCACAGAATCATGGAATTTCAAGGGTGGAAAAGGATCCAAAGATCAAGCAGTCTAATCTTCTATCGTTACTTTACCACTAAGGTTTTGGAAGGTTGGGTAGATTATTTTGCATGTTCACAACTACTGTTTAAAAGGACTGTAGGTCCTCATGAGGCCTATTCCCGTGCCTTCACCGTTAGGTGCCTCGTAAATCCTGTCTGAACCCAGAGGACGCACCTGGACTTCCCGCAAAAGGATGGAGATCCTGAGAGGCGTGTTCTATCTCTGCAAAGTCAACTCACTATCAAGCTGATCTCACTGCCTAGACACATGTCCAAGCAGCCTCCCTACCCAATTCCTTTTTCAGGCTATGAGGCTTGATTATTTTTCTTAGTGACTCGTGCTCAAACCAGGAGCTCCTACCTATTTCCCATTCATTTCTCCTCTGTACCATTTTATATCCTTGTCTCCTCTAGAGAGATTGGAAGGTTTTTCTGTGGCCTTTTCCAGAAGTTACTTATTTTCTCTCCTATTGTCTGCCTCTTTAGATCTTGACAATCAGTCAGATCCAGCCTTCCTATCAGCCAGACTGTCAGTTACAAATACATACAATGTGCTGCTCTAAGTCCTACAAACACAATGATGAGCATGGTGAACAGAACCCATGTCCTCAAGGAGCTCATCCTGTGATGGCAGGAATGTAGAGCAAACACATGGAAAAATAAGTGAATCAGATAACTTCAGCTACTGAATGTGACTGAGAATGATGGACCAGGGTGGGGTCCGGGGCATTTCAGCCAAGAAGACCAGAGAGCGGGGACTCCTTGAGGCCTGAGTGATGATCCAGTTAAGATGGAGTAGACACACATACTTACTTCATCCTGTCTCTTCCACTGGTTACAGCCAAAAACTCTAGACAGAATACAAAAAGTAACTCTCTGAAGATGGTAAAAAGTAAATAATAGGAGGCTTATGGAGAGGGAAGTCAAAACTTAAAGAATGACTTATATAATGGTGAGATTCATGGGCTTTTTTCCTCCCGTATTTCCAACTTAAGGGCTGCTTACAGGCAGTCCTAATTCTGGAACTGTGCAGTGGACATGGACAGAAAAATCTCCAAAAGAAAGTCTGTTTTTCTGACCGAAGAACTAGGAAGGTGAACCCCTGAAGTACAAAGAGCATGGGGGGGGGGGAATCCCCCCTTTCTTGTCTCTTTTTACTGTTCACTCCTGATCTGAGGCAAGCCCAGTGACAAAACTGCACGTCTATGGTGGTGCCAGCAATAGTATTGGCCAAGTAGGTACCCACAACTGAAATTCTTCTCTCTAACCAGAGGAGATGGTAAAAGGGGTCCCTGTGTTCAGGGAGGATTGGAGAAGTCCACATTATTTTCTCTTTCTCGTTTTTCTCTCACCATGTTGGCCTGGAGGGGGACCCAGTCAAGAGAAGCACTCAGTAGCACAGAATGGCTAAAACCTAAGATTGTCCAACCAGAAGAACAAAAAAGGGGTCCCTGAGTGCTGGAGAGTGTGGGGAGAAATCATAGAGAGGGCTAGAAAAAGGGACGCCCAAATGAATGAAGGAAGTTCCAGGTTCACCTGTGATGTGCACATGTGTGAAACCAACCCAAAGCAGCACAGTGAAAGCTTTGAGAACTTTACTACAGTGTAGTTAAGACTGTCTCCTGCGTGCTGCACTCACGGGCTGACCTGATAGAGCTACAATGGCTTTGAAAACTGAACTGATATTGAAACCACAGAAGGCAGGTCAGGACTTGCACTCTGAAACTAAATGGATTGATTGCCTGCCTAAAAAAGATCAATCAGTCAACGCATTACCAAGGATCTTAACAGGACCAGAGTGTCACAATATAACATTAAAAATGTCCATGATACAGTCCAAAATTACTCAATGTACAGAGGACCAGGAAAATCCCAACAATTTTCAAGATAAAAGACAGCAGGCACCAACTCCAAGATGACCCCAATTTTCAAGATAAAAGACAGCAGGCACCAACTCCAAGATGACCCAGATGTTGAAATTATCATATTTAAAAGCAGCTATTATAACCATGAAGTAAGAGTACACATTCTTAAAATAAATGGAAAGACAAGTTCTGAGCAAAGAAATTGCAGTCAAAGAAAAAAGAACCAAGTGGAAACTTTAGAACTGGAAAAAACAACAACTGAAATAAAATTTTCACTGGATTGGCTCAATGACACAATGGAGATGACAGAGGAGTGAGTCAGTGAACTTGAAAATAGATGACTAGAAATAATCTAATCTGATCAACAGAGGAAAAAGAAAGAATATATCTCCAAGGACTATGATAGAGAGACCTGTTGATACAAAAACAAAAGGTCTAACATCCATGTCACTGGAGTACTGAAAGAAGAGAAAAAGATTGGTACAGAAAAAAATTTAAAACTTCAGGAAATAATAGCTGAAACCTGCCCAAATTTGATGGAAAAACATAAGTTTACAGATTCAGGAAGTTCAGCAAACCTCAAAAAAGATAAACTCAAAGAAAATCATGCTCAAACACATCATACTAAAACTATTGAAAACCAAAGCTAAAGAAAAAATCTTGAAAGCAGCCTGAGACAAATGACACATTACAGAGAGAAAACCATTTGAATGACTGTAGATTTCTCCTCACAAACTGTGGTGGCCAGAAGACAATGGAACAACATTTTAAAAGTGTTATAACAAAAGAATTGTCAACCCATAATTCTATATCCAGAAAAAAAAAAATGTTAGGAATGAAGGAGCAATAAAGATATGCTCAATGAAGGAAAACTATGATAACTTGTCTCCAGTAGACATGCTAAAAGAAGTTATTCAGGGGAAGGAAAATGACAGCAGAGAGAGACACTTTTGAGCTTGAGAAATAAAAGAAGAGAAGTAGAAATGGTAAATACAAATATACTTTTTCTCAGAGTTTCAAAACACATGAAGCATAAATTGATAAAAATGGAAGGAGAAATAGACAGATGCAAAATTATTGTTGGTGACGTCAACACTCCTCTCTCAGTAATTGATAGAACAAATAGAAAATAAGCGAGAACCTAAACACTATAACCAACTTGATCTTATTGACATTTATAGAACCCTCCACCCAACAACAGGCCAATATACATTCTTTTCAAGAAACATGGAATGTTCACCAAGACAGATGATTTCTAGGGTCATAAGATGAACCTTACCAAATTTAAAAGAATTAAAATCATACGAAGTGTGTTATCTAAACTGAACAGAATTAAACTAGAAATCAATAACAGAAAGATAGTTGGAAACCATGGAAATATTTTGAAAAAAAAAACATACTTCTAAATAATCCAAGGTTTCAAGAAACAGTCTAAACGGAAATTAGAAAATATTTTGAACTGAATGAAAATAAACACTATAACATATCCAAATCTGTGAAATGCAGCTAAATCAGTGCCTACAAGGAACCTGATAGCATTAAGGGCTCATATAGAAAAGAAAGAATTCAAATAAAAAATCTGAGTTTTCAGCTTAAGAAAATAAAAAAGGAGGGCAAACTACAGTTGATCCTTGCACAACACAGGTTTGGACTGCACGAGTCCACTTATATGCTAATTTTTTTCAATAAATACATTGGAAAATTTTTTGTAGATTTGTGACAATTTGAAAAAAATTCACAGATTAACCACATAGCCTAGAAATATTGAAAAAAAATAAGAAAAAGTTAGATATGTCATGAATGTATAAAATATATGTAGATACTAGTGTATCCTTACATAGGCATAAGGTGAGTGATATTTAATATAAAATTAATATGTTAGTTTTCTTCCTGTTTTATAACTTTGCTTTCAAAGAATTATATTACCGTACAGTGTGCTTCTCTCTCTCTCTCTCGTATTGGAGAAATTGTGTATCAGCCTATCATCACAGGCAAATGGGTTTTTCTTAGAGTAACGATTCCAATACTATATTATGAGTATGATTAGAATACTGTATGCTATAAAAATTTTATAATGACTCATTCTTTACTGTATAGGCTAGGCTACCATGAAGCAATTATATCGATTACACCACACTCCCATAAAGCAATCATATTGCTGCTTCTTTGTTAACAATGCATGCATTGTTATACCTCTAAACAAATATGAATTTCTTTTTCACATTATCTTTCCAGTTTTGATGTCCAGAGTTACACACCAAAATGTATGACTCCTGCAGTGTTTTGTACCGTATGAGACAATATTGATATGGGTACTGACAGAGAGATGATTTATCTTGTAAAAGACAATGTAAACTTACAGTATTGATAAATACAGTACTATAAATGTATTTTCTCTTTCTTATGACTTTTTTAACATCTTTATTGGAGTATAATTGCTTTACAATGGTGTGTTAGTTTCTGCTTTACAATAAAGTGAATCAGCTATACATATACATATATCCCCATATCCACTCCCTCTTGCATCTCCCTCTCACCCTCCCTATCCCACCCCTCTAGGTGGTCACAAAGCACTGAGCTGATCTCCCTGTGCTATGTGGCTGCTTCCCGCTACCTATCTATTTTACATTTGGTAGTATATATAAGTTTCTTATGACTTTCTTAATAACATTTTCTTTTCTCTAGCTTGCTTTATTGTAAGAATACAGTATGTAATACATATACAAACCATGTGTTGATTGACTTTATGTTATTGGTAAGCTTCCAGTCAACAGTAAGCTATTAGTAGTTAAGTTTGGGGGGAGTCAAAGGCTATACACAGATTTTTGACTGTGCAGGGGGTTGGCGCCCCTAACCCCTGTGTTGTTCAAGGATCAACTGTATACTTAAAGCAAGAAGAAAGGCGAAAATAGTAAAGAATAGAAATCAATGAAATCGAAACAGAAAAACAATAGAGAAAAAGAAATGAAACATAAAGGTGGTTCTTTGAAAATATCAATAAAATTGATGAACCTTCAGCTAAATGAATCAAGAAAAAAGGAGAGAAGACATCAACTACCAATATAAGAAATGAAAAAAGGGACCTCACTAAAGACCCCACAGATATTAAAAGAATAGTAAGGGAATACTATGAATAACTTCATTCTTATGAATTTAACAACTTAGATGAAACGGACCAATAGTTTAAAAGACAAAAATTACTAAAACTCGGTCAAGAAGGAATAGAAACCCTGAATGATCCTATAACTATTAAAGTAATTAGATTTGTAGTTAAAATTCTTCTGACAAAGGAAACGCCAGGACCTGATGATTTCATTGGTGAATTTTATCAAATATTGAAAGAAGAAACAGTGATTCTGTATGATCGAGAAAACAGAAGAGTGGCATTCATGACTTTTACTCTTTCTTAGAGGTCTTCCAAAAAAGAACAAAAGATGTATTTATTTTCTTTATGAAATAAAACTCCTATCTTGCAATTACCATGTGGGTCCATTGAAACCTCTTAGAATATGATAGATCATGGGATCTTAGCGATCTTGATTTAATCATACTAGATCTATTTCATTATTCTAAGAAATATTCAATCATTGTTCATTAATTATTTCCAGCTGTGCTAAAAAAAAGGAGACTAAATAATAAGAAGAAAACAAAAAATGATGGCATCTCCTAGCAGGATGATACAATATTGAAATGAATCACCACTATTACACCATCCTTCAGTTTTCTGATTGCACTGCTCAAAGTGTAACAGCATCTTTCAAGAAGGTAAAAAGAAGACAGTGACACCATCCTTGTCATCTTATGTTAGCTTTCACTGAATGTAGTTGAAAATTGAGAATTCTTATTTCATGCACAAGTGGCAAAGGGAAGAAAACTAAGATCAGGAAATGTTTCACAATTATTAGCAGAAGATGATGGTGAACTTGATCATATAAGCCAAATCTCTTGATGAGTGAGTAAGTGATACATGTGTAAGAACAACAAGGAAATTTGTTATTTTCATTTAGTTAGTCATTCATCAGGAAGGACTGGATCGTACAATATTTTGTGACAAGAAGCTGACCATCTAATTCTGCTAAAAGGACACTTGACAGTGTTCTTTCATCTCTGATGACGTACATGTACCAAAATGTACTTGATGTGGGTTGTCAGTAGATAAATGGACAAGGCCCGTGTGTTTTAAACAAGGGAATAGATTGGGAGGGAATAGATGGTGTAAATGAAACAGGTCATTGGACCAATCACTCTAATTGCTATTTACACATTTAAAAATGATGTGCAGTTATGAAGCAAACGAAATGGTCTTCCTCTCTTTGACAAAATTATGAACCTTCAAAGCTTTCCAAAGTAGTGCATTTTGATGATGCAGGTGGAAAGTGAAGGCCGGGAAGGCAGAGGGGCCCCACTGAGAGGGCAGGATGGCTTCCAATAAGGCAAAAGGCATCTAGGTTTGGCTGGTGGAGAGTGAGGCTGGGGAGGGTGGAAGAGGCTGAGCTCTCCAGGCAGAGGAAGTGGCCCCTCCCCAGAGGCATCCTGGGTTCCAATCTCTGTCCGCCGCCCATCACCTGGGTCCTTTTGGACAAGTCAGTAACTTTTCTCTAGGCCCCAATTCCTTCATCTGCAAAGGCAGGTAGTGATGCCTCCTTAAAGGGCTGTGGGGTATGAAAAGATACACCTTCATGAAACACAGGTACGGGGTCCGGCCACGGGAAGGCTTGGCTTTCTAAAGCAGTGCCTTGGTTGGGGTCTCAAAGCTCGCCCTCCACCAGACCCTTGGAGCCCAAGCTGGGTCTCCCTGGAACCCACCACTTCCTCTATATACATCCTCTACTCTGGGGCTGCTGAAGGATGTTTCTATGGCACAACGTGACCCACACGCTCCACGGCATAAAATCCTCTCCTGCCTACTGACCAAGCCTGGCACTCGAGCCCCGTCACATCCAGCCCTCCTGCATCTCGAGGCCTCCTCTCCCGCTGTGCATGCCACTTCTGAATACGCATCCTCTCCCCATTCCCTCAATGTGCTCCACACTCCCACCTCTGTGGTTTTGCAAATGCTGCTCCCTGGCCTTGAACCACGGTCTGGTAACCTGCACCGGACGAACTCCTACTCACACCTCAAGACCCAACTGAAATGTCCTGTTTTTTCTGTGCACCTCAAGCAGGCTTAGCCTCTCGCCTCCCTGTGGCACTTCAGACATCCTTCTATTTCTTTATTTTTGTACGTGTCGCAGTTCAGCCCCGAGCCCCTCAAAGGGAGTGTGCATCTCATCCATCTTTGTACCTCCGAGTCCTGGGGCGACACTGAGTACACAGCAGACCCTCAGTAAATGTGTGATGAATGAACCAATAATACAACTAAGAAGGTGGAATCATTTGGATGGGAAGATTGCGCTTTGTGGTTGAAATTTTCCATATCCACTCTGCATACATTCTCCAGAAAGTTCTTTCTGAAGGATATTTTTGTGCTTTGTTTTAACATTAAGCAATCAAGTCTCATATTAAAGCTCCTCATAAATGGAGCAATTGGAAGCAGGTGTTCAACTCACATGTGACATGATCGTTTCACTTAGAAAGAGACTACAGTCGTTTTTTTTCTCGCTGGCTTTTTAAGTATAGACAAAATAAAACCAGCAAATTCAGAGGGAAAAATTAAGGTGCAAAATCAGAGGGCCTCTGAAGCCTAGCCAAGTGCCACAAAGTCTGGCTCAGTGACAGGGGCTTCTGGGGGTTCCCCCTTCCAGGGGTTGCCCTTGCCGGGTGGAAGGGGCACTTGCCTATAGCCCCTGGGACCTGGGAGTACCTCAAGGGCAGAAGGACCCAGTGAATGCCACTACTGCGTTGTATCACTGCAGCAGCAAATGCAGCGGATGGTAACGTTTCAAAAAATATTAATAGTGCACTTATAATAATTGGTCAAGGAGTGGCTGAATGGCTACTCCATTCATGTAGATCCTGTCAACAGATCTCAATGGAGAGCAGACTGTGACACGTCCTGGTAAGATGGGAACCCACTACCGCTTCAAGGAGCACATGCTCTTACTGAGAGAAGCCAAGGAGACAAACGGAGTCACAGCTCAGCTGGACGCAGAGATTTTCCTGCTGTGAGTGAGGCCAGCATTGGGTGGCCGGGGGTCTGGTGGGGAGCACTGCCTAGGAAAGGGCTGGAAGGGGTCCTCGCACCTCCCAAAGCAGCTGGCACGGCTGAGCCCAAATTTATAAAAAGAAAAATATACAAGCATATGTGTGTATTTATGCACATAGAAAAAAGACTGAAATGACACTCAGTATCCATCAGTTACCATAAGGTGTTCTGTGCTTCCCCAGTTCACACCTACTGCCCAGGTTAACGTCTCAGGCCTGGAGGAAGTCCACGTGTTCTCCTGACAAGCACTGCGCCTCCCTCTGCATACTGTGTCCCCAAATGTCTTGGAAGGCTGAGCAACACGCGTATATATCTGACCCAAGGCTCATAAAAAGAAAAACAGATATGTATATATTTATATGCAAAGCAACAAGACCGGGATGATACACTTTGAAACAAAAATGACGCTCACAGGTGCTTAAATCAGGTGTATCTTCTAACCTGTATCTGCATTTTCTAGTCTTTCTACACCGAATGTGTAATTCTGAATGTGATTTTTCTTGAACTAAGGAAAAGACAAAATAAACAGCTCCTGGGGGGCAACTCCATCATCTGCACCCATGTGTGGACCCATGCTGCTCTCCTACCTAATGAGTCTCTGAGGCGCGGTGTCTTCTATTCTGAACGGTCTCTTCTCACACAAAATTTCGAAATTCGTGGAAATTTAACGTGACGCTGAGCCTCAAGCCAAGAAGGCCCAGAAATCGCTCGAAATCCTCGTCCTTCAGATTGGAGAGCAGGTGCTGCAGCTGATGAAGGTCATGCATGGTGACGATGCCATCCCTGTCCGTGTCCATCTTAAAGAAAGCCGCGTAGAGGTCCTAGAGTCAAAAACGGCAGCGTCAAAGACTGTCCCCCAGAACCTGATGTCATCCCCCCCACCCCTGCCCCCCGCGCTGTGGACTCATCTCCAAAGTGAGGAAGGAGCCGTGTTTCGACTTGGCTTTTTGGAGATTTCACTGCTCCAGGAATATCCTTGCCATGATTTGCTTTCCCCAGGAAATGATGAACTATGTCCACAGGTACCCTCTTTTAATGCAAAGAGTTCAGGAAAAGGGACAAGAAAGGTGTTTCTTTCCCTTCTGCTCCCTCGGCTTCCGGGACCGGTACTTCTAGTACCAGAAGTAAGAATAAGTACGCTGGAGCTTTCCAGGACATATAAAAATCTTGCCCTCAAGTTTTTATACAATTTTCATAATGTTTGGCAACTTCTGTCCACGGGAAAGCCAGCGCTGTGCTGATCTCACCCTGAGTTGCTGCCCAGAGGCTGGGCCCTGTTTTGATGCCTGTGCTGAAGGCCCCGCCTGAAATCTGCCTCTGTGTCTGCAGGTCGTGCTGCATGAGGGCGGTGTTTCCCATTTTACAGATGGGGAAACAGAGGCCTGCAAGGAACTTGTGGTCGAGGCCAGGCTGCACAGCTCAGGGCACACACTGGAGGCGGGTCGCTTAGTTTCAAAGCTCAGCTCTGCTGGCTACTAGCAGAGTGACCAAGGGCAAGAGACTTAACCATGCCAGGCTTCTCATGTGTAACGGGAGGAGTATAAAGTCCCTGCCTCTGGGGTGGCTGTGAGGACTGAATATGCTAACGAGGTGAAGCACTTAGGAGGTGACTGACAGGTTTCCTAAGGGCTCTAAAATGTCGTTACTATTACTGTTGCTTGAGGTCGGACAGCAAGTGCCTGGCAGCGGGATCTGAATCAGGTCTGTCTGGGACAATACCCTGCGGCCCCCCACCAACGACCCCGTGTCTCAGGCTTGGAGAGCTGCAGCTGCTGTGGTCCCAGTACCCCTGTTGCCATCAGCCCGAGGCAGTCCCACCCACGGATCTCTCTGGATACTTCGGAGGCCCCGCCTGTACCTTCACGTCCCAGGACCCTCCACAGAGGTCATGTAAGGCAAGCCCTGCCATGACTCGAGTGTCCACTACAAACCTTTTGGGATTTTGTGGCAAGATCTATCTGTACTCACTCACTTATTCTTTCACCAAAAATTACTCAGCACTGACACATGCAATCACTACACTAAATACGGTGGGAACCGACTTCAAGTGCTACCCCTACCTCTCAGAGATGCCACTGTCCAGTGGCCCCTTCTCCAGGAGCACAGCCTGCCGGGGCTGCAGGCCCATCTCTTTGCTGCTGATTCCCTCCACGTCACAGCTCCAAGCCCTCGCACACCCTCCAAACCCCCGTCTCCAAAAGCTGTGAAGTAACTCCCCTTGGATGTCAAAACAAGCAAGGCCGAAATCAAACTCCTGGCCCCGCTGGACCCAGTTCGTCCGTGTCCTTCCAGCTCGTCCGTGTCCTTCCAGCTCGTCCTCCGGGTCCTTCCCAGCTCGTCCTCCGGGTCCTTCCCAGCCTCGTCCTCCGGGTCCTTCCCGCTCGTCCTCCGGGTCCTTCCAGCTCGTCCTCCGGGTCCTTCACAGCACGTCCTCCGGGTCCTTCCCGCTCGCCCTCCGGGTCCTTCCAGCTCAAGAAGTGGCAGCGTCTTCTTTCTGTTGCTCAGACCACAAACCTAGGGAGCGTCCCCGGGTCCTCCCTTTGCCTCGCACCCCGCAACCAATCTGCCCACACAGCCATGGGTTCAGAGCTTCATTTCTCCCACTTCCACTGCCTCCACCCGGACCCAAGGCTCCTGGGCTTCCACCCAGGAAGGCTCCCACCCTCGCCCAGGCCCCTATTCTCACAGCAGCCAGTGATAACTGCACAGCTCAAGCCAGTGCACGTCGCTCCTCTGCTCAACCCACGGCACTCGGGTCCAATCCTCATTCCTGACTGTGGCTCCAGCCCCCTACCCCTCTGCCCTGGGGGGGGGGGGCGTGCACGACTCTGTCAGGTACACGACTTTGATCTTGTTGGGGTTGAACTTAGGCAGCATGGTGGAGGCGGCTGGTGTCAGATGAACCCGGATTCGGGACGACTGAAGAAAGTTGCACCTTGGCCTCCTCCGAGCCGAGAGCCGAAAGCTACTTGCTGCTGTTGGAACATGCCAAGCCTGCCTCCGGCACTCCAGGGATTCTCCACCAGACCTGCTAGGCCTTTGGTCTCTGCCCGAATGCCACCTCTCCAGGGAGGCATTTCCTGTCCTCTGTGTACAAGGGCACCACTCTGATGGGTCTCTGGCCTCTTACCCTGCTTTATTTTTCTTCCTAGCCCGTTTCACCACCTGACACTCTGGAGACTCACGTGCTCACTGCCTGCTCCACCTCTAAAGGTAAACGTGATATCTGGGCTCTGATCCATTCCTCGTGACAGCTCCAGTCCAGAGAGCAGTGCTTAAGAAACATCCGTGGAGTGAGGCTGGGTATGAACGATGCAGCAAATATTTCCTGGGTACCTATGATGCACCAAGCACCCTGCTAGGTACAGGGACGTACTGATAACTGGCCCCTGACATCAAGATTCTCAGTCCAGTAGGGAAGAAAGATGTGTAAGCAAATTACAGCAAGTCAGCGTGATAAATGCAGCAAAAGGCGGGGGGTGGGGGGGAAGAAGTGCTCTGACGCAGCCCTAATTGCTGGACTACAGGGACAATCTAGATGCCATGGAAACCCATATTTATAATCTTCACAAATTTAAAAAATTTACTCATTCCCTGAATCTCAGTCTTTGACTTCCCAGCATGAAGACTCCTAATTTTATTGGAGCCAACACATGTTGGAGTGAAAAAGATATTATTTCAATTCCTGGCTACGACATTTACTAGGTATGTGGCTTCGGGGAAGTCTCTCCCCATCTCTGACCCTCCGTTTCTTCATCTATAAAATGGGAATGCTAGCACCTACTTGATAGGCTAGTTGTGGGGACTGAAACAACTGAGGCCATGTAGGTTCACTGCCTGGCATGTAAAGTGAATTCTCTTATGCATTCAACAAACACCTATTTGCATGGCACGCACCGTGGTAGCCAGTTGTGTTATCGTGCCTTGACGTCTCATGGAATTACAAGTCCCCGCACACTGCATGCCGGAAGGTGAGTGGACAGCAGCAGACCTCCCAGCAGGTCTGAAGGGCCAGAGGGAGGACCAAGAACTTAAGAAGGACCAGCGCTTTGGTAGGAGTTAGCTGGTCACAGAGAGAGGAGTGACAATCCAGGCAAAGGAGTAGAATGTGCAAGGCCAGGAAGGGGAGGCTGGGTGCTGGCCGGAGTGTGACGGGAAGAGGAGGGGGGTCGAGAGGGGCCAGAGAGGGGCTGCAGACCAGCCAGGCAGGACCCGGGCTCATCCTAAGAGAAAGGGTACACTCTGACCAGAGCTGCGTGTTGGGATCACCCTGCAAGGTCAGGTGTCCAGGACAGATTGTGAAGTGAAAAATGCAGTGGCAGAAGCATATGTATAGGAGACCCTATTTGTGTGGGGATTTTGATCCTGCTTATTTTTTTTAAAATATACATGACTTCACAGACATGCGCCTGAACCTGCACGGACGCTATCTAGAGGGTGAGGTTGATGGTGAACCCACAAGGGCCACAGGAACCTGTCCCCAGCTCATGTCCCCAGGTCACCCAGGGGGTCTCTGTGCCTGCTTTCCTCACCATAATCAGGGAGGGGGGATGCCCCTTGTTTGGTCACAGTGAATTATTTCCTTCGACTGTTCGTGGTCTTTGGCCTGGGCTATGAGGTTGAGGCTGCCTTACTCAACTGTGCTGTTGTCCGTAAACCTAACTGTGCTGAGATGGACTCATTTGGCTACAAAATCACTGGGCAAACAACAGCAGCAGCAGGATTAATAGCATTTTCAACTACTACGAAATAGTTTTTTCATTATTGATGGAGAGAGATATTCAAGAATTTCTCATGAATAGGAACTCAATAAAAGAAATAAAGTGACTGTACCTTCCCACTCAACAATCAAGACACAGTCTTTGGGACTTCCCTGGTGTCGCAGTGGTTAAGAATCTGCCTGCCAGTGCAGGGGACACGGGTTCGAGCCCTGCTCCGGGAAGATCCCACATGCCGCAGAGCAATTAAGCCCGTGCACCTCAACTACTGAGTGTGCGCTCTAGAGCCTGCGAGCCACAACTACTGAAGCCCGCGAGCCACAACTACTGAAGCCCGCACGCCTAGAGCCCGTGCTCCGCAACAAGA